>NW_022436942.1:19144562-19254767 GCF_009761245.1 Sapajus apella
ATAGAGTTTCTCTCTTGTTACCGAGGCTGGAGTGCAATGGCACGACCTCGGCTCACCGCAACCTCCGCCTCCTGGGTTCAGGCAATTCTCCTGCCTCAGCCTCCTGAGTAGCTGGGATTACAGGCACGTGCCACCATGCCCAGCTAATTTTTTGTATTTTTAGTAGAGACGGGGTTTCACCATGTTGACCAGGATGGTCTTGATCTCTTGACCTCGTGATCCACCCGCCTCAGCCTCCCAAAGTGCTGGGATTACAGGCATGAGCCACCACGCCTGGCGAGATAAATTTTTATGTGCTGATGTGGAAGGATCTCCAGGACTCAGTGTTTTGTTTTGGTTTGTTTGTTTTGAGGAGACGGAACCTTGCTCTGTCACCCAGGCTAGAATGCAGTGGCGTTATCTAGGCTCACTGCAACCTCTGCCTCCCAGGCACAAGCGATTCTCCTGCCTCAGCCTCCCAAGTAGCTGGGATTGAAGGCTCCTGCCACCACGCCTGGCTAATTTCTATATTTTTAGTAAAGACAGTGTTTCCCCATGTTGGCCAGGTTGGTCTCGAACTCCTGACCTCAGGTGATCCACTCGCCTCAGCCTCCCAAAGTGCTGGGATTATAGGAGTGAGCCGCCATGCCCAGCCCTGTATGGTTTTTTGTTGTTTGTTTTTTGTGACAGTCTCACTCTGTCGTCCAGGCTGGAGTGCAGTGGCACAATCTTGGCTCACTGCAACCTCTGCCCCCTGGATTCAAGAGATTCTCCTGCCTCACCCTCCCAAGTAGCTGTCTGCCTGCCATAATGCCCAGCTAATTTTTGTTTTATTTGTTTATTTATTTATTTATTAAAATGGAGTCTTACTCTGTCGTCAGGCCAGAATGCTGTGGCGTGATCTTGGCTCACTGCTACCCCTGCCTCCTGGGTTCAAGCGATTCTCCTGCCTTAACCTCCCTAGTAGCTGGGACTACAGGTACACGCCACCATGCCCAGCTAATTTTTGTATTTTTAGTAGAGACAAGGTTTCACCATGTTGGCCAGGATGATCTCACTCTCCTGATCCTGTGATCCGCTCACCTCAGCCTCCCAAAGTGCTGGGATTACAGGCATGAGCCACCTCGCCCAGCCCTGTTTTTTTAATTTTTTTAAAGGTGCAGAATGGGATGCATAATATGCTACCATTAGTGTAAAAAAAAGGTATGCATGTATATATGTATTTGCTTATAAATGTATGGTACGTTTTTGGAAAGATCCCCAGGAAGCTGCCTTCTGAAAGGGGAACCGTGTGGCTGGAAAAGAGGGGTGAGAAGGAGAAGGAAACAGTATAAACCTTTCCATATTGTTTGCATTTTGTCACATGTGTGGGTAAGACATTTGAAGGTTAAATTAAAAATTGTAAAATACAGCCAGGCATGGTGGTACAAGCCTATAATCCTAGCTACTCAGAAGGCTGAGGTGGAAGGATTGCTTGAACCCGGGAGGAGGAGGTTGCAGTGAGCCAAGATCACGCTGCTGCACACTCCAGCCTGGGTGACAGAGTGAGACTCCAACTCAAAAAAAAATTGTAAAATAATAAAGTTATGTAGCCATATTTAACAATGGCAAAATAGTCATAATATTTTTTAGAGGAAAAAGGCTACAAACAATATATAGTTTATGATACCATTTTATTAAAATTAACATGTATATATGCAGAAAAAAAGACTGGACAAATACACAAATTACTAATTGCTTTTTTGGGGTGGTAGGATACTGGGTGATTTTCAGCTTCTTCTGTGTGCTTTTCTTTGTCTTTATGTTAACAATTAAAATGTATTAGTGTTGTAATTACATTATTTTTAATGTATTAAAGAAAAATCTACCTTAATTTTGAATTGTAATTAATTCTTAAATTGTAATCTACCTCAATGTTTCTCTCACCTAGTGGCCAAGAAACAGAAACAAACAAAATATGTCTGTTTCAGGCCAATGCCTCTCATCTCTCTTTTTTTTTTTTTTTTTTTGAGACGGAGTTTCGCTCTTGTTACCCAGGCTGGAGTGCAATGGCGCGATCTCGGCTCACCACAACCTCCGCCTCCTGGGTTCAGGCAATTCTCCTGCCTCAGCCTCCTGAGCAGCTGGGACTACAGGCACGCGCCACCATGCCCAGCTAATTTTTTGTATTTTTAGTAGAGACGGGGTTTCACCATGTTGACCAGGATGGTCTCGATCTCATGACCTCGTGATCCACCCGCCTCGGCCTCCCAAAGTGCTGGGATTACAGGCTTGAGCCACCGCGCCCGGCTCATCTCTCTTTTTTTTTAATTTCCTTGTTCCTTTATCATGTGACAAAAGACTTATTGACTTCGAATCACCATTTAAGTACTGTTCACTTTCTGTAATAGCATTTGGGTTGGGGATTGGTGTGTTTCTGGTTGTACAAAGGATAGTTGTATTATATTAGGCAAAATTATGACCTTATTGTCTTTATTTGAAGATTTATATGATCTCGGGAGATGTGTATGGGTTCAAGTTGACAAGGGGTGGGCTTGTGATGGTTAATACTGTCAACTTGATTGGATTGAAGGATGCAAAGTATTGTTCCCTGGTGTGTCTGTGAGGGTGTTGCCAAAGGAGATTAACAGTTGAGTCAGTGGGCTGGGAAAGGCAGACCCACCCTTAATCTGGGTGGGCACAATCTAATCAGCTGCCAGTGAGGCCAGAATATAAAACAGCAGAAAAATGTGAAACGATGAGACTGGATTTCTCATCTCTTCTCCCCCAACAATCTATCCATGTTTCATGAAGCCAGGCATCCAGCCAAAGGGGATTAAATGCAACTCTCAAGCCAACCTTGCCCCTCCCCTACCCACCAAACATAGGCACCAACACACCAACCACCCCACCCCAGCCCCCACACACACTCCCTCAAAACATTCCCAGTTACAGGATTCTAGAAGGCTCCACAGACGCATTAAAATGGAGAGCGCTCTCCAAATGCTGAAGCCAATTATACCCCCTTTTCATTAGGAACCCCTTTACATTAGTCTAGGCTGGGAATAAAGAAAAGAGCAGAGAGGGAGGAAGGGAGATGTTCTCAGATCTGTGAGTCTAAAAGATACCCAAGAGCCAAAAATTGCTGCATTTAGTAAACTCCTGAGCAGGGAAAGCCATGTGACATGAGATATGATTTCAGGGTTTCCAGGAAGGCCTGCTACCTACTTCTTTATTCTTAGCTGGGCTCTAAAATTCCAGGTCTAGCTCTTTATTTCTTTAAGATATTTTTATTCCTTTTAAAATGTAAATTTCTTTTCTTTTCTTTTCTTTTTTGAGATGGAGTTTTGTTCTTTCGCCCAGGCTAAAGTGCAGTTGGGGAGATCTTGGCTCACTGCAACCTCCACCTTCCAGTTTCAAGTGATTCTCCTGCCTCAGCCTCACGAGTAGCTGGGATTACAGATGCCCACTACCACACCGGGCTAATTTTTGTATTTTTAGTAGAGACAGGATTTCACCATGTTGGCCAGGCTGATCTTGAACTCCTAACCTAGTGATCCACCTGCCTCGGCCTCCCAAAGTGCTGGGATTACAGAAATGAGCCACCATACCTGGCCAATTTCTTTTTTTTTTTTTTTTAATTTAATTTTTTTTTTTTTGGAGATGGGGTCTCACTCTGCTGCCCAGGCTAGAGTGCAGTGGCGTGATCTCGGCTCACTGCAACCTCAGCCTCCCAGGTTCAGACGATTCTCCTGCCTCTGCCTCCCATGTAGCTGGGTTTACAGACACCTTCCACCATGCCTGGCTAATTTTTGTAAATTGACTATTGATTATACTCAGGATGAATTAATTGTGTCCGATTTTTTAAAAAATTACTGCTCCTTGTAGAGCAAGGCTAACCTGTGGGCAGTGTGCCCAGAGTAGACTGATTTTCATGAAAATAACTAGACCAGTGGTCTTCCACTTTTCCTGCCTGTAGACACACGGGAAGCACCACCATTATTTACAGCTCTCATAACACACAATTACTCTGAATCAGATTGTAGCATGTTGTGGGAGGTTTCTTATCAGAATCCGGGGGAGTGTAACTCTCTACACTAGCAAACTCTCTGTACTCTCTATATTAGCAAAAGCCATATCTGATGTTCCTCTTCCCTGCCTCTGCCCAAGCCACACCACAGGTTGGGGATCACAACCATGATCCAGATTTTCTTGAAGGCAGGCATTCCCTTTAAATCCCCAACACCAAACAGAGTCCCTGGCCTACAGGATGCTGATGTCGTTTGGATGTTGGTCCCCTCAAAATCTCATGTTGACATTTGATCCCCAATGCTGGAGGTGGGACACGGTGGGAAGTGTTTGGCACATGGAGGTAGATCCCTGATGAGTGGCTTGGTGCGTTCCCTGTGGTAATGAGTGAGTTCTCGCTCTATGAGTTCATGTGAGAGCTGGTTATTAAAAAGGGCCTGGCACCTCTCGCTCTCCCTCTTGTTCCCTCTCTCGCCATGTGATGCCTGCTCGCTCTTTGCCTCCCACCACGATTGGAAGCTTCCCGAGGTCCTCGCCAGAGCAGATGCTGGTGCCATGCTTCTTGTACAGCCTGCAGAACTGTGAGCCAAATATATCTCTTTTCTTTATAAATCACCCAGCCTAGGGTATTCCTTTATAGCAACATATAGAGGACTATGTCAGAGGCTCTTCATAAATATTTGTTGAATAAACATAGATATTGACAAAGAAGGGAGAAGAAGATACTTGGGATCTGGAGGTTTGGATGAAACTATTAGTAAAAAGGAAAAATGTTATCCAGTTCCCAATTTTGTCAACGCTAGCTTGTGGGGAGATAACATATAAAATAGTGATAATACCTAACTCTTACTGAGAGTTTATTGTGTGCCTGCCATGTTACAAAGCAGTGTATATGCATCATCTCATTTAATGCTCGCAGTAATCCTAGGACATAGATACTATTATTATTCCCACTTTATAGATGAGGAAACAGGCTCAAAGAGGTCAGGTAGCTTGCCCACAGTCACACGGCGGAGAAATGCCAGAGCACAGTTTCAAACTCAAGCAATCCGATTCCAGACCCACCCTGCAAAGGGATCCAAGAACTCAAGAGCCAATACTGTGTCAGAGCCTTATCAAGGCTTTTCCTTCCCCTCCTCCATATCCCCCCTCCTTACAATTGGGCATTTTCCCAAGTATTTCCAGACAGAACTAAAGCCTTTCATCATTCCCCTTTTCCAACCTCAATCCAATTTTCAGAAGTATGCAATTCTCCCATCCACCCTCTCCACCTCCAGGTAATCAAAGACTCTGTGAGTTGTTAATTAGAAATAGTCACAGAATCCCTCCTCCTCCTAGGAATGCCCCCGAGATCCAATCTCTCTCCCAGCCCCAGCAGTCTGAGTGCTCCTTAAAACCTGCTCTAAGGGCCTCTCTTCAGAGTCCCACAGTCCAGGGTTCTTTGTTCCCCTTTCACCACGCTCCGAGCCTCCCTGGTGTCTCCTCTTCCATTTGTGTATCCCAGCACCTTTCTGTAATTTTCTATCATGTGTGCTGACTAGAGCTAAGTGGGGGTGGGGGGTTTAAGATCGGGGTCCAAAGATGATCAACCTGTTCAACCCTCAGTAAAGCACTTGGCATCAGCTGAACTTCAAGTGCCAGGTCTGATTTCCATAGTGACACCCCTGGGGATTGTTGCCATGGTAACTCTGCAGCGACACTGGCCATAGTGAACATTACTTCTCCTCTCCATTTTTCTTTATGAGACTCCCCCGAAGCAAAGGAGAGCCCTGCTCCCCACTTCAGATATCAAATCCCAGGCCACCCCAAACAATACTGATTCTCCTCCAATAATCCTGCAGGTCCCAACCTAGCTTTGCCAAGTGAGGGACTCAATGGTCCAAGTTTCTTGCAATAAGAACCCACATAACCATCGGGAGACCTGAGGGAGGTAGGTGTGGACACTTGAATAAAGGGGAAAGAGAGAGACAGAGAGTTTGTGTGTGTGTGTGCACATGTGTGTTTCTTCACTGTCATCCCTCCCACATCTGGTACAGATGCAGCAGCCCAGTCAGCAGGCGTTGGGACACTGCTGAGAAAGACCAAGGCAGAGGACAGAGAGACACCTAAATGGGTATGGTGTGTGCAATGAGCAAAACAAGATGGGCACCACAGAGAGACAGTGACCCAGACACGCTTCTACTATGACTCAGGCCATTGACTTAGGCTAAGCCCCATCCCCCAGGTTCCGGGAAGAAGTCAGAGGAGTGGGGGAGAATAAAGGCACACAGAGCTGTCTCTCCCGCTTATTCTCCTACCCTCTAGCAGGCAGAACAAAGCCCACGAAGGGAAGGGACTCTGAGGCTCAGCACTAGCCGCAGTGCTGCAGAGGCGAAGGGGAGAGCAGTCACAGGAAGGAGCAGGGGCTGCATTGGGAAAGATTCTCCCTCCCACATTCACTCTTCCCGCACCTTCCCAGACAACCTGAAGCAGCTTCCTCCATTAATTCCTAAGCCAGCTCCCCACCTGGTGGGCCCCAAAGAGAACTAGAGGAGAAAAGAGAAAAAGGAGTAGGAGTTTTCTTCCCTTGTTGAGACCCTCTAGGATCTCCTAAAAATCATGTCTCCTGTAACCCTCATTCCCTAAATGACGAATGAATAGTAAGTCTGAAAAAGCAAACTCCGAGGGTGTTGCCTGAGACAAATGGCCCCTGTAAGCATTTATCTTCAAGTAAGAGATTGACAAGGAGGGCTAGGGTGAGGGAAGATACAGAGCAAGACAAAGGTACAGCCCTACAGATATCAGGCAAAACAGACAAGGAAGTTCCAGCTGTGGAGCTGAGATGGAACCTGAATTGGCAGGGGCGTTGGGCTTCTTTTCATCCCTCCTCTTCGCCCACCTCCCACTGTGTCTCTCCTGTTTAGCTGGGCCAACAACTGACAGATAGACACCACAACCCCTCTTCCCAACATCACCCCCGGTCCCATCCCAGCGCTCAGAGAGCCTAAAGGAGTTGGTTCAGACTTACTGGAAAATCCTTTCAGAGCAAGGAAATTGGGCCTAGAAGTTTTGCTCCCCATCATCACCCACCCCTGTTTCTCAGCCGTTATGTCTCGGGGGACCTTAAGCTCCGGCTCTCACAACTAATGCTGGCTGCCCAGGACACTCGGAGAGGGGCCTCCAGAGTTGAACCAGAAATTGTTCTGTTGTTGTTGTTGTTGTTGTTGTTTTGTTTGTTTTTAGCCCATCCAGACTGAACAGACTGCAGGGCCAGAGAGGTCCTTGAAGCAAAGAGAAACAGAGGCCCTCTCCATGTGGCAAACACATACACAGACACACACACACACACACACACACACACACACGCAGACACAGACAAAAGCACTCATCTGAGTTAACGGTGTGGGTAAAGGTGCAGGGTGGTGACAGACTGGGGCTCTGGGGGACCGGCAAGCAGGTCTCCCCAGAGATATGTTTACTCAAAGTCCCATGCTCACTGACTCAGAAGGCCCAGACTTCCTCCCCTTCTTTCCTTCATTCCTTTAACAAACCTGTTTCCAGGTGCTCTGTGCCAAGCACTGTGGATAAAGATACATAAGAAGCACCTCTGACCTTGACTGCCCTCACACCTGCCCCTCCGTTCTCAAGCTGACTTTCGCTTCCTGGCCCAGCACTCCTCAAGCCCTACAGGATTCGACCCCAGATCCTTTCTCCCCACACACAGCCTGAGGTCCCTACCAACCTGGGAAAGGGGAAGTGCACAAGGCCTAGAATTTCCCTTTGGGCCATTACAGATGAAGGTGCAGAACAGAAATCTGGGGACACAATGTGATAGGAAGAGATGGGAGGTTTGCAGTCACAGATTGAGGTTCAGATCCATGGATTTATAGCATGACCTTGAGAAAGTTATTCGAGTTCTTTGGGCCTCAATTTCTGCATCTGTAAAATGGAAATATTGATACTACTTCCAAGTGTAGAATAACAGGCCCACTGTAAATATTGGTTCCCTTAAGATACTCTCCTTGGGTAGGGCTGTCCTGATGAGGTAGAGGTGGATGGCTACTTTTTATTGGATCCTCAAAAGAAAGGATGAATAAGCAAGTACTTACTAGGATCTCAGGGTGTGGGCATTTTTCTTTGGGGGGGTCAGCTGGGGAATCTGAAACCCTCTTCCTACTGTACCTGAGACTGAAAAGCAGACCTGATCTTAGGATTCCAGGACTGGGTGTGGCATCAATGCATTTCTTTCCCAGTAAACCCTTCATCAGACCTGTTCCCCCCAACACACACACACAAATTCAGGCTATAACTACTTTAGGGAATGATGGAGGGTTTGATCTTAGAGCCCACTCCCATCCACACCTCTGCAGAGACCCTGGACTGTTCACCTCCCATCTAACCCACCCAATAGTCTTACCCCTACCTTCCTGAGAGGTGGGGGTAGAGATCTGAGCCAATAACAAAGGGAAGATGTGCTTTCTCTAGGGGAGGGGAGGTGGAAAAGGGGAAAACATCAGAAAAACACAGGACTGGCTCTAAGGGGCGGAGATGCTTCAGGAAGCAGCAAAGGGGAGCTGGGTCTCCCGATGGTAGGGAAGTAGCCCCCTGCACTCTGCGGAGACTCGGCCGCTGGCCTGGCCAGGCCACACCCAGCCATCCTGATGCAGGGGAGAGGAGGGGCTGCGGGGAAGAGGATGAAGGATGAGCGGCGGGGAGGGGGCGCAGAGGGACAGGCAGAGACGACGGCTCTGCGTGGGGGAAAGATTCAGTCACCTGCCCCCTCCCCGAATTCCCTCCTGGGCGACACTCACCCCAATAACGACGCTGTCGTCCCCTTGGAAAATGGGGATGAACTTGTCTCCCCGCAGAATCTCAGCCTGGTTCAGGGGCCGGAATCGGCAGAGCACCTTGATGCTACATTCGTTGTTGGTCTCCGCCATGGTCGTCGCCGGCGTGGGGCTGGGACACTTCTTGGTTGCAGGGGTGGTGTGTGCTCCAGAGGAGGGGGCGCTCAGCTGAGGCCGAGGCGAGACAGGTGCTCGGTCTCTGGAGGCAGAGTTGAGGGCGTCCGGGCGAAGCCTGGGGAGCAGGGCCGGGGCGCACTGTCTCTCTCCTGCGGCAGCGGGATGCGGGCGACCTGGGCGTCTGGTCCTCTCCGGCGCTCTGCCTCTCCGCCCCTCGCGCTGCAGCGCAGCGCTGCGGGCCTGGGCGGGGCCGCGATGGAGGAGCGGGGGCGGGGCTCCCTCCGCTGGGGGCGCTGGCTCGACGTCGACCCCCGAAGGGTGGGACCTCACCGCCCCTCTCCTCCCTCCCTCACCCCTAACGTTGGGAGATAACCTTGCCCTAGACCCTTCCCCACCCAACTCACTCCCTGCATCCCACCCCCACACCCCCGACCTGTTTGTCCCTCCCTCAGACTCCACCCCCTGGAAGGGACAAGGGGACTGAGATGGGCCTGTCGCCTGTGTAGGGAAAAGGGTCAGCAGATCTCCCACTCACTTTATTCCAGGGCATCCCCCAACCCGTCACAGTCCTCTCTCCAAACTGGGGTCACACTTCTCATTCTCCCCTTACCGCGTCCCACATCCCACACGCACGGAAGCTGGACTCCTAACCCACTCAGCCTTCTGGGGGACCGCTGCCTGTAGTCCTATGGAGGTGGGTGTCAGATGAGTGTCAGGGAGGTTCTGGCTACTCCCTTCCCCCGCCACATCCAAAGGTGTACTCTCCTGTCTCCCAAAGATACACACCAGGTCCCCAGTTTCAGGGAAGACAAACTCCCATTCTGGGTTATGGGAATTCAAAACCAGACACAATTCTTATTTTCGTGTCTTCAGTTGAGGATGGGATGAAGGTGGGCAGGAAACATTTTTGCAATAGAAAGGGAGTCAGAAAGCAGTGGAGGAGGGGCAATGATGGAGATGCCTAAGGCCAGAGAGATTTTGAAATCTAAGGCAAACACCTGCATTTGGGTTTCAGGCAAGTTCAGTGTGTGTGTTTCTTCCTGTCTCAGTAACCATTGGAGGATAGAGTCCCAATACCTCAGCCCCTGCTCCCACCCAACACTCCCAAAAAAAAAGATGTGGGGGAAGAAAAACAAAAGAAGTGCCAAGCCCAGAGATTCCTTGTCCTTCTTCCCTTTGGGTCAGACTCCTGCTGCAGCCCCTGGAAAGAACCACCAAGAAGCTGGCCAAATTGATTTTTCTCCACGTCACAGGCCTCTGCTGACCAACAGAGTTGGACTGCAGGAGTTGAGGTTCTAGGCCAAGGGGAAGGGCGGGGTGGATGGGAGAAGGGAGGAGGAGAGGAAAGTTCTGCTCAGCAATTGTCTGGTGAGTGTTTAAGGTCACTTAGACACTATGGGACAAAAGTAAGACGCTGATAGCCTGGCCAGACAAGACCTAACTACTCAGAACTCAGCTGAGTGGGGTTTCCCACATTGGGGCTACACCTCTAACCCACCTTGAGTCTTAAGGGAACTGAAAGAAAAGAGTCCAACATAAGGAACAGGATAGGAAAGCGGTAGGACTATGGAGAAAGGGATAGAGGCTTGGGGAGGAGCCTGGAGAAAGAAAATGAGTTCCAAACTCAAGAACTCAATAGTCACTTGGTTTGGCACCATTTCTAAGTGTTGCAGCATTCTGCAAGCTCAGGAAATATCCTGGGAAACATCCCATCTTTGGGCCCCCAGGGCCTCCAAGGTCGCATCTGTAGTAAAGGAGTTTCAAAATGCCAGTCCTTGGAGTGTCACCGGTCAGAGACAAAAGTTCACTGCGTATGCCCCACCTCCAAAAGAACAATGTGGTGAGGTTTTTTGGTTTTTTGTTTTTTTGTTTTTTCATAAAGCTAGATTTGATAAGTTTCAAAGGACTGTCTTTTATTCTGAGTGTGTCCTTCCTGCTTTTCTACCAAGTAATGATGGTGATAGAAAGTAACAATGCTATGCTATGTCTGTCCTCAAGATTTGTAGTTATTTTAATTTTATTGAATCATGAAATTTAAAAGTCTGAGAACGGGAAGTAAGGATGGTGAATGGGTACAAAAAAAATAGAAAGTATAGGGGGCCGGGCGCGGTGGCTCAAGCCTGTAATCCCAGCACTTTGGGAGGCTGAGGCGGGTGGATCACGAGGTCAAGAGATCGAGACCATCCTGGTCAACATGGTGAAACCCCATCTCTACTAAAAATACAAAAAATTAGCTGGGCATGGTGGTGCGTGCCTGTAATCCCAGCAGGAGGCTGAGGCAGGAGAATTGCCTGAACCCAGGAGGTGGAGGTTGCGGTGAGCCGAGATCGCGCCATTGCACTCCGGCCTGGGTAACATGAGTGAAACTCCATCTCAAAAAAAAAAAAAAAAAAAAAAAAATAGAAAGTATAATAAGACCTACTATTTGATAACACAATAGGGTGACTATAGTCAGGAATAACTTAATTGTACATTTTTAAATAACTTAAGGGTGTAATTAGATTATTTGTATCTTAAAACATAAATGCTTGAGAGGATGGATACCCTCTTCTCCATGATATGGTCATTTCACATTGCACACTTGTATCAAAATATCTCATGTGTCCCATAAATACATACATCTACTGTGTATCCACAAAATTTAAAAAAAATTTTAAATTTAAAAATAAATAAAAGTCTGAGAACTATAAACGAAATGGTTAAGAGCACAGAGAGTGTTCAGACAGACGTGGAGACACCGCTTACCTATTTATGAATTTCAGATAGGATTGCCAGATTTGAAAAACAAAAAACAAAAACAGGATGCTCAGCTTAATTTGAATTTCAGGGCCAGGCTCAGAGGCTCATGCCTGTAATCCCAGCCCTTTGAGAGGCTGAGGCGAGCCGATCATCTGAGGTCAGGAGTTCAAGACCAGCCTGGCTAACATGGTGAAACTCCATCTCTAAATAAATAAATAAGAAAAAATTTTGAATTTCAGATACATAATTTTTTGTGTTAGTATACACACACATACCACACCACACACACCTACTTCTTATCTGAAATTCAAATGATCTGAAAACCCTTACTTGAGAAGATTGCTTAACTTTTTCATTCCTAACATACACTAAGCATTTACTAAATTTTACTTATTGTTATTTTTATTTTATTTTTATAAGAAACAGTATCAAGCAAAGTTCTTGTTTTTGAAACCCTGGCTGTGTCACAATATGACTAGCTGTATGATTTAATCTAGTCATTTAATTCCTTGGAGCCCAAAACAGGAATTATAAATGTCCTTTCACTGACTTGGTGTAAAAGTGAGAGAAAACGCTGGATGAAATAGCTCCCCAAGGTTCGTTATTGTCGCTCCACACCCAAGCCCCGGTACACCAAAACTACACATCCCACAATCCTAGGCGGCGTCCCCTGGCCATTACCTCATTCCCTGGCCTCTTTCTCCCCAATCCTGGTCTCTCCAGGGGTGTGGCAGCGAGGCTGTTCTCGCGACTTTTGCTCTACCCTTCTGCTGTGCTACTCCTGTCGCGAGACTTCCTGCTCATCTGCCGCTCCCTTTGCCGCCGCCTTGGCCGGGGACCTGAACCCAGCCTCTCCCCTACCCGAACACCGTCCCCGGCTCTACTGAGGCCCCGGTCCCCCAGCCCCGTCTCGCCGCCGCCATGGCGGACCCTAAATACGCCGACCTTCCCGGCATTGTGAGTACAGGGCCGGCCCCGGCTCCCCAAGACCGCGCCCCCGACTTCCCAAGGACCCCCAACAGAAACCAGCCCGCGACCCCTTCCGCCTGCCGCCCATCCTCCGCCCAAGGTGTCCCGCCGCTCGCTCTCCGACCGGCCGCAGCACCCTCCGAACTCTTCTGACCGGTTTGGGCTGGGCCGCCGCGCGGCGCACCAGGCCACCTCTCCGGCAGGCGCCGGTAGCTCGGCCCAGATATCCGGGCACTGACCGCTTGTGCCCGAGTGTTTCCACCATCCGTGTCAATGCCGCCCGTGCCCCCCAAAACCTCTCCATAAGACCCCTACATCCCTACCCCAGACACACACACCAGGCCACTTAGTGATGGCCTTCATCCCGCCAAGGAAGAGGTTACTGTGGCAGAACCGTCTTGTGCCAGATAGGGAGCTCTATCCTTGGGGGAACCTGTGCCCTCACCCCTCCATCATGACAATCCTGGCGTGTACCTTCTTTCCTTTTGCACTGCCCTGCTTCTCAAGGTGGGGGTTGGGACGCAGGACCTTGGGTATTAAGGTTCTGAGTCACTCTCAATCCTTGTAGCAGGGAAGTGGTGTACTGGGCCTAATTGGAGAATAGCCCTCACCTTCGGCAATACTGATTGCCAAGGACCTGCCCGCCTCTAGATTTAGGGTAACATCGTTGTTATCACTTACAGTCACTGTTTACCGTCAGGTCCCAACTGTCTCCTCTGTTATCCCTACCCGTTGAGGCAGGGGAACTGACATACTGTTGACTCACGGGGCGGGTGGAGGAGAAAGGACAGAACCCTGGCATCACACCCTGTCTTCTCCGTTAGCTTATTCAAATGGAGTGGGGTAAGGGGTGTTGTTGGATGCTGGGTAGTGAGATTGGGTGGTCACTGCTTCTACCTGCAGGCCAGGAATGAGCCAGATGTTTATGAAACCAGCGACCTACCTGAGGATGATCAAGCGGAGTTCGATGCGGTAAGAATATGTGCTGCCACAGGACTCCTCTGGACTCTGACCTTTCTCCCCTAGACAGGTCCTTCCCTTTCTCTGGGGAGCTACAGCAATAAGTGGGTATGCCAACCCCAGCCTGAGTGGTATATAGTTGCAGGGCTTGCAGAGGCCATGCTGGGCTTGCAGCCACCAGTAACAGCAGGGGGGAGAGTCAAGTGGAATTACAGCGAACAACATTTGTTTGCAATGCCCTGATCCTTGGGCCTTTTAAATAAAATTAAAATATCTCAAAACAGGTTTGGGGGCTGGTGACTTAGGCCGCTGGGTTCTAATCCATGGAAATGAATCATAAAGCCTGAGCACTTTATTAATAAACTGCCTGAGATTAGGAAGTAGGCTTTACTAGTTGCTACCAAGAACTAAACTCTGAAATATATATGGAGAAATACTTTTTAAATATGAATATCCAGTATCCATTTGGCAAGGAATTAAGAAAGTGATTTCAAGACTTTAGAGCAAAACAAATTTGAGGAAGGATGTAAATATTTCATGTCAGCGAAGGTGAGACTGGTTGCATTTTTAGATCCAAGAACTCTGTGGATGGAGTAATTAGGTGTGGACATATTTCAACTGTGAGGGGAAACACTTAGTATGGTTTATTGATGTGTTCATTCTGTGTTTGTTTGTTTTTGTGCAATGCAGAGAAAGAAATGTCGATGCCCCCAGTGAGCCCCAGACTAATGGAGAGTTAGGATACATATAGGAAACATATGGAAGGAAACAAACCAAAATTGAGTGAATGGAAATCAACATAGTAAAAACTCTGTTTAAGTGCCAAGAGGGACAGAGATCTACTAGCATGTCTTATAGCATGTGTTTTTGGTTCTATTATTTCTGAAGAGAGCTGGGCTGGGATCACATTGATGATGTGAGTTCTCAGTAAAGGTGTGTCCAAGAGTCATTGCAATATGCAAGCTCAGTATGCTTGTCTGTAAGTCCTGTGGCTATGTCTGTGGGGCTGGTTAGTTCTGGGGAATGCTGACTGCTGGCTTACAATGTATGGCTTGGCGTACTCACTTATTTCTTATTTGACTCCTCTATGTGGAAGTGGTTCTTACATTGTGGGAAACACCTTCCCTGTCCCTTCTCCCAATGGTGTGATCCTTGTGGCTTCCGTATTTGCTGGCATGCCAATCTATCCCCCAAGCTTGAATATCTTGTAGATAATGCAGCTGATGTTGCTCAAGGACCTGGGTGCGCACCTGTCACTCCAAGAGGTGTCTCACAGGAAGCTGTCTCTGTCCTCACAGAATAGGAGTGTATACAGTTGGCTCTCTGTATTTGTGGGTTCCAAACCCACGGATTCAACCAACCATTAATGGAAAATATTTTTTTAAAAATAAAAAATAGAAGGCCGGGCGCGGTGGCTCAAGCCTGTAATCCCAGCACTTTGGGAGGCCGAGGCGGGTGGATCACGAGGTCAAGAGATCGAGACCATCCTGGTCAACATGGCGAAACCCCGTCTCTACTAAAAATACAAAAAATTAGCTGGGCATGGTGGCACGTGCCTGTAATCCCAGCTACTCAGGAGGCTGAGGCAGGAGAATTGCCTGAACCCAGGAGACGGAGGTTGCGGTGAGCCGAGATCGCGCCATTGCACTCCAGCCTGGGTAACAAGAGCGAGACTCCATCTCAAAAAAAATAAAAAATAAAATAAAAAATAAAAATAAAAAAAAAATAAAAAATAGGCTGGGCATTGTGGCTCATGCCTGTAATCTCAGCACTTTGGGAGGCCAAGGCAAGTGGATCATTTCAGGTCGGGAGTTCAAGACCAGACTGGCCAACATGGTGAGACCCCATCTCTACTAAAAGAATATAAAAATTTGCCAGGTGTGGTGGCAAGCGCCTATAGTCTCAGCTACTAGGGAGGCTGAGGCAGAAGAATCGCTTGAACCCAGGAGGAGGAGGTTGCAGTGAGCCGAGATTGCGCCACTGCACCCCAGCCTGGGTGACAGAGCAAGACTCTGCCTCAGGAAAAAAAAAAAAAAAAAAAACCCAGTACAACAATAAAAAAAAAAATTTTTTTAACACAATATAACAACTGTTTACATAACATTTATGTTGTTGTACTAGGTATTTTAAGTAATTTAGAGATGATTTAAAGTATACAGGAGGATGTGTGTAGCTATATGCAGACACTGTGCCAATTTATATAAAAGATGTGAACATGTACAGATTTTGATATCAAGGGAGGCCCTGGAACCAGTCGCCCGCAGTTGCTAAGGGGCAGCTGTATGCTGAGAACTTTACTGTAATACCACAGTTCAGACTGTTCAACTTAGGCCTAGGTTTCTGCCCTTTGTGGTGAGATAACGCATAGAAGAACTCTATCGTTTTGTCACTGACTGTGATACAATGGGTAGTTTCATAGTAATCCCCTTTCTAAACAAATATATATTGTCATTCCATTTATTGATTGATTGATTGAGACAGTCTCACTTTGTTGCCCAGGCTGGGGTGCAGTGGCATGATCTCAGCTCACTGCAACCTCTGCCTCCCAGGTTCAAGCGATTCTCCTGCCGCAGCCTCCCCAGTAGCTGGGACTACAGGTGCGTGCCACCATACCCGGCTAATTTTTTGTTTTTTAGTAGAGAGGGGATTTCACCATGTTGGCCGGGATGGTCTCAATCTCCTGACCTCGTGATCTGCCCGCCTTGGCCTCCCAAAGTTCTGGGATTACAGGCGTGAGCCGCCATGTCCAACAGGATATCTCTTAATAAAAAAGAGATGATACCCATTCCAGGTGCGGAAGAACCTGAATGGGCAGCTCTGATTGGCTGTTTCTCCCCCAGAGCCTGAACAGCCTATTTTAGTAGCATATAGTGGGGTAGCTGATGGGGAGAGGATACCGTGAGTGTTCATTTCCTGTGGCATGTTGCCCAGGGTGCCAGTATAGAAGTACATAGGAGGCTAGGTGTGGTGGCTGCTTCAGGAGTCTTAAGAGCCGACGCCGGGCGCGGTGGCTCAAGCCTGTAATCTCAGCACTTTGGGAGGCCGAGGCGGGTGGATCACGAGGTCAAGAGATCGAGACCATCCTGGTCAACATGGTGAAACCCCGTCTCTACTAAAAATACAAAAAATTAGCTGGGCATGGTGGCGCGTGCCTGTAATCCCAGCTACTCAGGAGGCTGAGGCAGGAGAATTGCCTGAACCCAGGAGGCGGAGGTTGCGGTGAGCCGAGGACGCACCATTGCACTCCAGCCTGGGTAACAAGAGTGAAACTCCGTCCCCAAAAAAAAAAAAAAAGAGCCGAGATGTTTCCTGATGTCAGCTAATGTCTCTGGCCCCTGCATGTCCCTATGGGTCTTGCAGCTTTCGGGAAGTCAGCTGAGTAATGGCTCTGCCACTGCTTTCAATACTGATGTAAATATGCAATTTGAGGAGCAGTGAATTGTATGCTTAGATAATCTAGAAGTGTCACGTCCATGAGGCCTGGGATCTTACCAGCAGCCTGACTGTATCTTGCTACGTGTCCAAGATCTAGTGCAAGTGACAGTGCACATGACCTGTCTTGTGGCTGAACCATGAGCTTTTCAATCACCTTCTTAACCCTTTAACCCCTGACAACAACAACATTCCCTGCCTTAGCCTCCAGATTATTTTCAACTTAAATTTTATCAGTTTTTAAAGTAGGTAATATATGCATAGGTAACAGGAGATTCAAGGCTGAGTAGTGAAATATCTACCTCCCTCCCCTGCCTACCACCACTCAGTTCTCTTCCCTGGAGACAACCAATGTGGACAGCCTCTTGTGGGACCTTTCAGGGTGTCTCCAGATTCCTTTTTTTTTTTTTTTTTTTTTTTGAGACAGAGTCTCTTTTCCCCAGGTTGGAGTGCAGTGGCACGGGCTTGGCTCACTGCAACCTCAGCCTCCAGGGTTCAAACAATTCTCCTGCCTCAGCCTCCTGAGTAGCTGGGATTATAGGCATGTGCCACCACATTTGGCTAGTTTTTTGTATTTTTAGTAGAGATGGGATTTCGCCATGTTGGCCAGGTTGGTCTCGAACTCCTGGCCTCAAGTGATCCACCAGCCTTGACCTCCCCAAGTGCTGGGATTACAGGCATGAACTACTGTGCCAGCCGGGTCTAAAGGAATAATCAAGTTGTGTTGACCCTCACTGCTCTATAACTTCCTTCCTCTGATTCCTCCACTGTGGAAGAAGTTGGGCTACTGAAGGAAAAATGTCCTCAAACATCCCTTAAAGATTTAAATTGTTAATTTAAACATTTTCTGATTCCCATAGTGGCGAGGATGGGGGAGGAAAGCATAAAAGATTTTAATTTTGCTACAGATAATCCTGATTTTTTTTTTTTTTTGAGACGGAGTTTTGCTCTTGTTGCCCAGGCTGGAGTGCATGATGCAATCTCAGCTCACTGCAACCTCTGCCTCCCAGGTTCAAGAGGTTCTCCTGCCTCAGCCTCCCTAACTGGAATTACAGGCATCCACCACCACACCTGGCTAATTTTTTTTTCATATTTTTAGTAGAGGCGGGGTTTCACCATTTTGTCCAGGCTAGTGGTCTCAAACTCCTGACCTCAGGTAATCTACCTGCCTTGAGGTAATCCATTCTCAGAGTGCTAGGATTGCAGGCATGAGCCACCATGCCCAGCTGATCCTGATTTTTCTACTATCCCTTTAAAACAATTTTAGCAGGAAGTAAAACATTCTAAAACAGGAATGGACCAGGAAGTACACAGGCTAGCCCTTTCCTCCTCAATCTGGGAAGATCTCTTTGTACTTCAGACACTCCCAGGTTGACTGGGGCAGTAGGCTTGCTTGGAGATTTTTCTTAAAATGTTTGTAAAGCTAATTCCCAAATAGAATTCCACCCCCTCCCACACCCCTACCCTCACCTCCAGGCCCACAGCCTGCCTTGGGTCAGTGAGGCTTTCTGTTCATGGCTTTTGAACTGCTGGAATAAGGGAAGTAAATTAAGAAAACCTCATTAGAAACAATTAGTTTCTCTCTTTATGGAATAACTACCTCCAGTAAAAGGGGAAAAAATGACCAAGCCATAGTTTGATGGGGCCCTGGCAGAGGCTTCATTTCTCCAAAAGGTAGATATTACTGGACACTCCTGAGACGAGAAACAGTAGGTCTCTTCCTTATAGTTTAGAAGATCCTAGAGTATGCTTGATTGTGTTCATTTACTGTTGGCGCACTTGAACTTACCTGAGTTTTTCCTAATGCTTCCCCCATCCTCCCTCCTCACCACCTTGCCTGGACACTAGTTTGCACAAGTAAGACCATTCAATGCTTCTTCTCTGCATGTTTTTTTCATCTGCCATCTCGCATGCAATGTTCTGCCACTGTGCTATTGTTGTAGCTAATCGTTTTAAATTCCAATGAGTCCCTGGCTGGGTCACTGAAGGGCCTGCTGGCCTTATGTTTGAAGATCATTAATCAAGGGTTAGAAACAGCTATGATCCATGAATCATTGTCTCTTCCCCCTGTGAGGTCTGCAGAGTAAAACTGTCCAATGGAGGATGGGACAGAAGCATGGAGGCTTTGAGAGCTTTAGAACATGAGGCATTTAGGCGCTGGAGTTAGAAGGGAGTTGCCTTTCTCCTCCTCAGACTAAGATCAAATTAAGATATTGTTTATAGAATTACTTTTAGCTTTTTTAGACAAGGATAGAGAACAAAAGGGACAGCCACAGTCCTCATTTCTTAGCTGTATGTGGATTATCTCTGGGAAAAACTCATTTTAATATTTCCCTATGCTAAGTCTTTAGAGAAATGTAAATGGGATGAGAAGCAGGTTTATATGCAATTGTATGATAATAACTTGGATTATTTGTGCTTTTGTGAGTCTTTCTGTTTCTGCACCCCTCCTTTTGAAATGGATGGATGGTCAGCAATATATTGATCCATCCCGGACAGTTTTATTCTACAGCTCTGTCCATCTTCCTTGTCATCATGGTTTTGAAGTCCCCTGGCTGCAGTGTTGGCATATAGCCTGAATAGGCTCAGAGAGTACCAGTGGCCACTGTCCCTGCCTGATTTAGAACCTCAGGTCTTGCCCTCTGAGTCACAGCCACTTAGCCAAATAGCCCTGGGGAGAGGGGATTCCATTAGTGAAAGGAACTGGGAGTCATGTATTAGGTAAGCTGGCACCCGGGATCAGGGCACTTGAAATCTTTCAATCAAGGCAACTAGTACTACTCCAGGTTATGCAAGAATCATGCCTAAAATCTCATCATCCTTCAGCCCACCCATAGGACAGACCTGGAGGTGGTATGTACTATTTGCAAACTAATATACCACTTTTTCTTTTCTTTGATTTTCTGTCCTCCCTATTTTTCCCAATCCCCACGGTTTGAACTTAAGCTTATGGCCCATTGTCTTTTCTCTCTCCTTGAGTTTCTCCCAAGCTGGTTTTAGCTTGGTGGGACAAATCAGAGAAAGGTATAGTGTGTGTACTTCTCCTTTGTGTTTGCATGTGTGCACCTATGAGTGCTTATGCTCACTCTGTGCAGAGACTTCCCAGCCTCCACCACAGGACCTGGAGCTACCTCTACCCTGAGCTGAAAGAGGAATCTTTTTTTTTTTGAGATGGAGTCTCAAACTCTATCACCCAGGCAAGAGTGCAGTGGTGCAATCTTGGCTTACTGCAACCTGTGCCTCCTGGATTCAAGCGAGCCTCCTGAGTAGCTGGGATTACAGGCGCCCACCACCACACCCAGGCTAATTTTGTGTTTTTAGTAGAGATGGGGTTTCACCATGTTGGCCAGTCTGGTCTTGAACTCCTGACCTCAAGTGATCCACCCACTTCAGCCTTCCAAAGTGCTGGGATTATAGATGTGAGCCACCATGCCCAGGTGAAAGAGGAATCTTGGCTGCGACCCTATCATCGGCTAGGGAACAGAGAGGCTATGGGTCAGAAGTATGTGGCTGAAATCTTGGTGCAAGGAAGCACTTGTTTTTATCCCACCATAGTTTTTCTTATGCACACAAGAATACTCAACCTTCCACACTTCCATCCATCTGCCCTTCAGCAGAGCTCCTAGAAAGGCAGGGCATACCTCTGGATTTTCCCTCCTGGTAATTCTAAACCAACCTTGCCTGGAAGTGGGAGCCTTATCTATGTGGCCCAGACTTAAATAAAGTCTCTTGGAAATACTCTCACCCTTGCCCCTTGTCTACCCTCCAGCCCCTGTGAATCTTGTGAACAGAGGGCTGAAGAAACATATTCTGCACATGGGCTGGTAGCTGTGAATCTTGGTGTCCTCCTCTGGACCCTCTGTGCTAGCACATCATGGCAAAATTGCTCTGGATCCCTTGGAGCTGTGGGGTGACTTACCAGCCACTCAAGGTGGAGGCAAACAAGCCAGGCTGCCTGAGGGACCAGGAGCAGCCCTGCCTCTTCTCTTGCAGGAGGAAATGACAATGGGGCTGTACTTAGGTACTTCATCATTCCTTAAACTCACCTTCTATACATCTCACCTACAGCCGTTATCAGACTTCCCACCTGATCACTCTCATCATGACTGATTCTGTCATCAAAATGTCTAATTTTTCACAGCTAGAGAAACCAAGAGATAGGAAGACATGGGCCATGAACTAGTAATGGGAACTCCTCTCCTGAGAATTATTGACCCTCTATCAGCTACAAGTCCTAAGAATCTCTAACTTCTGCTTCATGTTCTGCCATTTCTAATAGCTTTCCTGCCACCTCAGCCTTTTCTCCCATTTCCTGTTCCATGCCACTGGCTTGTAACATCTAACTTCTAATTCTCAGATGATCTTAAACTGCTGCTGTTAATGGCAAAGCTTCATGACATCCTCACCACCAGAGGGAAAAGGGTCTCATGCTCTTCTTTCTCTTGGGGTATATGATGACCCCAGCTGAAATTTCTTGGCCCCAAAATTTCGCTAGGCTCCCCTGGGGCCCTGTGGTGCAGTGTGTTTGAAGACTGTCATGTAGTGCATGTGACAATTTGCTAATAACAATTTTGTCTTTTTTTTCCCTCCCTCATCCCCATTCCCCCACTCCCTTTCCTTTTAACTCTTGATTTTCTCACCTCTGGGGAAACCACAAGGAGCTGGTAAGAAGTCTGACCTTTCATCTGCTTTTTAACGGGGTGTGCTGTGATGAGCAGTTGTTTCTCTGTCCTTCAGACTCTACTAAATCTTTCATTCCTCTATTCACTCCTGCACCCAACCTTTTCCTATCTCACAAGTCACTGTAATTATACTGCCCCCAACTCATGCCTCAGATCTTCAAGACACTGCTGGAGTGGGTGCTACTGGAGGACTAGATTGTGCCCCCGGGCAACAGCCTTGGAGAGGCTCCAGAGGATGCCAGTGCCAGGTAGCCCAGCTGGCCCAGGACGCTCCCACAGCAGGGATGAAAATGCTGTCTGTCCCTGGGACGACTGTCCAGAACCTCTGAGACTTACCGTCTGTGTGTGGACCCTCTTTTACTTCCTGCTTTCCCTACTTAAGAACATAAATAAGAAAGTAGGTTCCCATCTGCATAGTGCCCTCCCATAATAAGGGCTTAACAAATGGTATATGATTGATTTTTTTTCTGTGTCTCTAAGTTATGCCTCCCATTACTCTTTTTTAAGAGGATTAAACAAAAGAGGATGGGTGGATTGGCCTTGATTGGGGCTTTCACAGGGAAAAATGGCATATTCCCGTGTATGAACTTCAGAGAAGATGGCTGTCTATCCTGAGCCTGAGCCCTTCTCAGTTTATAGAGGCCAGAGACCACACAGCTATTAGATGGGTGGGTGTTCTGGCCATAACATTTCAGAACAGGTTAAGAGATAATCATCTGGGACTCAAATGTCTCTTCCCCCAGGCACTTGCATATGGGACATTGAGTCTTTTGTTTTTCTCTAGATCTATAGCTCTTCCCCCTCTGCCCAGTAATTCCCTGAAGAAGAGGTAAAGATCAAAATTGATACTTTGTCCTTTCCTCCTCTCTTCCCTTATTTTTAAAGCTGCCACCCACACTGATTCCTGCTGTGACTAATAGCAGAACAGAGATGAAGGAAGGAGCTTCCTTCCACCTGCTTTTCTTTCTCAGTGTTGTCCCACCATGTCACCCTCACACCTTCTCCCTACATACCTACACATAGGCAGAGATTCTCAGTCCTGGCTGTAGGTTAGAATCAACTGGATATCTGGCCCTACCCCAGAATAATTTATCAGAATCTCTAGAAGTAAGCCCAGGCCTTTTTTTTTTTTTTTTTTTTTTCTCTTTTCCTTTTTTTGAGACAAGGTCTCACTCTGTTGCCCAGGCTGTAGTGCGGTGGCATGATCTCAGCTCACTGCAACCTCCACCTGCCAGGCTCAAGATCTTCCACCTCAGCCTCCTGAGTAGCTGCGACCACAGGCTTATGCCACAATACCTGGCTAATTTTTCATATTTTTTGTAGAGATAGGGTTTCACTATGTTGTCCAGCCCAGGCTGGTCTTGAACTCCCGAGATCCACTGACCTTGGCCAAACTTTGGGACTACAGACAGGCTTGAGCCACCATACCTGGCTGTCTCTTTTAAAAAAAAAAAAAAAAAAATAGCTTTTTCTTTTTTTTGAGACAGAGCCTTGCTCTGTCACCAGGTGCCAGGCTGAAGTGCAGTGGCATAATCTCGGCTCACTGCAACCTCCACCTCCTGGGTTCAAGCAATTCTCCTCCCTCAGCCTCCCAAGTAGCTGGGACTACAGGCATGCACCAGACCACACCCAGCTAGTTTTTGTATTTTAGTAGAGACAGGGTTTCACTATGTTGGCCAGAATGGTCTTGATCTTTTGACCTTGTGATCCACCTGCCTTGGCCTCCCAAAGTGCTGGGATTACAGGCGTGAGCTACCGTGCTTGGCAAAAAAAGCATTTTCTAAGTGATTCTAACATGTAGCCTGGAGTGAGAACCATTGTTGTAGGTGAAAGAAGGAAGACTCATTTGCCTTCCTCCAGTAGAAGGTGGAGGGAGATGCCATCCCCAATAGAAAAGGACTCCTGAGTCTCCCTCCAGCTTCCATCAGTACTCTGCCAGGAGCTGTTAGGCTTCTGACAATTGAAAAAGGGGCATGCAGTCAGGAGTGCCCAGTCTCGGTGTTGTTACTAGAATCTGAACAGCATGTAGATATCTAGTAAGGAGGGAACCTCTTTGCTTCAGTTCCTAGGGTGAAGTCTCTTTCACCACCTACTGTGTCCCCTGTTTTTGGAAGAACTTAAGTGCTTAAAGCACAGCAGAGGAGTCAGGGAGAAAAATCAGGTGCTGCAGCTTCTCTGAAGACATGCTGGGCTATCTCCATTTCAGGGCTTACATGTGGCCCTTGCCCATGGGTACTCTTGGCAAGCAGATATTGCCTATGTTTGTTGCTTGTAAGATGTCCCATAAAAATAATCCAGTAAACCCTTGCCCCTTCTCCTTCTCCCTGAATTTCCTGGCCTCATGGCAGCCTAGAAATCAGGCTTCTGGTCAGGACCTCTGTTGACCTTCCTTTGTACTAAGAGCTTGTGTCTTACCTTCAGCAGGTTTAAAGTCCTAATATTCACACTCAGGGTTAGTGGCCTGATTATCTGCCTTCCCTCCTCTTTCCTTCTAGCAAGAACAGGAGGTTAGCATTAAAATGGACTTGCTCAGCGGGCAAGGAGATTTACTTTTGGGAGGGGGAGGTTAAAAAAGGTCAGGTTGGTTTCTTGCCTTGAGTGCATGGTGTGTGCCAGACAACTGGGAGGGTTAAGGTGGGGGGATGGGAAGGCTTATGTACAGAGAAGGTGGGGAGGTTATGCTCCAGTTGAATGAGGGTGTTAATATTTATACAACTGAGGCTCCAAATTTACCAGGAAGCTTCAATTTCCTAGGTTGAGCCTGGGTAGGCACCTTGGAATAGAGCTGCCCTTCTTTCCCCTTGGACAAGTAGGGCCCAGTCACCTAATGGTGTGGGGATTTTGTGGGTTAGAGGAAGATCTAGAGTGAGACTGAGTCTGCCCCTGGCCTAAACTACCTGTTCTTGCAGGAGGAGCTGACAAGCACAAGTGTGGAGCACATCATTGTCAATCCTAACGCTGCCTATGACAAGTTCAAGGACAAGAGAGTGGGGACAAAGGGACTTGGTGAGACTGGGCTGGAAGTTGGGTAGGGGGAAGACTGGAGGATAAGCATGAGAAGTGGTTTCCTGTCCTCGTGTCTTAGTGACTTGTGCTGTGGGGAAGGGGTCCCTCATGGAGATCGTTTGTGGAAGCCCTCATAGTCACCTGAGACCATGACTGCCTTGGGCCTAGATCAGGCCCTCAGTTCCATCTTCTTCTCTTGGCAGATTTCTCAGATCGTATTGGAAAAACCAAGAGGACAGGCTATGAATCTGGAGAATATGAGATGGTTTGTTGTGTGTGTGTGTGTGTGTGTGTTGATGGGAATGGTGTAGTGACCCTATCTAGCCCACATGTAGGAGAGAAATCTAGGGATACAGGTGGGATTCTGTTTCTCCTCTGTTCCTGAGGAAGCAGCAGGATGCAGCCAAGGAAACTCTCCTCCCTTGCTGTTTGTTCTGGAGAGCCTCCAGGCCTCTGGCTGTCCTCAGTTCTTTTGTATTAGGGTGTTGTGGATTCTCAATTGAATATGATACCTTTATGACTTAGGCCCAGGATGTGGAAGAATTCTTGAGGTTCCCTGTAATGAGATGTATAACATTACCCTCTGTACTTGCTCTCTAGCTTGGAGAGGGTCTAGGAGTGAAGGAGACACCCCAGCAAAAGTACCAGCGCTTACTGCATGAGGTCCAAGAGCTGACAACTGAAGTTGAAAAAATCAAGGTAATGACAGACTTTCTTCTCCCTTCTCTGCTGTGACTTACACAGTAGAGGAAGACCTCTAGCAAGAAGAGAAAGATTCCCTGGCCAGGCATGGTGGCTTACGCTTGTAATCCTACCACTTTGGGAGGCTAAGGCAGGTGGATCACCTGAGGTCAGGAGTTCGAGACCAGCCAGGCCAACATGATGAAACAAAAAATTAGCCATGTGTGATGGCACATGCCTATAATCTCAACTACTCGGGAGGCAGAGGTTGCAGTGAGCTGAGATCAGAGCACTGTACTCTAACCTGGACAACAGAGCTATACGCCATCTCAAAAAGAAAAAGAAAGATTCCGTAAGCTCTTGGATAAAGGGGCTAAGGTTTCCAGAGTTTAGGTATATTCATCCATCTACATCCAGTGCTAACATAAGGTGGGCAGTCTGCTATGCCAAATACCATCCCAGTGACCTCCAGCTACAGCTACCCTTAAAGGGCCTGACCTATTTTTTGCTCTTGATTCATTCTTGCCACCCCCTGCTTTTTACCTTTTTTTCATACTAGACAACAGTGAAGGAGTCAGCCGCAGAGGAGAAGCTGACCCCTGTGGTGCTGGCTAAACAGCTGGCAGCCCTGAAGCAGCAGCTAGTTGCCTCCCACCTAGAGAAGCTGCTGGGACCAGATGCTGCAATCAACCTTACTGACCCCGATGGTGCTCTGGCTAAGTGGGTACCCTACTTTGCTGAAAAATCATTGCTGATTGGGGTTGTGGATGGACTCAGCCAGCTACTGACAGGGGTGCTAAGCGAAGAAGTGGCCTGGCTGTTTCTTAATGCCAAGGATAAGGCAAAAGTGAGGGAGAGTGACTGGCCCTCTTCCTTACATTCATAATATTAATTCATAATTGATCTCCTAACTAGGCGCCTACTGCTGCAGCTGGAAGCAACAAAGAACAGCAAAGCGAGCTCAGGGGGAAAAACCACTGGGACCCCCCCAGACAGCAGCCTTGTCACTTATGAACTACATTCTCGGCCTGAGCAGGACAAGTTCTCTCAAGCTGCCAAAGTAAGTATGGATACAGTGTTGGTTGGGAAGCCAGGGAAGGCATGTCCCTAGAGATTTTCCTGCTTCTCTCCAAGGGAAGGGGTGCTGGGAAGGCTTCTGATTCCTGTTGATTCCTCTTCTGATTCCTCGGTCTCTACGTTTCCCTCACGCATCTACCTTAGGTTAGGATTTTAAGATTATGGCTAGGTATGTGTTCCAGGGAAAGGAGTCCTGTGGGGTGGCAAGTGGCAAGCAGAGTAGAGCAGGGTTATATTTCTCCCACTGCAGCAGCAGGGAGACAGATGGCAAATCTCACCTCCTTCCTCCCACTAGGTCGCAGAACTTGAAAAGCGCCTGACAGAGCTGGAGGCAGCTGTACGTTGTGATCAGGATGCTCAGGTCAGGTGCTCTCCTGTACATAATCTACAGAGCCTTAGATCCTGCAACTCATGGTCTAACACTTGCCACATAAGCCTGGAAGGGGTCATCCAAGGGTTTCAGTTATAGGGATCAGCTAGTGCGTTCCCACTTAGAACCAGGAAGGATGAGAGAAGATGATAATCATGGAGATAGAAGGACCACTGATGTCTTCCCTCCCTTTCCCACCAGAATCCCCTTTCTGCAGGTCTACAGGGAGCCTGTCTCATGGTGAGTTGGGAAGAAACTGGAGTGTTTCGATTACAGAGGGGATAATTGGGATTGGGTTTGCTTTAAGGGTTATTTTTGAGTTTGTAGCTATATATTAATTTAGTGGAATATGAGAGGCCTCTTCCTAGTCTGATCCTTTCTTCCTTGTGATGCTTGTCCCAACTCTCATCCCCAGGAGACTGTAGAGTTGTTGCAAGCAAAAGTGAGTGCCCTGGACCTTGCAGTTTTGGACCAAGTGGAGGCTCGGCTACAGGTATTAAATTGAGGGAAAATTAAATTACGGGTAGCTTGGGACTTTGGAAGCCCTGGATGCTCTCACTATCAACCTTAAAATCTGTTGTTTTTAGAGCGTCCTGGGAAAGGTGAATGAGATTGCTAAGCATAAAGCCTCTGTAGAAGATGCAGATACGCAAAGCAAGGTCCGGAAGACAGCTTCCCCATCTTCTTTCTACTCCCTCAGTTTTTCTGAGTGGCAATATCAAAGCATGAGAACACAATGAATCTTCAGGTCCCCATCTTCATACTCTTATCAGCTGGGAAAGTCAGGGCAGTGCTTCCCTCTGCCCACTTGACCCTTTTCCCCCCCCTCTGGTGACATAGCAGTCTGTGCATACTGACCTGGCTGCCTCAGCTATCCCCTCTGGGCCCTATTGTGTCCCTTCAGGTGCACCAGCTATATGAAACTATACAGCGCTGGAGCCCCATTGCCTCCACCCTCCCTGAGCTGGTGCAGAGACTCGTCACCATCAAGCAGCTGCATGAGCAAGGTGGGAGGCCAGCTGCCAGGAGTGCTAAGAGAAGCTGAAAAATGGGCAACTTTTGGTCCCTCGCTTATCTTGGATTCTAGTCTCAGCCATACTTTTCTTACTTTTGTAGCCATGCAGTTTGGTCAGCTCCTGACACACTTGGATACCACCCAGCAGATGATTGCTAATTCTCTGAAGGACAATACCACCCTCTTGACCCAGGTGTGTGTGCCCCTTTGTTGATCTGTCTCCTTTCTCCAGCATGTACAAACTAGGTTCTCCAGTGTTATAGGGTTCTGCTTTAGCCTATTTTTGTAGCATGGTGTTGCGGCAGAGGGTTGGTCTGGAGTCTCCATCCTATTTTTAATGTGAAGGCCCTTTGACAACTTATTTAACCCATGAACCTCCATCTTTCCATTTGGGAAATGATACCTCCCTCAGAGTTATATAGATGAGGTACATATGGGGAAATTGTTAGGAGCTAGTGAACATGTTTTCTTATAAAACCCCACTCTTTCCCTGTCGTCCCAGCTTAGCTTACTCTTCCTAATGAGCACAGTACACTGGAAAGAATGCAGGCTTTGAAGTCAAAAGCCAAGCCCTAATCTGATTCTGTCACTTCCTTTCTGACCCTGGATGATGAGTCTCACCTAGTTCCTTCGTTCTTTTAGTAACGCTTGGGACACAGCAAGTTCACAATTTCTTTTTATTATTTTATTATTTTTGAGACAGTCTCGCTCTGTTGCCCAAGCTGGAGTGCAGTAGAGCGATCTCGGCTCACAGCAGCCTCCACCTCCCAGGCTCCCAAGTAGCTGGGATTATAGGCACGCACCACCACACCTGGCTAATTTTTGTTTTTTTTAGTAGAAATGGGTTTTCACGATGTTGGCCAGGGTGGTCTCAAACTCCTCACCTTAAGTGATCCACCCTCCTCTGCCTCCCAAAGTACTGGGGTTACAGGCATGAGCCACCGCACCCGGCCGCAAGTCCACAATTTCTGTTGGAGGCACTGTTCTCAGTGCTGGAAGGACCATTAAATTCGAGAGACCAGTGTTAATCACAGGATCACTGAGATAAATGAAAAATTATATAAAGGACTTAAATAATATCCTCTTCCTCCAGAGCAGTTTGCTAAAATTTTGAACCTGTGAAACCTTCAACAAAATCTTATTTAGCTCTCATTACATAAAACAGACTTTTTAAAAAACTGTTCTGGTTCTACCTCTGGAAAAAAAAAAAAGAAAAACTGTTCTGGGTGAAGTCAGAATGGGAATTCTCAAGAGTCCTGCTTGCTTGGCACACCCTGAGCTTGATCCCTGGTACTCTAAGGGTAGCCTGAAAATTGCTACTGTAAACATCCCCTCTCTTTGGCCCACAAACTGGGCTTCCATTTCTTTTTTGTCTTGTCTCAGAGAATTCCTTCAGGTCCTCATCCAGTTAAGCAACTGGACCCGACAAAGAGTAAAACCTCTCTACCACTTTGTAGGTGCAGACAACCATGCGTGAAAACCTGGCCACAGTTGAGGGGAACTTTGCCAGCATTGATGAACGGATGAAGAAGCTGGGAAAGTGAGCACATGTGGGAACTGGAGAACAGGGGTAATCCCTACCCCTGTGAACTCTGCTAACAGCTTACATAGGGTTTCCCTTTTACTGTAACTCTAGCATCCCCATCCCATTTGAGACTGGGGGCAAGGGTTCTTCTTGCATGTGGGGTTTATACCCCTCCCCTGATGAATACAGAGTGGTAGCTGGGGGTTGGTTATTAGAAGGTGGTCTCCCCTCAGGCCTGAGGGATGAGGACGTGGACCCAGCCACATGCCAGCTCATGTCCAATACTGCTTTGCCTGGTGTGGGGAAGGATTGGGTCTTGTCCTCCAACACAGCTTCTGTGGCTGACTATAATAGTGTACAACCATTTCTGACCATTAAATGCTGTTGTACTCTGTGTGGCCTCTGCTATGTTTCCTGGGGAGGAGGCAGCACTAGGACACAAATAGACATTCATAGCATAATAGGCAGTCTAAGCCACTCTATACTATAAGAGATGAAATTTAAATTGTAACCTGTTCTTACCAAAGAACTAAATTAAAAAATGAGTACAGAGCCAGAGCCAGAGTTTCAAAATATTCTCATCTGTTAAATTAAGAGTGTCTCCCATAGAAAAGCAGGGGAGGCCCCACAGGGCAAGTACAAAACAGAATTAAAACTCCCAAGGGTCTTGTCTTTACAAAAGAAAAGGCAGGAGGCAGCCCCTGGACAGCTGGTCATGCTGGCCGCTCCGGTTGGACCACGTTGCATAATCCTCAGTCGCATCATCACAACGTCTCTGAGCGTTTTGATGGGGGGAGAAGGGGCAGTGTAGTGTGTATGGGAGGAGAGGCCCAGAGGGCTCTCTTTGCCCCCTTACCCCCTTTTTATATCCCAGAGGAAAGGGGGGGAACCTGGCTATACCTTGAATTGAGGCTATGTGTTTCAAACCTGGGGACAGGGGTAAGAGGGGATCTGTGCTTTGAGCAACCTGAGCCAGAGGCAGAGGGGTGTTGGAGGGGTAAAGGGAGGATTCATGATGCTTATTGCTTTGTACCTTTCACTGGGAAGGAGGGCAGCAGCCAACAGTAGCTCACAGGTTTGTAAACTGAGCCTGTTGGCTTTAAGAAGGGAGGCAATGAAGTCGAATTAAATATAAAAGAGTCATTTGTGCAAAAATAACTTAAACAAATAAAAGACCTGGGGAAGGGGGTGTTCCCCTTAGCGCCTGGTGGGGAGAGGGCCATATACCACCCCCCCCCAGGCCTTTTCAGTGACATGGCTTCGGGGGGGGGGGGAGGGGGTGAACTTCCCTACCCCCTGCAATGGCTCAGGATGGGATTGTAGGGGAAGGGGTTGCATTTGTGCTCTGAGTGGGGAGTAGTGCCCCCACCCACTGTCCACAGGTGCAGGTGGCTGGCAAGGGCTCCCAAGGCTCAGCACTCAGCTCTCCCCAATCAGGGTCAGATCCAGCTCCAGGTATGGCTGCTATGGGGCCAGTTTCCTCCTCTTGTTTTTGGCAGGACGGCCAGGGCGGGCCCGGGGAGGCAGAGGGACAGCTGCCTAATACCAGATGGGAAGTTGAAAGAAATGGTCAATTGCTAGGTATCAGGAAGTCTTCTTTCCTCCCCACTCCCTCTAACCCTCCTTTCCTCCTGCTGCCTCATCCCTTACATCCTACCCATACACCCACCCACCCACCCACACACTTACTCGGGCTGTAGGGCTGGGTTCCAACATAATGTCCTGGCGGGAGCTATTGCTATTCCGGGTAGGGCTGCAATAAGGGCACAGATGATCAGGAACAGCTCCCAAGCACCAGGTGAATTTCAGAAGTTTGGGTGGGAAACTTTCTACATTTGGATAGTAAAGGCATAATATCCTTATTCATATTCAAGTGTCTGCCCTTTTGAAAACCAAGCCGCTAATTGGACATTAGAACTGTCCAAACCAAAAAGTAGTAGGCAAAGACCAGCACTGTAGTAGGCCTAACACTCACTTGTATTTTCTCCTCCGGCCTCGACGAGACTTTCTGACTACTCCCGGGGGCACCTGAGAAAAGATGGACTGTGTGTGTGGGAAAGTTAGAAACAGGCACCACAGCCCCAGCCTTTCCTCAGAGCCCCTGAGCCCAAACCACTATCACTCTACACTCACCTTAAGGTCCTCAGAATGGGGCCCGGGAGGGGATGGATCCTTGGGCTCAGCACCCCCTTCAGCCAGCTCCCCATTATGCTGCCAGTGGTGGGTTCTTCTTGGGGACCTTTCCATTTGTCCATTGAAGCCACCACGTGTCCCCCATTTGAGGGCCAGTCGGCCAGGCTCCCGCCGGCTGCCAGGCTTTCGGCCTCGGCCTGGCCTGGCCTCACCATTAATGCCCCTAAGTCCCCCTCCCCTTCGGCCCCGTTTCCCTGACCCCCTCCCAGTGAGCAGCTCAGGGACTGGGGGGTCGGGAGAACCGTGGGGTGGGGCTAAGGCACTGAGGGGAGGCCGGGCAGGCTCTGGTTCGAGGGCTGAGGCGGGGCTCTCAGGGGGTAGACAGGGGGCTTCTGGCTGCTCTGGAGGGATCTGCTGGCAAAAAATAAGTTCTCAGTCAATCTCAAATACAGTCCGTCTTCCACTCTAACTCAGAAAGCCCTAAATTTCCACTTTGAGAAAAAACTATCTCCCTGACAAATATATGCCCACACCCTCACCTGGAGACTCTGTAGCAGGCAGGCTAGGGGACTAGAAGCCTCTGAGAGGGGTGGAGGAGCTCCACCCCCAGGGAGGAGCTGCAGCCCCAACTGGCCAGAGAGAAGAGGGCCAGGAGGCTGCAACAGGCTGGGGAGGGCTCCAGGGCTGCTGGTCAGTGAAGACAGGTCACCTGTTAAGAAATTATAGTCAGGGGTCTCTCCCTAGGCAAACCAAGGCTGAGCAGACCCTACTATTCTCGTTAGGCTTTATCCAGTGGCCACAGATTTTTTCCCCAATTTATTAAGCCTCTACTCCCAAGTTTTACTGCTGCTTTTTCACACCGAGAGAGTGAATTCACACTCCTCAGACTCACCCAGCAGGCTGGCACCCAGCAGAGGGCTAAGGAGTTGGGGGGGTCTCCCTGAGTTGGAGGGGGCCTTGCCCAGAGAGGAGGCCCCCGGGTCAGTAGTTGCCGTGGTGACACTGGAGGTAGGTGGTCCAGGTTGGGGGGCACTCAGGACACAGGGCTAAGAAAAGAGAATGATTCTAACACTTACATGTGTAAAATACTCAACAAATTGATAATGCTTTCACATCCACTATCTCACTGAAGCCTTAAGTAAGATGGGCCATGCTTATTAAATACACACCCAATTCTTACAGCCATCCTACCCCCAGCCAAGAACTAAGGCCTCCCCAAAGGCCCCAAGGAAGAACTCAGGAATGAAACTGAAAGCTTTTGATTCCCAGCTCCCATCTCTCATTCTACGTTTTGTTTTGTCCAACTTACTCACCCCCATCCTCACCTGGGGGGTTGTCCCCGAGGGGGGATCCAGGCTGGCAGCCAGCAGCGCAGAATTTAAAGCTATGAGGGTAGGGGGGGCTGAAAGTGGGGGGAAAAGTAGCGGGGGCAGGTCTCCCAAGCCTGAAAATGGCTCTCCACTGGGACCCCCGGCTCCCTCTGCAGATCCCTCCCCATCCCCAGCTGTGGGGCCCAGAGCCAACAGGGGCAGGAAAGAGGCAAGGAGGTTGCTGGGAGGTGCTGAAGGAGGTGGAAGAAGGTCTGAAGGTGGTGGAGGAAGCAAGGAAGCCACCAAAAGCGAAGGCCCTTCAGGCTCTCCTGGGGCTAGGGGAGGACCAGGTCCTCCTGGTGGGGGTAGCAGGGGCTCAGGGGGAGGTTGTCCTCCTCCCCCAGCCAGCACGCCAAATAAACTGTGGTTGAGCAATGGAGAAGGTGGAGGCTGCCCCAGACTCAGAGGGAGAGGCAAGGCCCCGAGCATCCCAGGGAAGCCAGCTCCACTCAGCGCCAGGCCCTGCTCAGGGCTGGGGAAAGGGAAAGCCTCTCCACCAGCCAGGGGAGGCAGAGGGCAGGCTGGGCCCGCCCCCATTCCCAGCCCTTCAGATGGGCTTTGAAGCACAGGGCTGGGGACTACGGGGGCTTTGGAGGCAGCTGGTGGGGCAGGGGCACCTGTAAAAGAGGAGAGAAATTCAGCTCAAGGGAGGCCCCTTCTACCATCATCCAAAGAAGCCAGCCTCCAGCCCCCAACCCAGAAAACCCTCAAAGAGCTCTCTGAACATTCCCCTAAATGCCTTGGCTGCTTCTTTCCAGTCAGGATGGGGAAAAGCTCCACAACACTCACATACCTGGCACACTGCTGAGGCTGCCACTGGTGGTCCCAGGCAGGGAGGGCTGGATGGGGTGCCTGGGCTGGGGAGGGCTCCCTGAGGAGAGGGTTGGGGGAGGAGGAAGGTGTGCATCTGACCCCAAAAGGTTAAAGCTTCCATCAGAGTGGGAAGGGCCAGGGGTGGGGAGTCCCAGCAGGGACAGCACAGAAGGGAGAATTGGTTGGGATGGCTCCGGGAGAGTAAAGGGTTGGGGTACAGGAGCAGGGGCCCGAGGACGGCTCCGTCTAGGGGTTTGAGGGCCTCTCCCTTCTAGCAATCGAAATACAGTAGGGGGTCTGCGGGGACGACGCTGGGAGGGACGAAGTGATGAGTGAGAAGCTGAGGGCGCCTGGGCACGGGGCCTTCGGCCCTGTAAAGTGCTGGGAGGGAGTAGTGGGGGATGCTGTGCCTTGGCCGCTGCAGAGAGTAGGCTGCTAGCAAGGAAGGGGGGTGCCCCAGGCCCCTCCACTGTGGGGGCCCCTCCCAGGGGCCCCAAGACCAGGGGCAGGTGCATAGTGGCTGAAGACACTGGTGGCAGAGTGGCAGGACCAGGGTGGGCAGGGAGATTATTGCTCGGGGGCAGGGGAGGAGGTGTTAAGGCATCACTACAGTGGAAGAGAGGAGGGTCTGAAGGTGGAGAGGAGGAGGCATGAGGAGCCGGAGGAGAGCCCAGGTCAGAGGGCACCAGGCTGGATCTGAGGGCAGCTCCCCAGTTGTATGAGGGAGCATTGAGGCTGATAGCCGGTGGAGGAGGTGGGGCTGGAGAGGGGGCATTGCCCCTTGGGAGGAAACAGGGGCTGCTACTGCCCCCAGAAGGGACTGGATCAGGAAGCCTTGGTGGGAAAAGCCCCCCAGGGCCTGCTAAAGTGGGGAAGGCCTGGGAAACTGAGGGTGGTTCTGGGGGAAGGGAGCCAGGACCCCCATTAAGTGGAGTTGTAGGAGGAACTCGACAGGGAGGGCGGGCAGAGGGGGGCCCTGGGGACACAGTGTGGAACATTTGGGGGCTCGCTCCCTCTCCTGCAATAAATGAGAAATGAAGAGTCAGTCTGTGGCTCCCCTTCCAAAAACTTTGTCTTCTCTAGTCCCATCTCCCACAAGTTCCCAACCTCCCTGTACCCTCTTCTCACCATGCAGCTCCCCACCCACTCCCCTTTCTCTTTGCCCCTCTCATGGAGCTTCCCACCACCAGCCTTCCAAGCCCTTAGGTTTTCCTTGGTCTTCTATAAAGTGGAAGAAGACTCACCAGGAGAAGAGTGTGAGCAGGTGGTCTCCATACTGCGGTACAGAGTTGCCATAGCAACAGCTTTCCGCCGGTGGTTGCACAGCTTGGTCATGTCCTCCTCTGATGCCGGCCCCACCCCAGCCCCACCCGGGGTCACCGGGGCCAAAGGGTCAAAGTTGAAAACCTGTAAGGTGGAAGGCACAGGGACCGTGAGGGGCTGGAATCTGTGAGAAGAGCTACCTTGGTCAGTGATTTGCATTAGATCTTTCAGCTTATCTCTATTCTCAGACACCCCTCACCACTCTGACCTTGGGGACATTAAGTGGACACTCCAGACCGCACTTGCAGGTCCCATCGCTGAGGAGGTAGCTCCGGGTTTGCTCCAAGGAAGACAGCTCTGTGCCACTTGGACTGGGAGAGGACAGGGTCAGAGGACATGGGGTTAGCAGGCAGTGAATCAGGCAATACTCCTAAAGCACAGGGCCTAAGTTACAGATCCTCCTAGAAGAACAGAGGGTAAGGAATGTGGGAAGACATGGAAAGAGGGAGAATGGATTCAAAGGCCCAGAGCTACAGAAAGCAAAAAGGCTGAGAAAGGAAGGGGAAGGGAGGGAAGCAATCGGGAACCAGAGAGCTGGGCTGAAGGAGAGGCAGAAGAAAGAAAACCCGGGCAACTGGAGTGACAGAGCTTGGGGAACTGTGAAGATCCATACCTGATGTAGAGCACAGCACCCTCTCGCACACAGCGCTGCCAGCCAATGGGGACAGATGTGGCCACAGGGCCCCCAGCTCTGTCTGCTCCACTGCTCTCATTGCCCCCATTCATTGTGTGTAATCAGCTCCCGCGTGCCTGATAACACAGACATCCATGTAGGCACTAGGAGGATTAAACTGGGTGAGGTACCTGAGGGAGGACTCCAGGAAGGCAAAGGTTGTGGGGAGACCCAAGAAAACTCAGGGAAAGCCCCAGAGGAGCAAAGGGAACCCCTCAGAGAGCTGGGAGGGAACTGCCTTATCACCATCGCTACCTGAACATCTCTGCAAACATTGTGGGGTCCAGTCTAAAGCCGGGGCCACCAGCTTAGCCCACACCTGCAACGCAAGGAGAGAGATGGGACTGTCAGGAGTCTGCCCAACTCTGAAGAGCACCACAGCCCAGCATCCTCTCAAGAGAAAGATCCTCAACAACGTGAGGTAAGTGCCTATTAAGACCTGAGGGATCTGCTGGCTGAGTCTACAGCCATTCTTTCCAAGCCCAGTCCCTAGGGACCAGAGGGTCAGAGCCTCAGCTCCCAGAGACCAAGAAGTCTAGCCCAATTCTCAGACATATGAAGGGCAAGGCCTCCATCCATTCGGAATAGAAGACTTCAACCAGAAGTATGGGCACATTCCCATAGAACTAGGCCACTAGGAAGTTTCCCAGAGTTTCTGGCTCCTGCTGTTCCCTACCCAGGAAGATCATATAAAAAGTACAGATTGCCCCACAGGTCACCAGACAATTGTCCAACTGCCCCGCTGGGGTGGTACCAGCAGAACTCCCCTCATGCCTGCTCCATCAGACAATCACTGATCTAGCTCATACAGGTCTTAAGAGGTGAGGATCACAGCTCAGTCTTCTCCCAGGATCCTGAGAAGCTCCTGATTCTCCCTCAAGCCTGAGGCAAAGGGATTCATAACCTCCTAACCCACCGGCTTCCGATTATCTCCAAGAGAGCTTCTCCTCCGATAGGGACGCCCCTCCAACCTGCAGGTATCCTCCCCAGCCTCACCATCGCTCCCACCCCACACTGGCGGCTTCCAAACTTTCGCTCTCGTAACAAGGCGCCCTGTCACCCAGACTGCTTCCCTCAGCTTGAGGAGGAGGGGAAGACGCACGAAGTAGGAAGGAACTTGGGGAGAGGGCGGGCGGAGGGTGGGCGAAGCACTGAGGGGAGGACGGTGAGGAAGGCAGAAGTCAGGCAGTAAAGAGGGAGAAGCAGTGGGGGCAGGTGAGGGCGGGGGAGTGGGGATGGGGCCGGGGAAAGGGGCCGAGAGGACGCGGAGGGGGCAGAGGGTAGAGACTGGAGGGAGGGGAGGGGAGGGGGAGGGGGAGGGGGAGGGGCGGGGTGGGGGGGCCGGGCCCCACACTCACCGCGGCCCATGGTTCGGCCGGCCCCGCCCAGCGCAGTCGCGGCCCAGAGGGTGAGTGGGAGGGGGTGGGAGGAGGGTCGGTGGAGCCCAAGCCTCCGGTACGGCCCCGGCCGGTCCTAGCAGGAAGCGCTGCCGCCGCCGCCGCGGATCACCGAGCGGCCTCCCGCGCATGCGCCATGGGGGCCAGGGGCAGCCCTGGGGATTCCGTTCCCAGAAGGCACTGCGCAGGCTGCTGCCGCTGCCGCCGCCGCCGTCGTCGTCGCTGCCGCAGCCGCCGCCGCAGCCGCCGCCGCCTCCGCCGCTGCCCGGACGGGAGAGGGGCGGGGCCGGGCCCCCGCCCAGCGGACAGCGACGAGCCAACTGGAGGGGCTGCAGTGCGCATGCGGGAGCGCGCCTACCCCTCCCCCACAACCCCCCATTAATCCCCAAGAGAACAAACACCCCACGCGGCCCCCCCCCCGCCCTCCGCGGAAGGATCTACGCCTCTTCCCAGGGCACTGGTGGCCAATCCCAGCCGTCCTCAGGGAGGGGCCCCTTCCAAAGCCACAATCTGTTGCGGGAGCCAGGAATGCCAGGTCCGGGAGGGGCCCGCCCCGAAAGATGAAAGTCGCGACTTGCCCTGCCCCGCCTCAAAAGCTTCCCGGGTAGGGTGCTGGGACTTGACCCGCCTCCCCAGGTCAGCATGTCACAACACGACCTCGGCTTGTCAAGTCACATGACCTCTGCCTGTCACTGACAACCTGGTCTGTCTTTAGGCCAGGAGAGACCATCTGGTCCAACCCCCCGCCTACCCCCATTTTCATGGGGGAAATGGAGGTCTCGAGCAACGGAGCAGCTTGACCAAAGACCTGTCACTACCACACAAATCCAGTCACAACCGGCCTTGTGACAGTTTCTGCTTAAACTCTGGCTGCCCACATGAGGGTATGACAGGATATGTAACAGGCCACCACATGGCCTCTGTTTTCAAGGCACAAGAAAAATATTTTGCATTCTGCGTGGTGCGTTTTACTTTTGTTCAAGTTGCCTCCAATTTCATGGTTCTTATTTTACCTTCACAACTCCTTATCTTTAATTTACAAACAAGGACGGTAAGATCCCTGGGCAAGTGAGGGGGAGTTGAGGCTAAAATCGCGGCTTGGGTCTCCCCAGTCCAGGGCGGTCCTGCGCTGAAGTGCACTCTCACGTCCCAGGACGAGGCTCCGCCGTAAATCTCGACCCAGACACCTAGGAGGCAGGCCTGTGCCGCGCTCCTCACAGCAGGGAGTCACAGGACTTGCTGTTTGGTACAGCAAGAGAGGGTCTTGGTCTTGGAGAAAGGCGTAAGAGTACCGTGGGGAAAAATAGGTGGCCAAACAGAATCGGGTCCACTGAGCAAAATACATGACTTGTGGCTTGCTGAGGACTTAGCAACTACAAGGTAAAAGTCACAGGCGCTGTTCTGAGAGAAGCGGAAAACGATTACCAAGGGATTCCAGCACCTCCGTCCCTTTTGGGAGATTTACTGGGCTAGGAGACCACCTCCCTCCCACCCCTCTTTTTTTTTTTTTTTGGTCAGACGTAGTCTCACTCTGTCACCCAGGCTGGAGTGCAGTGGCGCAATCTCGGCTCACTGCAACCTCCCGCTCCCGGGTTCAAGCGATTCTCCTGCCTCGACCTCCCCAGTAGCTGGGGTTACAGGCGCGCATCACCACACCCAGCTAATTTTTGTATTTTTAGTAGAGACGGGGTTTTCACCATGTTGGTCAGGCTGATCTCGAGCTCCTGACCTCAAGTGATCCGCTCGCCTCGGCCTCCCAAAGTGCTGGGATTACAGGCGTGAGCCACCGCGCCCGGCCAGGAGACCCCTTTAAGAAGACTCGAGATGTTGACAATCCCGGTGGATGGATATCAACTTTCAGAGAAGTTCAAAAGGCCTATGTGTCCATTAGCTGGGAGGAGCCAAGGAAAATAGGAGTCCCTTAAGGCGAGGTAAAACGGGGGGCTGATGCTAGTGGGCGGAACAGGAGCTCCTGGGGGAGACTAGCGGCAAAGAGGCTCCACACAGCCGACTAGGGGCGGCCAAGACTGATAGCCGTTGTGGCCGTTGGGCGCCGGGAGCTGGCGCCCCGCCCTCTCTCCTTTCCCCCACCCTCCGCACCTCCCACCACCCTCGTAGTCCCCTGCGCGTGCGCGTGCAGACACCGGTTGCCAAACATTGCATCATCCCCGCCCCCCTTTCTTCCCCTCCCCCCTTTACACTCCCCTCCGCGCGCGCGCATGACTCACCCACCGCCTCCGTGAAGCCTCGTGACCCAAAGCCACTTCCGGGTCTGACACTACATCTACACCCTAGCGGGAGAGAGCGACGGGGGCGGTGCCGCGGGGTTCCTGAGTGGCGGATGCGAGGGACGAGGCGGGGCCAATGCCGGCGTGCCACTTTTTGATTGGTGTATTTTTGGGTCCCGCCCCTGAGAGGAGGGCAAGGCCATGGTAAAAGATTACAGCTAGGCGCTCCAGAGGTCAGAGGCTTAAGTCTAAGGCACGGAGAATATCATGTTGAAGATGAGCGGGTGGCAGCGACAGAGCCAAAATCAGAACTGGAACCTGAGGAGAGAGGCGAGTACTGACTCTTATTTACCCTTTACTCTCCCGTGTCCTCAAAGTTGGGGCGTCCCCTCTTTAGGATTGGCCTCACCACTCCACCGTGAAGTTAGGGACCGTCCGAGAGACGGATGAGGAGAATCCCTTATTCTGGTGTAGTCCTTACAAACCAGTATTGTTTCTGACGACAGCGTCACTCCACTCCTGCCTGGAGCATCGGCCCTGCTCCGCGCTGCTGGGCAAAGGGGCCTCGTCTGCCCTTGGGAAATTCATTAGGCCTGTCCGGTGGGAGGCAGGGCAACAGGACACACCCCCGCTCTAAGACTGGGCGACCATCGCTCAAGCCGTTTCCGCCGCTTCACCACCAGTGGCCTTCTCCCTACCCCACCCCCAATCCTGTCTCAGCCTCAGCGCCTCTGGTGTCAGCATGGCCATCTCGGTAGCTGGGACTCTACTGGACCCTGCAGGGGATAGGGGAACCCTGAGGAGACTGACATAAGCCTTTGGGAGGAGGGGTGCCGATGGACAGGCAGCGGTGTGTTTACCTTTCGCCCTAGAGGTCTCTCAGCCTCCCACACAAGAGAGCAGCCTGGATCTCTTAAGTGTTGGAGGCCACTTGGGGTCTCCCCAGGGTACCGCCCTTCCCTCGGGATTAGTCCCTGCCTCTTTACCCCGTCCCATCTCCCAACTAATCTCTGTGTAACCATTGCATCAGGCCAGCCCCCGGTCTGGCTCTGCAGCCCTCTGACCTGAGGCTCCACTGCTGATGAAAGCCGAGCCCACACACTGGAAGGCAAGGGAGGGTTCCCCAGGGAGGACAGCCCTGCAGAGAAATACTCTGGCCAATATTGCATCTCCAGTCCCTAGGGATCGCAGCTGCCGCTCTGCCTGTCCCTTCCCTGTAAGAGTGACTGGGGGGAATTTACCTGTTCATTCTTAACAAATACTTAATGAGGACCTACTGTGTGCCAAACAGTTTGGGGATCAGGGTACATCCTTGAGCAAGAGGAAAAATCATCTCAGTGGGAGGCGTACAGTAAACAAAATAAAAGGGCCTTGGAGAAAGCTAAAGTAGAGAAAGGAATGGAGAATGTTCAGGAAGGAGATTACAATTTTACTCAGGTGGTCAGGAATTACCTTAGGTAATCCTCTGCTCAAAACCCTCCAGTGACTTCCATGACATGAAATAGGAATTCATTGGAGGGTTTTGAGCAGAGGAATGACCTGTTTTAAAAGGCTCACCCAGGAAGCTGTATGGTGAATAGACTTCAGGAGGGGTGGCAAGAGAAGAAATGGGGAGATCTGCAATCAGGAAGTTTCTGCAGTAACAGAGAGATGGTGGTAAATTGATCTAGATTGGAAACAATGGAATTAATGAGAAGTGTTTAGATTCTTCTAAGCAAAGGTTTTAAAACTCATTTTTAAAGAATGAGTTAAGGGCTGGGCATGGTGGCTCTCGCCTGTAATCCTAGCACTTTGGGAGGCCAGAGGTGGGTGGATTACGTGAGGTCAGCAGTTCAAGACCAGCCTGGCCAACATGGTGAAACGCCATCTCTACTAAAAATACAAAAATTAGCCAGGCATGGTAGTGTGTACCTGTAATCCCAGCTACTCGGGAGGCTGAGGGTGGAGAATTGCTTGAACCCAGGAGTGGAGGTTGCAGTGAGCTGAGATTGCACCACTGTACTCCAGTCTTGGCGAAAAGAGTGAGACTCTTGTCTCAAAAAAAAAAAAAAAAAAAAAGGTTAAAATTTGCTAGTACTTTGGATTGGATTGCAGGGGATGAGAGAAGAGGAATAAAGGATGATAAGGTTTTCGGCTTAAGCAACTAGAGTTTTGTCATCTACTGAGATGGGGATGACCTTGGAAGGGGAAAATCAGCAAGTCTGCCTTTGCACGTAGTCTAAAAGTTGCCTATAAGACATAAACAGAAAAATGGCAGGTAGGCAGTAGACAGCAGCATCCAAAGTTCTGGAAGAGGTCTAGACTGGAAATGAACATTTGGAGGATGTCAGTGTGGGAATGAAGTTAGGAAAATGCCACGATTTCTTCCTTTCCCTGTAGTTTAGTCTTTATCCTGGCAGGTTTGAGGCCTGCCTTGAATGTACAGAAAGCTGAGTTGGCCAGGACTTTGCTATTATGTAACCAGGCCTACAAATGTCAGCAACTAAAAATAAAGGAAGTCAGGCCCTCTTCTGCCCTTGGAAATGGCTACAGGGACCATTAAGTATGCATACCTCACAAGACCAGAAGAAGGAAGGACCTGTAGGAGGCTGGAGATAAAAGAAAAATGAGTTGCCTCTCCCCCTTCCAAAAATGGCTTAACATTTCTGTTTGTTGCCCACAGTGTTCAAGGAGGAAGTGTATCTTCATACATCACCACACCTGAAAGCAGGTAAACTTGACCTGCCCTTTCCCAAAATCAAGTCCTAAGAGATGCTGTTTAGACTCCTTTTGCTGAGACCCTAAGAGATTATGAAAAGACCTAGAGAAGGTGGGAGAGGAGAGTTTGAATCTGAGCAAGCTTTTGCTGTCAGGCTATTCTCCTGGCTTGCTCCTAACACGGTAACAAACCGCTGTTCCTAAAGAATGTCTTAATGGTGGCCGGGCGCGGTGGTTCACGCCTGTATTCCCAGCACTTTAGGAAGCCGAGGTGGGCACCTCATGAGGTCAGGAGATCCAGACCATCCTGGCCAGCATGGTGAAACCTCCTCTACTAAAAATACAAAAATTAGCTGGGTGTGGTGGCGCGCACCTGTAGTCCCAGTTACTTGGGAAGCTGAGGCAGAAGAATTGCTTGAACCCAGAAGGTGGAGGTTGTGCTGAGCTGAGATCGTGCCACTGCATTCCAGCCTGGCAACAGAGCAAGACTCCATTTCAAAAAAAAAGTCTCCTAATGGAAAGATGATCCTCACAGAAAGCCCCAACAAAGACTGGTCTGCCTTACCAGTCTTCAGTCCCCATTAAGGTTAAACTTTTACTAGTCCTCAGTCCCACTTGGGAATTCTTTTTTTTTTTCTTTTTTTTTTTTTTTTGAGACGGAGTTTCACTCATGTTACCCAGGCTGGAGTGCAATGGCGCGATGTCGGCTCACCGCAACCTCCGCCTCCTGGGTTCAGGCAATTCTCCTGCCTCAGCCTCCTAAGTAGCTGGGATTACAGGCACGCACCACCATGTCCAGCTAATTTTTTGTATTTTTAGTAGAGATGGGGTTTCACCATGTTGACCAGGATGGTCTCGATCTCTTGACCTCGTGATCCACCCACCTCGGCCTCCCAAAGTGCTGGGATTACAGGCTCGAGCCACCACGCCCGGCCCCCACTTGGGAATTCTATTAGTAGTTTCCAGGGGGAAGTACCAGGTCCTCTGCGCTCCCTTCTCCTGTGTGGTTCAGCTCAGCCTAACCTTGATAAGGACTAAGGATTCTGACTAGTCCTCCAGATCCTCTAAGCATGAACATCTAGGCACTTTGCTTTTTCAAGTCCTGGGCAAAAGCAAGGAGGAAATATTAATATAGACTAAGGGTTGGTAAATTTTAAAGGGCAGGATAGTAACTATTTAGATATCAAGAGTCCTATAGTCTCTAGCATGACTTTATCTCTGCCACTGCAGCATGAAAGCAGCCATAAACAATACGTAAATACACAGATGTGGCTGTGTTCCAATACGACTTTATCTACAAAAACAGGCATCATACCAGCTTGCCAACCTGTTTGCTACATGGAGCTTGTTCCACCCACTCCCCATTACCCTGCAAATATGCTTTTCCAGACTGATCAACTGCAGAGATGGCAGCTGAGTCATTGCCTTTCTCCTTCGGGACACTGTCCAGCTGGGAGCTGGAAGCCTGGTATGAGGACCTGCAAGAGGTCCTGTCTTCAGATGAAAATGGAGGTACCTATGTCTCACCTCCTGGAAATGAAGAGGTAAGAATGCTAGGCCTAAAGCTAAAGGGGGATGTTACCTTTCCATTCTCAACTAATATCTCCGCCCCCTTTCCTCATTTACTTGAAGGAAGAATCAAAAACCTTCACCACTCTTGACCCTGCCTCTCTTGCTTGGCTGACTGAGGAGGAGCCAGGACCAGCAGAGGTCACAAGCACCTCCCAGAGCCCTCGCTCTCCGGATTCCAGTCAGAGCTCCCTGGCTCAGGAGGAAGAGGAGGAAGACCAAGGGAGAAACAGGAAACGGAAACAGAGTGGCCACTCCCCAGCCCGGGCTGGAAAGCAACGCATGAAGGAGAAAGAACAGGAGAATGAAAGGAAAGTGGCACAGCTAGTGGAAGAGAATGAACGGCTCAAGCAGGAAATCGAGCGCCTGACCAGGGAAGTAGAGGTGACCCGGCGAGCTCTGATTGACCGAATGGTGAATCTGCACCAAGCATGAACAGTTGGGACCATCACTCCCCAACCCGGACCACACTACCCACTTTTCTCAGAAGTGGCTACTGACCACCCTCTCACTAGTGCCAATGATGTGACCCTCCATACCACATATGCAGGAGGCAGGCTTGGAGTTAGACAAAAGGAAAGGGTCTCAGCTTGTATATAGAGATTGTATATTTATTTATTACTGTCCCTGTCTATTAAAGTGACTTTCCATGAGCCAAGGGTCTTTTACTTTTTCTTCTTGCCTTTAGGGACTTCAGGGGGTTTCCCCTCAGCTACAGCCAACTGTTTCTTTAGATCCAAGAGTTTAGCCACCTCCGCAGCAACCTGGTTCTTGTCTGCCTTTTGTGCTTTCAGTTCTCGAACAATGTTGCCCTAAGATAAAGTGGGTGGGGAGAATAACAGTGAGGCAAGAAAAAGACCTATTTAGGATTCAGCTTTTCCAGTCTCCCACAGGGCTTAAGCTTCATACCTGTTTCGTCACTTCATCCATCAGTGCTTGTATCTGCTGGGGTGCGGCTGTTGTACCAGTCTCTGCAACTGCTGGCTTCGGGGACATTTTTGCCTGGAGGAGAGCCAACAAAGTTATCACTAGCTACCACATATATCCCCTAACCTCCAGTTTTATACAGCATCTCAGAGGGAAAGCGATTACCTTTAAGTCAAGGGTCTCTTCTAGCTAAGACAGGAAAGAGAAACTGTAAGTGAGGAAGTGGCAGGGCCAAAAGATGGAAAGAGTGATGGGTAAGGACTACTTAGGGAAATTAAGGAAGTGATGCTGTAGAGTTGAGAGCACACACAGCCTTTAGCTTTCTCACCTGACCCCCTCCAAAGCGCTGCCTCAAACTTTCAATCTGGTCATTTTCCAATTTTTGGAACAAGGGACTGACCTGTAAAAAAAAAAAGGAGTTCCAGAACAACATTGGAATAACTCAGAGCAACACTAAGATAGATACAGACTTTACCTGACCTCTCCAACCCCAATCTCTGATGTGTTTTAGAAAAACAGCATAACCCTGAGCTAATATCTACTGATTTTAGGAAATTAGTGTCAGCTTTCTCTATGAAAGCCCAAAGAATTTATAGGGTCAAAGATTTTTAAGCTGAGGATGTTAGGCTGATCCAGAAACTTAGTGATGTACTTAATTTTTCATCTTGTGTCAAAGAGAAAATGGCTATCCTGTATTTTCCCTGCCCACTGCTAGCATTATGGAGACTAGGTAATCACAGTGTTTCTTCAGACATCTGTTTACTGGTTAGTTTTGTGTGCCAGGTCTGGTTTCTGGCATGAAGAACAACGAGGATGTACAGATAATTCTGGACTTGTGAACAACTACCAAGGACTTTGTATCAGAGATTTTTAAGAGTTCCATGCCCAAAGTAGCACTGGAGGTATGTTAGGTCTTCTCTCACCCACTCCAAAAGCTGCATGGCAAGAGTATCAATTTTAAGAGAGGCTGGCTCTTCCACCTACTGTGCCAATCTGGTGTCCTGCTGGTAAGGTACACAGGAAGTTTGTCAGTAGGATACTACACGCTGGAGGTGGGAGCTGCAGCTGCGCCTGGATTGTGGCACTAACCGTGGGCATGTAAGGCTGAAGCATGACAGAAAGCAGGGCAGCTATATTCACTGCCAAGCCAGTCACTGTGCCTGCCCGTTGCCTGAGGAAGAAGAGATATTAGTCAAGACCTCCAGGAGGATACAGCCTACAAGCCACTTTATTCCTTTAGCCAACCCTCCCCGCTTACCTACCTGTCAGCCTCACTGCCTTTAATCCGCTTCCAGGGCTCATTCACCTGAATGTATTGGTTGCCATGTCGAGATATGGTGAGGATACTGCGCAAGGCATCCCGGATCCTGGGAAGGGAGGAAGCAGGTCACGGTGTACTGTCCTACAGGGACCAATACAAGGCTCTCAACATGCCAGCAGATGAGACAGAGGTGTCAGTTACTTACCGAACCTTCTCAAGCAGCTGGTGATAGCGCCGAAGCTCCAGGGTGACGTGGGCCAGCAGGCGCTGATCATCAGGGGTGAGCACCATCTCAGGCACATAGCCCCCAAAGAACTTAGACACAAACATCCCAGCTCTTGGTTGGGAGTAGGAAAGAAGTGGAGAAAAGAGGGGAAGTTATTATCTAGTCTCCTTGTTAGAATTTGACCCAATTTCCACAACTGTACATTCTCTCAGGATTCCTGCCTGGGAACAGATACCTCCTGGCTCCCTCAAACTAGCAGGCAAAGCTTAACAAATTAATTCTTTACTCTGTCTCTCCCCTAAGAATCTGACTCTGCACATAAAGAAACCTGATTAAGCAACTGTACTTATTTTTAAGAAGTCAATACTCAAAATGACAAGGTGAAATATATGTTCACTGCTATCAAACAAATACTCTAAGTAAGGACTATTTACTTATTTTTATTTTTATTTTATTTTTTGAGAAGGTGTCTCACTCTGTTGCCCAGTCTGGCGCACAGTGCTCACTGCAATATCCGCCTCCTGGGTTCAAGTGATTCTCCTCCCTCAGCCTCCCAAGTAGCTGGGATTACAGACGTGTGCCACCATGCCTGGCTAATTTTTGTATTTTTAGTGGAGACAGGGTTTCACCAGGTTGGCCAGCTGGTCTCAAACTCCTGTAGATAAGGACTATTTATTAAATGTGGTTAATGACCAAAGCTGAAAGTGAATAGGACTGAACTAAGGGTCCAGGGGGCTCAGAGAGAGTGACTGAAGAATCCTAAGCTACAGAGGGTACTGCATTAGATTGCAGAAGATCTGAGATAGGGACCAATGACAGAATGTGAGCCTAAGGTAACAAAACAAAAACACTGAATGAAGAGTGTAGCAGAAGCCTTTTTTTTTTTTTGGAGACAGGATCTCACCCTTTTGCCAAGGCTGGAGTGCAGTGGCATAAGCACTGCTCACTGCAGCCTCAATCTCATGGGCTCAGGAGATCATCCTGCCTCACCATCCTCAGCAGCTGGGACTACAGATATGTGCCACCACACCTGGCTGATTTTTTTTTTTGTAGAGATGGGAGACTCACTATGTTGCTCAGGCAAGTCTTGAACTTCTGGCCTCAAGTGATCCTCCTGCCTCAGCCTCCCGAAGTACTAGAATTACAGACATAAGCCACAATGCCCAGCCCACAGAAGCCTCCTACCCCCAAACCAAAATAACCCCTTTCTTCGGCCAAACTTTTCAGTGATCTACAGGTTAACTATTTTTCTAGGAGAGAATACCTCTTCAATAATACAAAGAACATTAATAATAAAACAAATTACAAAAACCCACTTTATAACCAACTTTGCTAAATCACATCTCTGTAGCTAACTGTTCCATCAAGCATACATAGCCTCGTATGTGCTAGGAACAGATCCCAATTTATAGAAATCAACTTTCCACACTGTCCTCACAGCCTCCTGCCCATTTGCTAGTTCTCTCCACATTCCCATCTCCTGAGGGAAAATGAGCCACATCCTGGCTCACTGCTAACTCTGACCCTTTACCACATCCTACCTGTTGATGAAGTTGCCCAGGTTGTTAAGGAGCTCAGAATTATTCTTCAGCAGCATGTCCGTCCAGGAGAAAGCACTGTCCTGGCCCTCAGGCCGAATGTACAGCAGATAGAAGCGCCAGATGTCAGCAGGAATCCCCGTGTCCTGGGCCATGTCCCCAAACACTCCCACACCCCGGCTCTTAGAGAATTTCCCATCCTCATAGTTCAGGTACTCTGGACAGAGGAGAATGAGAACCATCTGCTTAAATCACATCCTTCCTCTCTCTAGCCCACTAACTTCTTTTTTTCCTCTTCCTAACCTCAACTATGGGTGTCCAACAACATTTCTCCTTGAGTGGCTGGTATGTTCAGATTTTGGGAGTCCCTTCCTATCCATTCTGGCCTTTTTTCTCTTTGCTTATATCTACTACAAAGTTTTAGCTTTGGACTTTTGCTTTCTTCAGGTTCTTGTTTCCTTTCTCTAGGTTGAGTTCTCGTTATTCCTGATTTCATCGCAACTCCTAACTCAAGACAGCATCTCTCCAAGATCTTTTTCTGAGTACTGCCTCAACCCCCATTTCCTATGAACACCCCATCGGTAGTTTTCCAGGGCACCTACCTGTAGCAATGAGGTGGCTGACCAAAGTATAGTTATCCTCAGCTCCTAGGGCTGAACAAGGAAACACTAAGCCATGGAAGGGAACATTGTCTTTGGCCATGAACTGATATAGGTCCACCTAGGGGAACGTAGTTAGGAGAGATTTCCTGAGACATTCTTCAAAGGCCCAAGGAAGACCAGACACCCAACCCTACCACCCCCACCCTACCGCCTACCCTCCCCATGCACAGCCTAACCAAAAACTGCTCACTTGCTCTGGGTTCTTCCACCATTTCTCCCACTGGTCTGTGTAGTTGGCTGTGATGGACAGATAGCCAATAGTGGCATCAAACCAGACATAGAATACCTGGAGGGTCAGGTGCAGGGAAACATGTTAGGGACCAATCCAAAGTCTCAAACTGGAACAAGACATAATCAGCAGTCTATTCTGCCAGCCCAGGGTCTTAACACCAAGGCTGCATAATTTGATATGAATAAAAAAGAGTTTTTACCTTGTCTTCAAAACCTTCTAAAGGTACAGGGGTTCCCCATTTGAGGTCTCGGGTTATGCAGCGTGGCTTGAGGCCATCCCGAAGCCAAGAACGGATGATAAACCGAGCATTGGGTGTCCAGTCACTGCCAGGCAATGTCTTCCCCAACCACTCCTCCAGTCGCTTCTCCAGCTGAGATAGCAGAGAAAGACAGAGGGCTGATTTAAGAAAGTCTCGTATATGGTTAGCATAACGATAAACACATACAACCTTTTTGGAGTATAGTTTGGCAATATATAACTTTTTTCTTTTGGAGACAGAGTCTTGCTCTGTCACCCAGACTGGAGTGCAGTGGCGCAATCAAGATCACAGCTCACTGCAGCCTAAACCTCTTGGGTTCAGGCAATCCTCCTACCTCAGCTTCCCCAATAGCTGGGACCACAGGTGCACACCACCATGCCAGACTAATTTTTGTAGAAACGGGGTTTTGCCACATTGCCCAGGTTGGTCTTTAAGGCCTAAGCTCAAGCAATCTGCCCACCTGAGCTTCCAAAAGGTCTGGGACTACAGTTGTGAGCGACCATGCCCAGCCTTAACTAAATTTTTAACACAACCAGGGGCAGTGGCTTGCTTCTGTAATACCAGCTACTCGGAAGGCTGAGGCAGGAGGATCACTTGAGGGCAGCTGATGACCATCCTGGGCAACGCAGCAAAATCCTGTCCCTAAAAAAATTCTTTTTTAATTTTTAAAAATGTGGAACGCTTCACAAGTTTGCATGTCATTCTTGTACAGAGGCCATGATAATCTTCTCTATATCAGGGCCTCACAGTGGAGTACAATGGCACATCATGGCTCACTGCAGCCTCAGCCTCCCAGACTCAAGTGATCCTTAAACCTCAGCCTCCTAGGTAGCTGGCACTACAGGCACATGCCACCACACCTGGCCAATTTTTATATTTTTAGCAGAGATGGGGTTTTGCCATGTTGCCCACCCTGGTCTCGAACTCCTGGGCTCAAGCGATTCTCCCACCTTGGCCTCCCAAAGTGTTGGAAGTTGGAATTACAGGCATAAGCCACTATGCCCAGCCAATGTTGTTGTTTTTTTCTGTAAAGAGACAGGTTTTTGCTTTGTTGCCCAGGCTGGTCTTGAACTCCTGGCTTCCTTCTAAGACCCTCAGCAGGAGGGTCTCAAAAAAACTTACTCTGTCGCCCAAGCTGCAGTGCAGTGTCTCAATCAAGGCTCACTGTAGTCTCAGCTACTCAAAAGGTTGAGGTGAGGTGGAAGGATCATCCCAGGAGTTTGAGGTTACAGTAAGCCATGATTTTGCCACTACACTCCAGCCTGGAGTGAGACCCTATCAATAAAGTATATAAAAATTAAAGGCCACATGCAGTGACTCACGCCTGTAATTCTAGCCGTGCGCAACTGCAGGCGTGCACGACCACACTCAGTTGACTTTTGTATTTTTTGTAGAGATGTGGGTCTCACCATGTTGCCCAGGTTGGTCTCAAAGTCATCTGCCCACCTAGGCATCCACCCATCTAGGCTCCAGTCATCCACCCACCTAGGCCTCACAAAGTGTTGGGATTACAGGCATGAGCCACTGCACCCGGGCCAGGCTGTTTTACTGTTTGTAAAGTGAGGGTCTCACTATGTTGTTCAGGCTGGTCTCAAACCCTTGGGCTCAAGCAATCCTCTTGCCTCAGCCTCCCAAAATAATGGAATTACAGGTGTGAGTCACTGCATGTGGCCTTAACGGTGGCACAGTCACAGCTTACTATAACCTCAAACTCCTGGGCTCAAATATCCTTCCACCTCAACCTCTTGAGTAGCTGAGACTATAGGATCGCACCACCATACCAGGCTAATTTTTCAATTATTTTGTAGAGACAGGGTCTTACTACTATGTTGTCCAGACTGGTCTCCAGCTCCTGGCATCAACAGATCCTCCCACCTCAGCCTCGTAAAGTGCTAGGATGACAGGCATGATAAGCCAATGCGCCCAGCCTATTTATTTTTCTTTTCTCCAAGCCCAAGGTACCGAAGGAGGAATACTGTATATTAAAAATGAGGTGAGGCCAGGCATGGTGGTTCATGCCTGTAATCCCAGCACTTTGGGAGGCTGAGGCTGCTGGATCACCTGAGGTCAGGAGTTCAAGACCAGCCTGGCCAACATGGTAAAACCCCGTCTCTACTAAAAATATAAAAATTAGCCAGGCATGGTGGCAGGCGCCTGTAATCCCAGCTATTGTGGGAGGCTGGGGTAGGAGAATCACTTGAATCTGGGAGGCAGAGGTTGCAGTGAGCCGAGACCGCACCACTGCACTCCAGCCTGGGCAACAAGAATGAAACTCTGTCTCAAAAAAAAAAAAAAAAAAAAAAAAAAAAAAGAGGTCAATGCTGAGTACAGTTGCTCATGCCTGTAATCCAAACATGTTTGTAGGCAGAGGCAGGAGAATTGCTTGAGCCCAAGAGTTTGACACCAGCCTGGGTAACATAGTGAGAACCCATCTCTACAAAAACATTTTAAAAATTAGTCAGGTGGCCGGGCACGGTGGCTCACGCCTGTAATCCCAGCAGTTTCGGGCGGATCACCTGAGATCAGGAGTTCAAGACCAGCCTGGACAACATGGTGAAACACCATCTCTACTAAAAATACGAAAATTAGTCAGGCATGGTGGTGGGTGCCTGTAATCCCAGCTACTCGGGAGGCTGAGGCAGGAGAATCGCTTGAACCCAGGAGACAGAGGTTGCAGTGAGCCAAGATCTCGCCATTGTACTCCAGCCTGGGCGACAAGAGTGAAACTAAGTATCAAAAAAAAAAAAAAAAAGAAAAGAAAAGAAAAGAAAATTAGGCATGGGACTTGGGAGGCTGAGGTGGGAGGATTGCTTGGTCCCAGGAGGTCAAGGCTACAGTGAGCTATGATCATGCCACTGTACTCCAGCTTAGGTGACAGAGGCTCTATTTTTTTTTTTTTTAAAAAAAAAAGAGAGAGAGAGAGACAAAAGGACTTTTATTTGCATATGACATTTCTCAATAGACACAAAGGAAAATGGGCAGTAGTAAATGCCTCTCGCAAGTGGATCTGGGGCTTTCACTTTGTGCCCTTTAATCTATTTTATCTCAACAATAGTATGTACAATTCTTAATGGAAATTTAAAACATTTAAGAGTAATCTGCTGCTGGGCGTGGTGGCTCACGCCTGTAATCCTGGCACTTTGGGAAGCCAAGGCGGGTGGATCACAAGGTCAGGAGTTCAAGACCAGCCTGACCAACAAGGTAAAACCACATCTCTACTAAAAATACAGAAAAATAAGCTGGGCATGGTGGCACGTGCCTGTAATCCCAGCTACTAAGGAAGCTGAGGCAGAAGAATCACTTGAACTCGGGAGGCGGAGGTTGCAGTGAGCCAAGATCACGCCACTGCATCAGTCTGGGTGACAGAGTGAGACTCCATCTCTTTTTTTTTTGAGACTGTCTCAAAAAAAAAAAAAAAGGGTAATCTGCTATCAGTATTTGTGGCTAAAAGGGAGGGGACAAAAGAGGCCTCCTGAAAACTAGGTTGAGAGAAGGGCTCACTTACCTTAGGCAGGTCCAGAAACAGGTGCTGGGACGACTTCACCACAGGGCACGATCGGCAGACTTTACACTGAGGCTTCTGCGAAGGGAAATTCCAGAGGATGGATCAGGCCTGCAGGCCAGGGGAGCGCAGGGGAGCGGTGCAGGCAAGGGGAAGAGCAGAGAGGGATGAGCAGAGAGGGATGAGCAGAGAGGGATGAGCAGCTCCTCAGTCTGCCTTCTAATTCAGCTCCATGCTCACATCCCAATAACTCTACTATGTGGCCTGCTCTAAACACGGAGACTCAAATCTTCTCAGTATAACTACATTTGTTCCTCAGAGTTTCAGATCCATGTCCCATCACACCAGAATAGAAAACTTGTTCTCTGGGCACAGGCTAGGTACAGAGCACTGTACTGTACTTGGCTGTGTGAGGGGAGGAAGGAGTGATTAAAGTGAAGACACAGCCCTGTCTTTGAGGAAGCTACAAGTGAGGGAGAGATGGCTTGTATAAGAAAGAAGTGTGGCCGAGGCCGGGCGCGGTGGCTCAAGCCTGTAATCCCAGCACTTTGGGAGGCCGAGGCAGGTGGATCACGAGGTCAGGAGATTGAGACCATCCTGGCTAACACGGTGAAACCCCATCTCTACTAAAACTACAAAAAATTAGCTGGGTGTGGTGGCGTGCACCGGTAGTCCCAGCTACTCAGGAGGCTGAAACAGGAGAATCGCTTGAACCCGGGAGGCGGAAGTTGCGGTGAGCTGAGATCATGCCACTGCACTGCAGCCTGGGCAACAGAGCGAGACTCTGACACAACAAAAAAAAAAAAAAAAAAAGAAAGAAAGAAGTGTGGCCGAGCCCCGTGGCTCACATCTGTAATCCCAGCACTTTGGGAGGCCAAGACAGGTGGATCACCTGAGGTCAAGAGTTTAAAACCAGCCTGGCCAGCATGGTAAAACTTCACCTCTACTAAAAATACAAAATTAGCTGGGTGTGGTGGTATGTGCCCATAATTCCAGTTACTCAGGAGGCTGAGGCAGGAGAATAACTTGAATCTGGGAGGTGGAGGTTGCAGTGAGCTGAGATTGTGTCACTGTACTCCAGCCTGGACAGCAAGAGCAAAACACCATCTCAAAAAAAGCAAGAAACAAGTGCAGATCTTACAAAGTAAATTTATTTGTGTGGCAAAATTGACTATATAAACACAGAAGGGTGACAGCTAATGGAGTAAACAGTTAGGTGGAGCTTAATGAATAAAAGTTTCCGAGTTTGGGTTTTTTGGTTTTTTTTTTTTCCCCATCCTTTAGAGAGGGATTTGTAGTAGATTTCTTTTTTTTTGGAGACAGAGTCTTGCTCTGTCGCCTAGGCTGGAGTGCAATGGCACAATTTTGGCTCACTGCAACCTCCACCTCCCAAGTTCAAGCGATTCTCCTGCCTCAGCCTCCGTAACAGCTGGGATTACAGGCACCCACCACTATGCCCAGCTAATTTTTGTATTTTAGTAGAGTCGGGGTTTCGCCATGTTGGTCAGGCTGGTCTGAACTCCTGACCTCAGGTGAGTGATCTGCCCGCCTTGGCCTCCCAAAGTGCTGGGATTACAAGCATGAGCCACTGTACCTGGCCCCAAGTAAGTTTTGATATGAGTTTTTGAAGGTGAGAAATTATAATTATCTCAGGACCTCTCTCCTGAACTCCACATGCCTAATATCAAACTGTCTACCTACCTTCTGTGCCTGGATGTCTATTAAGCATCTCAACCTTAACAAACCCAAACAGTATCGCTGCATCCCACCTAAAAGCCTGTTCTCCCCACTCACATTCACAAACAGTGCTACCATCTGTCCAGGCCAAATACTTACAAGGCATCTTTTTCTTGATCATCCCAAATTCCAGTCTATCCAACTCCATAGAGTTTACCTCCAAAAATATACTTCAAGTCCTTCTACTTTTTTTTCTTCCATTTCTAGTGCTACTAACCTAGTACAAGCCACCATCATCCCATTGCTGGCTTGTAGCCTCCAAATCCTTCTCCTTATTTATTAATTTTTTATTTTTGAGACAGTCTTACTCTGTCACCCAGGCTGGAATGCAGTGGCGCAATCCTGTCTGACTGTAACCTTTGCCTCCTACATTCAAGAGATTCTCCTGCCTCAACCTCCCAAGTAGTTGGGATTACAGGTTTGTGCCATCGTGGTCTGGATAATGTTTTGTTTTTTTGCTTTTATTTTACTTTTTTTAGTCTCACTTTGCAACCCAGGCTGGAGTGCAGTGGTGCAATCTTGGCTCACTGCAAACTCCACCTCCCGGGTTCAAGTGATTCTCGAGCCTCAGCCTCCCAAGCAACTGAGATTACAGGCATCCGCCACCACACTCAGCTAATTTTTGTATTTTTTTTTTTTTTTTTTTTGAGACGGAGTTTCACTCTTGTTACCCAGGCTGGAGTGCAATGGCGCGATCTCGGCTCACCGCAACCTCCGCCTCCTGGGTTCAGGCAATTCTCCTGCCTCAGCCTCCTGAGTAGCTGGGATTACAGGCACGCGCCACCATGCCCAGCTAATTTTTTGTATTTTTAGTAGAGACGGGGTTTCACCATGTTGACCAGGATGGTTTCGATCTCTTGACCTCGTGATCCACCCGCCTCGGCCTCCCTAAGTACTGGGATTACAGGCTTGAGCCACCGCGCCCGGCATTTTTGTATTTTTTTAGTAGACATGGGGTTTCACCATGTTGGCCAGGCTGGTCTTAAAACTCCTGACCTCAAGTGATCCTCCTGCCTCAGCCTCCCAAAGTACTGAGTCACCATACCTGGCCATTTTCTTTTTTTTTTTTTTGAGACGGAGTTTCACTCATGTTACCCAGGCTGGAGTGCAATGGCGCGATCTCGGCTCACCACAACCTCCGCCTCCTGGGTTCAGGCAATTCTCCTGCCTCAGCCTCCTGAGTAGTTGGGATTACAGGCACGCACCACCATGCCCAGCTAATTTTTTGTATTTTTAGTAGAGACGGGGTTTCACCATGTTGACCAGGATGGTCTCGATCTTTTGACCTCGTGATCCACCCACCTCTGCCTCCCAAAGTGCTGGGATTACAGGCTTGAGCCACCGCGCCCGGCCACTGGGGGCATTTTTCAAACCAACTAAATGATTAGTTACTGAGATGGGGCAGAAGAGGGCCACTGGTTAAAGGTCTGAATGCTATAATAAAAATCCTAAATGGGAGAAGAAGGGAGTCATTTAAGAATAAGGACTGTCTCCTTCCGGGCTCTGATGGAAACCCTTGTCTCACCTTCAGCTCGACAGCATTGATGAGCTTGCCACACTTGTCACACTGGTCACCCCGAGCCTCCTCAAAGCCACAGAAGGGACACACGCCCTCCACGAAGCGGTCAGCCAGGAAGCGGGCACAGCGCTCACACCGCAGTTGCTCCACAGTATCTTGCAGCACAAAACCTCGTGCCAGCAACCGCTGGAAAATGTCCTGAGTGATTCTGGCGAGGTGAGCCAGAGACAGTCAGAAGACGTGGTGCACCCCTTCCTCGTGCCCCTCCAACCAGGGACCCAAACTCAGTGCCAAAGAAATCAGGCAGAAGGCTACTCAAGGAAAAGGCCATCTATTCATCTTTCGAGAGTTTTGCTGGATAAGCCCAGACCCCTCACACATATTCCCCAACTGCCCACACAATCTCTGCCCTCAACACTTTGGAATTTACTTTTGTTGAATACAAATGTACCTGTTTTGTATTTTTCATTAACAAAAATCTCCAATAGGATAGGACTGTGTCTGTTCTTTAACATATCCTAAAAACTAAGTCAGTCCAAGTGCTAAGCTGCAAAGCACTGTCAGTTGGCGGCCTGTCTACTAAGCAGTTTTTATAAGAATGAGTATTAGGCAGAGGAAGAATGAGTTTATGTGCTCTAAACGCATACAAGAGTGGGAAGAACGGTCTTAGATTCCAGGGCAGCCAGAGTAGAAGGGAGGCACTAGAGGGAAGACAGATACTTCCCATGGGCCTGCATCTGGTCTCTTCCCTCCCTCATCTGCTCCTTCAGCCCCTGGTCAGGCTTCTACACACACCGACTCCCCTCAAGAATGCCTGAACAACTGGCCAGGGTGATACTGAGACCCTAAGTTTAGGAGTACCCAGACAGCCACCTGGGTCCCTTCTGTCTCCAGGGTACTCACTACTCCCAGTCCCAGCCTTCAAACCCCATTTCTGCCTCATTAGAGGAAACTTACTTGGTCTGCTGTGGAGTGGTAGTGCGACCAAAAACATCAAACGAGATGTTAAACCAGCGGTAGATGTCAGCATGGATGATGTGGTACTTGTCACAGATCTCCTGGGGGGTCAGTCCCTCCTCCATAGCCTTGGTCTCTGTTGCTGTACCATACTCATCTGTCCCACACAGATAGAGGGTGTTCCACTGGCGGAGGCGAGAGTACCTGCAAGGGAATATGATGATCTTGGGGGTCCCACCTCAGCGTTCCCATGTCCTTGGGAATCTTCCCAGCCCCACCCTTGAGGCATCCCATTCCCCTGGGACCTGCCCTGCCCTTAGGAGGTCTCTCTCCCAGCAACTGGCTCCACCTGGCAAAGACGTCAGCACTGAGCACGCAACCAATGATGTTCCCAAGGTGGGGGACGTTGTTGACGTAAGGGAGGGCACTGGTGATGAGCACATTCCTTTCCCCAGCCACAGGCAACCTGGTAAGGAAGGAGGAAGAGAACAGTGCATGGTGGGGTGAGGGTCAAGAGGGACCAAAGTACACAGGACACTGAGACAATTTGTTCTACTGTTGTATGTTCATGTACACCTGAAGTCTTTCTGCACACTAACCCACAGGACCAGCACCCTCAATGACCCTAAGATCCCCTACAGCTGCAAGTACAGGGCCCTGCCACAGTGAGGAAGTCTCATGTACTGGTATGAAGGAGCCTTGTTCCAATAGCAACTTCTGTCACTTTTACTATCGTGACTGCTTCTTTTCTAATACCTCATTGATTCGCAGGCTCAAACTCTCCCTAGGCTCTGTCCAATCATCTTCTCACTACTCCCAAGAACACTTTCTCAGTGCTGGCTTCTCCCCTTCTGTCCAGGTGCTATGTTACTATTATCTCTAGCCACTATCTGAAGTCCGAAGAGCTCAGGTGATCTGCGCACCTCAGCCTCCCAAAGTGCTGGGATTACAGGCATGAGCCACGGTGCCCAGCCACGTTTTCCTATCCTGTGTTAGCCTTGAAAATGCTTAGTATTAAACTGAATCCACAATATATACTCAAGATATACTCAAAACAAACAAAACAAGGATGGACTTTCATAAATTCATTCAAATTTTATCAATATCTACTGAACATTTTGCCCTGTGCTAGCAACTGAACCCCATAAAAGAGACATCTCTACCTTCAATGAGGTTACAGATTTTTGAAGAAACAGACACAGAATGTGACAATTGCAACATAGTATGACAGTGGGACCTCCTAGAAGTTGAAGCACTTAAGACTGTCTCACACTCTATAGAGAAGGGAAAAACAGAACTCCTCTCTGCAAGAAGAGTTGCGCATCAGGCAGGTAAGACGCTGGCATTGCAGGGCGAAGGAACAGTATGCATAGAGGCACGTGGTGAAAGACAATGGTATGATGCCAGCCCCAACTCCCTCTCAAAACTCATTTTGACCCATGTGCCCCCAACTGACCAGCGTGCCACCACTCTCCTTTTAGAAATTCCTTAAAAGGCAAATTCTCTTGCTCCTCAGGTCTTTGCATATGAGGTTTCCTCTCTCTGAAACACTCTCTCTCCACTCTTACTCTTGCCTAATCCCTACTTATTTTGCAGGTCTCAAATTTGTTTAAGTCTTTTTTTTGTGTGTGTGAAATGGAGTCACACTCTGTCACCCAGGCTGCAGTGCAGTGACGCGATCTGGGCTCACTGCAACCTCCGTCTACCGGGTTCAAGCAATTCTCCTGCCTCAGCTTCCCGAGTAGCTGGGACTATAGGCGCCCACCACCATGCCTGGCTAATTTTTGTATTTTTAGTAGCGGCAGGGTTTCACCATGTTGGCCGAACTCCTGACCTCAAATGATCCACCCACCAAGTGCTGAGATTACAGGCGTGAGGCACCACACCCGGCCTGGACTTTTCAAAATGTGTAATTCTACATTTGTGAGACAGTTTTTAAAATACCTGTCTATAGGCCGAGCACGGTGGCAAATAATACACGTAGGGAGAAAGGAAGAAGTCTAGATGACACCAAGATTTCTAGCTTGGATTTTTAGGTGGAAGGTGGAGGCTGTTCAACAAAGCCAGGTGTATAAATAAAAAGGGCAGTTGGCAAGGAAGATAACAGGTTTGGTTTTGGACATGTTGAATTTGAGATGCCTGTTGAGGTAAAGGAGTCTAGGGCAGTCTGGCAAATGTGTCTGGAGCTCAGAATACAGATCTGACTGGAAAAATAGATTTAGCTCCTAACAGTGAGTAAAAAGTAGCTGAAAAACATGGGTGCAGGGACAGGTGTGGTGGCTCATACCTGTAATCCCGGCACTTTGGGAGGCCAAGGCAGGTAGATCACCTGAGGTCAGGAGTTCAAGACCAGCCTATCTGCGCAGCATGGTGAAACCTCGTCTCTACAAAAAAATTAGCCAGGCATGGTGGTGCACAACTATAATCCTAGCGACTCAGGAGGCGAGGCAGGAGAATTGCTTGAACCCAGGAGGCGGAAGTTGCAGCCTGAGCAACAAGAACAAAACTCTGTCTCAAAAAAAAAAGAAAAGAAAGGAAAAGTAAAACATGGGTACAGATGGGACAGATGGAGTGGCTAGAGAAAATTAAAAAAAAAAAAAAAAAGAGGTGTGAGAATTAAAAGGAGAGGATAGAAAATTAAAGAGAGGTCAGCAAAGGGGACCTAGCAGGCAGGTTCTGGCTCTATCAACAATTTCCACTACAAAATCAAGCCCTACTCATGTGTGCCATGTCTACTCACACTGGATTCTGCTGGGGCCGCAGCGGAGGCAAACTTTCTAGGCCTTTCTCCCAAGCAGTTACAGCCATAGCAATCTCCTCTTCAGAAAGGGTTGCCAGCTCCTCCTCCTATGAAGAGTGGAGAGAATCCCTTACCAGATGGTGGGGGCCCACAGGCTTGCCACTACCTGAAAAAGTTAGTGGCCATTCTCAGAGTGCATCTCCTAGCCACCTCCCACCTCAGGCCTCAAAGCTCTTCCCTGTTCCAAACCTCAGGCTCATTGGTGACAGCCCTTCCCTCAGGGGGGCTGGGCTGGGGCTGCTTTTGGAGGTAAGGCCGGAGAGCCAGGACACCCTGCTGTTTCAGTACGGTCTCTGCAGCTCGCTGACATGGCTCCTGGGTACTCAGTGTCTGGAACCAGCTGTGCAGGGCACTCAGCTCCTCTGTGGGTATGAGAGAAAAGAAAATCAGTGGTCGGGCATGTTGGCTCACTCCTGTAATCCAAGCACTTTGGAGGCCAAGGCGGGCAGATCACCTGAGGTCGGGAGTTCAAGACCAACCTGACCAACATGGTGAAACCCCGTCTTTAAAAAATAAATAAATAAAAATTAAAAAAAAGAAAAGAAAATCAGCAAACATAAGGTCCTGGCAGGGAGGAGCGGGCCTCTTCCCCCTTCTTCTTGAGGTTTCTCCAGTTGCTTTCCCCAGTTCCCTCAGCCATCTTCTGCTATAGTTGCCCAGTCAAGCTGCACCTTGAAGGGAGTTCTCAGCATTCTACTGCCCATTCTATAACCCCTCCACCAAGCTCCTAGGGTTGGAGTGATATGCACAGTTCTCACCAGGGAGGTAGGCGGGATCTTGCAGTAATGGGTATAGGGCTCCCCACAAAACAATGTCAGCCAGAGATTCTGTCTCCTTTATTGGGGATAGAAAGAGAAAAGGTAACACAAATGAGACACTCAGTTTCTTCCCAATGGTAATATCTAACATTTACTGAGCACTTACTATGTGTCAAGTACTGTATTAAGCACTTTATATGATCTCACTTTATCCACACAATAACTCACTGAGATAGGTACTAATATTACCCCTATTTCACAGCTGGAAAAAATTAAAGATTAGAGAGATTAAGTGATTTGCCAAGATTACACTACTAGTAAGTGGCAGTGTTGGGTTCGAACACTCTGAATAGTCTTCCCTCTTAATCCTTACACCATAAGCCTTCCCCAATCCTCATCTCAAGACCCAACTCACCCCAGCCAGGAAAGGACAGTTCTGACGACGCAAGCTGTGGTCAATGTGAGTCAAGGCTCTCCGGACTGAACCAAGAACATCATCCCCCTTCTTGCCTTGGACCACTAAATAGTACAGGGCAGCAGACAAAGCTGGCTAAAATGCAGGGGACACGAGTCAGGATGGCCATGCAGAGCAAGGGCCTGCCTGACATCCCCCATACCTTGGTCCTACCTGCAGCTCTGTCGCTTCCCATTCCAGCCACTGGTTAGTGAGGTCATCTTGCTCCCAGCCAGATAACAAAAAGAAATACCTGCCCAGGGAGAGAGCAACAGATGATGGATTTAGAGGGGCCCATTTATCGAGTCCATTTCTCATCACACAGTGAAACAGTGGCTGCAAATCAGGCCACACAAAGGACAGTGAGGCCTGATTTGATTCAGCCACCTCCCTGCACCAGGGACCAATACTGACCGGCAGATTGCACTCGTGGAGAAGAGGTAGTTGCCGCTATCCAGCTGCAAGACAGGGACCTTAGGCCGGGTCAGGAATGGGACCACACAATCTGATGTAGGAATGGAAAATGGGTTAAAAAAAAAATAGAGGAAAAAAAGAAATGCTTTGTCAACTTAGGATAACCTGGTATTGTTCAGTGAGTAAGAAAAGAAAGATGGGAAGTCTCAACCCAGAAGTTCCAGGATAGGACCACTGAAAGGGGGTGGGTCCAGAATGGGCTGGAGAGGCCAGCAGGTGTTCAGGCTGAAAATGCCAGCTGGAAACAACAGATGGGGATTGCAGAGGAGGTGGTGGCATTGGGATAGTGCTGCAGCCAAGAACTTAACGACTGAAAGTAACTGGGATATCTTCATAATGATCTGAAGGTCACAGTGGGAGAACAAAATTGAGACCTGGGGGAGACTGACAAGAGAACGTCTTAAGAGTCACCCAAACAATCGGCAAAGAATGAGAAGAGGTAAGAAGAAAGGAATGTGTGTGTGTGTTAGGAGGGGAGAGAGGGATTTCCTAAGAAAACAAAAGGGTGCCTCGGGGCTGTCATGCTAGTAACTAAAGAGCAGCAGGGTGCCTGATAGGTGTAGAAGGTTGGGAAGAGCGGTTTATTGAGGTGAGGCAGTGTCCTGGAAGTCTGAAGAGGGGAGGAGAGAGATAAGGGAAGGATATTATATTGAGAGTAATTAAAGGAAGTGAAAGATGTGAGTGGAAGGGAAGAGGGCGTGGAGTGATCAAAGATAACAGGAGAAGAAGTCGACTGGGGTGTGTAGCGAGGGCTGGGGTTTTGGCAAAGACAACTGCAGAGCATCTGGCGTGTTTCGGTCCCGCCCCCCTCATCCACCGCCCACCAGCACCAGCCCGAGTACCTTCCGGGCCTACAGTGCTGATGAGCAGCTCTGCTCTGCCCCGGGCTCTCCCGGCGGCGGCCAACACCGGCAAGCTACCCGGGGCACCCTCGCTCACGAACAGTCTCATTTTGCCGTAATCCCACGCTGATGCAACCGGAACCGGCCTCCCGCTTCTGAGTTGAGCGGCCTTCGCTAGGCAAGCCGGGAAATGGAGTTCCGTGTTAAGCCCCTGCCCCGGCGCTGCTCCCGGAAGGTAGACTATTTCTCCCATCATGCAACACTAGGACACAGGAAAAGACTACCATAGAGACGAAGAGGCCGCAGATGCCCGGCTAGAGCAGCACTTTTTTTTTTTTTTGAGATGCAGTGTGTCTCCGCCAGGCTGAAGTGCAGTGACGTGATCTGGGCTCACTGCAACCTCTGCCTCCTGAATTCAAGCGATTCTCCTGCCTCAAGCTCCCATGTAGCTGGGACTTCAAGCACGTGCCACCACGCCCAGCTAATTTTTGTATTTTTAGTAGAGGCGGGCTTTCAGCATCGTAGCCAGGCTGGTCTCTGAGTCCTGACCTCAGATGATCCGCCCACCTGGTCCTCCCAAAGTGCTAGGATTAGAGGCGTGAGCCACCGCGCCCTACCTAGAGCAGCACTGTTTTTTTCTGGAGGTCCAGAAGAGACGTTTAGGTTTTAGTGCCCATCGCACTTTTATCCTCTTAACGCAGCTGGAGGGCAGTGACAAACCGCAGCTTCTCGTCAAATGAAATGGCAGTGTCATGACAGCTGCTACTCGCAGTGGCCGACTATTGATTCAAGCTCTTAAGGGTCAAAGTTTTAGAAGTCTGGGAGTTACCATGTTTGTAATTACTTTAGTGGAAATTAGTGTACATATCCATCCTTTAAACAAAAAAGAAGGTAGATAGGCCGGGCGCGGTGGCTCACGCTTGAAATCCCAGCACTTTGGGAGGCCTAGGCGGGCAGATCACCTGAAGTTAGCAGTTCGAGACCAGCCAGGCCAACATGGTGAAACCCCGTCTCTACTAAAAATACAAAATTAGCCAGACATGGTCACAGGCGCCTGTAATCCCAGCTACTTGGGAGGCTGAGGCAGAAGAATCGCTTGAACCCGGGAGGCGGAGGTTGTAGTTAGCCAAGACCGCACCATTGCACTCCAGCCTGGGCAACAAGTGTGAAACTTGGTCTCAAAAAAAGAATGAAAATAAGTAAAATATTAACACCAATCTGAGCTCATGTACAGCTCAATGTCTCATCAAAGGGATAGAAGAGGATCTCTAGGGAAAAGATCAAAGTGAGAAGGCGAGGTATGGTGGCTCATGCCTGTAACCCCGGCACTTTGGGAGGCCTAGACGAGCAGATCACTTGAGGTCAGGAGTTTGAGACCAGCCTCGCCAACATGGTAAAATCCCTCCTCTACTGAAAATACAAAAATTAGCTGGGTGTGGTGGTGCATGCCTGGCCAACATGGTGAAATCCCTTATCTGCTGAAAATACAAAAATTAGCTGGATGTGGTGGTGCACGCCTATAATCCCAGCTACTCTGGAGGCTGAGCCAGGAGAATTGCTTGAACCCAGGAGGCAGAGATTGCAGCAGCCTGTGCCACAGAGAGAGACAACATCTCAAAAAAAAAAAAAAAATTGAGAAGCAAGAGGCTGAGTTTAGCAATAAGCATATATTATGCAAGGAAGCACCTAACTATTATTGAGAAAGAGACTCTTGGGCTGGGCGTGGTAGCTCATGCCTGTAATCCAATCACTTTGGAGGCCAAGGTGGGCAGATCACCTGAGGTTGGGAGTTCAAGACCAGCCTGACCAACATGGTGAAACCCCGCCTTGAAAAAAAAAAAATAGAGAAAGAGACTCTTCTTATTCATCTTTATATTACTTTAAGAATAATTAGGCGGAGTGTGGTGGCTCACACCTGTAATCTCAGCACTTTGGGAGGCTGAGGCAGGCGGATCACCCTGACGTCAGGAGTTCAAGACCAGCCTGGCCAACGTGGTGAAACCCTGTCTTTAAAAAAAAAAAAATCCTGGGCGTGGTGGCTCACGCCTGTAATCCTAGCACTTTGGAAGGCCGAGGTGGGTGGATCACCTGAGGTCAGGAGTTCAAGACCAGCCTGGCCATCATGGTGAAACCCCATCTTTTATATAAAAATAAAAAATAAAATAAATAAATAATAATTAATATCTAATAGAACTTATCAGCTAGGCACTGTTTTAAGCACTTTACGTTTGATCTCAGAAAATTCTGTGCCTTTTGAAGCTAGGCCATAAGAAGTTTTGCAGCTTCAGTTGCCGGCTATCTGGTACACTAGTAGTTTTGAACTGCCATATAAGAAATCCTACCACTTTGAGCTCCCATGCTAGGGCGGTCTCGCATACGTATTCTGTCTAACAGCTCCAGCTAATCCCAGCATTCCAGTCATCCTTACCAAGGTGCCAGACATGTGAGTGAAACCTTCCAGACCAGTGCATCTGCCCACTGAAAACTATTAAGTGATCCTTGTTAAGTCAAGGCCACATGAGACAGAAGAATCACCCACCTGAGCCCTACCCAACTTCTGCTCCATACCTGTACAATTGTTAAACTATAGCAAAATGGCTGTTGTTACATTAACAACAACAACAAAACTAGGCCAGGCACAGTGACTTATGCCTGTAATCCCAGCACTTTGGGCAGTTAGATCACTTGAGCCTGGGAATTCAAGACTGTCTGAGTAACATAGTAAGAGACCCCATTTCTACAAAATAGGTTTTGTTTTGTTTTGTTTTTGTTTTTGTTTTGAGACGGAGTTTCACTCATGTTACCCAGGCTGGAGTGCAATGGCGCTATCTTGGCTCACCGCAACCTCCGCCTCCTGGGTTCAGGCAATTCTCCTGCCTCAGCCTCCTGAGTAGCTGGGATTACAGGCACGCACCACCATGCCCAGCTAATTTTTTGTATTTTTAGTAGAGACGGGGTTTCACCATGTTGACCAGGATGGTCTCGATCTCTTGACCTTGTGATCCACCCGCCTCGGCCTCCCAACGTGCGGGGATTACAGGCTTGAGCCACCGCGCCCGGCCTGTTTTTTGTTTTTTGAGATGGAGTTTGATTCTTGTTGCCCAGGCTGGGGTCCACGGGCAGTCTCGGCTCACTGCAACCTCCACCTCCTGGGTTAAAGTGGTTCTTCTGTCTCAGCCTCCCGAGTAGCTGGGATTTCAGGCAACTGCCACAATGCCCGGCTAATTTTTTTTTTTTTTTTGAGACAGAGTCTTGCTTTGTTGCCTAGGCTGGAGTATTTTTAGTAGAGATGGGGTTTCACCATGTTGGCCAGGCTAGTCTCGAACCCCTGACCTCATGATCCACCTACCTTGCCCTCCCAAAGTGCTAAGATTACAGACATGAGCCATGGCACCTAGCCAGAAAATATTTTCTTTGTTTGCTTGTTTTGAGACTGAGTTTCACTCTTGTTGCCCAGGCTGGAGTGCAATGGCGCAATCTTGGCTCACCACAACCTCCACCTCCCAAGTTCAAGCCATTCTCCTGCCTCAGCCTCCTGAGTAGTTGGGACTACAGGCATGTGTCACCACGCCAGACTAATGTGTGTGTGTGTGTGTGTGCATACATATATATATATATATATATATTTTTTTTTTTTTTTTTTTAGTAGAGACAGAGTTTCTCCATGTTGGTCAGGCTAGTCTCTATCTCCCAACCTCAGGTGATCTGCCCACCTTGGCCTCCCAAAGTGCTGGGATTACAGGCGTGAGCCACTGCGCCTGGCCCCAAAATAGTTTTTAAAACTAGCCAAGCATGGTGGCATGCACCTGTAGTCCTAGCACCACTGCACACAAGCCTGGGAAGCAGAGCAAGACCCTGCATCAGAACAAACAGGCTGGGAGCAGTGGGAGACCAGCACTTTGGGAGACCGAGGCAAGTGGATAACTTGAGGTCAGGAATTCAAAATTTGTCTGGCCAAAATGATAAAACCCAGTCTCTACTAAAAATAAAAAAAAATTAGCAGGGCGTGCTAGTGCACACCTGAATCCCAGCTACTGGGTCGGCTGAGGCAGGAGAATCACTTGAACCTGGGAGGCGGAGGTTGCAGTGAGCCTAGATCATGCCATTGCACTCCAGCCTGGGCAACAGAGCGAGACTCTGTCTAAAAAAATAAATAAATAGGTCAGGCGCAAGTGGCTGTAATACGTATGTAATCCCAGTGCTTTGAGAGGCCAAGGCAGGTGGATCATAAGGTCAAGAGATCAAGACCATTCCGGCCAACATGGTGAAACCCTGTGTCTACTAAAAATACAAAAATTATCTGGGCATGGTGCCACGAGCCTGTAGTCCTAGCTACTTGGGAGGCTGAGGCAGGAGACTCGCTTGAATCCGGGAGGCAGAGGTTGCAGTGAGCTGAGATTGTACCACTGCACTCCAGCCTGGTGACAAAGCAAGACTCTGTCTGAAAATAAATACATAAATACATAAACAAACTGAGGTAGGTTTCTCATCCCCACATTACTAGTGAGGGAACTGAGGCACAAAGATAGGACTTTATGCCGGAAGTCACTGTAGAAGTGACTGTAGAAGGCACTGAAGGAACAGTTATCAACAACATAGGCGTGGGCTTCTGCTACCTTGTAAGCACTCACAGGCTTCCTGAAAGTCAGAAAATCAAATAATCTTTAAAGTGTGATGAAAGTTCTGATGGAGGAGACAAAGCCTGCCATCGTACCTTCTAGTTAGGGCCCCTCTAAAGGGTGAAAAGATGCTTTCTTTTTGTTTTCGTTTTTGTTTTTTTTTGAGACAGGGTCTTATTCTCACTCAGGCTGGAGTGCAGGGGGGCATGATCTCAGCTCATTGCAATCTCCGCCTCCCAGGTTCAAGGGGTTCTTGCCTCAGGCTCCCAAGTAGCTAGGACTGTGGTAGCTGGGCAAGCATGCCCAGCTAGTTTTGTATTTTTAGTAGGAATGGAGTTTTACCATGTTGCCCAGGCTGGTCTCAAACTCCTGACTTTAAGTGATCTGCCCACCTCCGCCTCCCAAAGGGATGGGATTATAAACATGAGCCACCGCGCCTGGCCGCGATGCTTTCTTGTGCAAGTGACCTTTTGGCTGAGAGCTCAGTGATGAGTAAGTTATCTAGGTGAAGATTGGAGGGAGTGGAGAAGGGACATGTTTCAGGCAGAGGAAACAACATATGCAAAGGATCAAAGATCTCAGTGCACTTTAAGAATGTGAGGAATTCGCATAACACTGCAGTGTGCAGTTTGTGGTGGAGACTGTGAAAAGGCTAGAGGGGGAATCTGTAAATGACATTATAAAATCTGGAAAGTTTAAGTCAGGGGAGTGGCAGAGCATATTTGTTTTAGAAAGGTCACCCTGTCTGCTGTGTCAGGAATAGATGGGAGGGAGCAGAACTATATGCAATGAGAACTATATGCAATGAGATTAGGAAGTTATATCATCCAGGCTAAAGGAGTGGTAGTTGTGGGGATAAAAAAGTAGGCAGAGTGGGAAAATATGAATTGAAGTGTTCAGTAATCAATTGAATCAATGTGGGTGGTGAGGAAACAAGCTAAATTCAGGTTGACTGCTAGGTTTCTGGCATGGGCAATCGGACATACTTTCTGTGTGCTGCAATAGATGATAGGACTTCCTCTATCATAGTGATCATTATTACATCATATTTTCATTGTTATGAGTGGGCAGGGACCTTTTTTATTTGAGATGTAGTCTTGATCTGTTGCCCAGGTTGGAGTGCAGTGCTGTGATCTTGGCTCACTGCAACCTCTGTCTCCTGGGTTCAAGCAATTCTCCTACGTCAGCCTCCTGAGTAGCTGGGATTACAGGCGCCCGCCACCACGCCCAGCTGATTTTTGTATTTTTAGTAGAGATGGGGTTTCACCACATTGGCCAGTCTGGTCTTGAACTCCTGACCTCAGGCGATCCGCCTTCCTCGGCCTCCCAAAGTGCAGCATTACAGGCCCCATATTTACCATCTTTTTTTTTTTTTTTTTTGTAGTTTTTTAGTAGAGACGGGGTTTCACCATGTTGACCAGGATGGTCTCAATCTCTTGACCTCGTGATCCACCCGCCTCGGCCTCCCAAAGTGCTGGGATTACAGGCTTGAGCCACCGCGCCCGGCCTATTTACCATCTTAATTGACAATGCCTAGCACATAGTTCCTGCCTGGCATATATGATAGTAAACATTCAATAAATATTTATTAAATTTATTTTATGTATTTTGAGACAGGGTCTCACTCTGTCCCCTAGGCTGGGGTGCAGTGGCACTATCATACCTCACTGCAGCCTCAACTTCCCAGGCTCAAGAGATACTCCCACCTCAGCTGCCCTAGCAGCTGAGACTACAAGGCACACGCTGCCACACGTGCCAAACCAAAAACAAAATCTTTTTGTAGAGATGGGATCTCACTATGTTGCACCTCAAGTTCCTGGGCTCAAGTAATATTCCTGCCTCAGCCCCCCAAAGTGCTGGGATTACAGGTGTGAGCTACTGTGCCAGGCCAATATTTATTGAATTCATATTAAACTAAATAGTGGTATTGGAAGAGAAACAGGTTTGTGGGGAAAGCTGACAAGTTCAGTTTGGTTCATACTGAGTTTGTGGTACCTGCAAAATACTCAAGTGGATTTTTTGGTGGACAGTGGATCAGATGGGAGCCACAGAGAAAGATCTGGGCTGGAGACATGGTCCTTAGAAGCATATGGAAGTCATTTGAGCTGGAGAGAGAATAAGACCACCCAGCAGCGGGGGGCATGCAGAGAGCACAGGGCACAGGATCTCAGACAGGCTTCTGTGGTTTAAGGAACAGGCAAAGGAAGGCCATTCATCATGCCACAGAGTAGGAACTGCTAGAAAGGTAAGAGGGACACCAGCAGAAGAGGAAGGTCAGTTGTGCTGCCTGCTGTTGAGATGTCAGGCAACATAAGGACTGCAGAGTGTTCATGCAAGGTTGGGGGTGACTCTGTTGAAGAGTGACTTTGAAAAGGCGGGGGAGTGAGGGGAGAGGAAATGGAGATCCCCTATAGAATGTAGGCAGCTCAAGAAGTTTGACTGTAAGAAGAAAGAGAGAGGCTGGGTGGCTCACGCCTGTAATCCCTATACTTTGGGAGGCCAAGGCGGGCAGATCACAAGGTCAAGAGACTGAGACCATCCTGACCAACATGGTGAAACCCCGTCTCTACTAAAAGTATAAAAAATTAACTGGGCATGGTGGTGTGCACTGTAGTCCCAGCTACTTGAGAGGCTGAGGCAGGAGAATCACTTGAACCTGGGAGGCAGAGGTTGCAGTGAGCTGAGATGGCTCCATTGCCCTCCACCAGCCTGGCGACAGAGAAAGACTTCATCTCAAAGAAGGGCTGGGCGCGGTGGCTCACGCCTGTAATCACCGCACTTTGGGAGGCCAAGGCGGGTGGATCACTTGAGGTCAGGAGTTCAAAACCAGCCTGTCCAACATGGCGAAACCCGTCTCTACAAAAAAAAAAAGACAGGGAGAGACATATGGTGGTGCCCAGAAAGCCTAGTAAGGGGAGATTTAGCTAAAGATGGGAGATGTTTATCTTGGATATGTTAACATAAAAACTTGGATATATTTAAAAGTGGATGCAAAGGAGCCAACAAAAAGAGAGAGCTTCAGAGAAGGCATAAAAGGGTGGATTCAATCACTGAACACCAAATGTGAATAAGTGAATAAATGGGTGAAGTTAGTCACTATTTTGGAAGTGGGAAGGAAGATTTGAGGTGTAGGGCTCTCCATGTGTTGAAGTGAAGTAAACTAAGAAGGAAGATCACTGAGGCAGAAGCCCAGTACTAGCCACCCAGCCCTCAGGGGAAGAGAGCTGGCTCTCTGATATCTCCAGAGGGGAGGGGCATTCCCTCCCTAACCCACTTCTCCAAAGCCAAACAGAAAGCCTCACGTTGTGCAGTAGAGAAGCTGAGAGAAGGGGAAAAGAGGAGTGGTCAGGTAAGGGGGAAGCGGAAGTGTGGGTTTTAAAGTGCTGGGAATCTAGAGAAGGTCAGTTCCCACCTTCCACCAGGGAGAAGCTGACATCAGTCCCCTATCCACATGCCATAGTATCTTGTATTATTGTCCATTGTCTCTCTTTCAATTGTAATTATTAAGTTTATTGTGTCATTAGTTAAGATCGGTCTCTCTTTAAGCTCCAAGAGGGCTCATTCCCTTCTCTCATCTCCAGTGCCTGACACTGCTCTTACACACAGCAGGCGCTCAGTCAATCCTCGTTAAGAGCATGAATAGGCTGGGCGTGGTGGCTCACGCCTGTAATCCCAGCACTTTCGGAAGCCGAGGCGGGTGGATGACAAGGTCAAGAAATCGAGACCATCTTGGCCAACGCGGTAAAACCCTCTATACTAAAAATACAAAAATTAGTGGGCATCGTGGCGCACGCCTGTAGTCCCAGCTACTTGGGAGCCTAAGGCAGGAGAATCACTTGAACCCAGGAGGCGGAGGTTGCAGTGAGCCGAGATCGCGCCATTTCACTCCAGCTTGGCAACAGAGCAAGACTCCATCTCAAACAAACAAACAAACAAACAAAGACCATGAATGAATGAACCCATACACTAAAGTATCCCCCGCCCCAAAAGGCTTATGTATATAGGTTAATATCAAGGCTTCTCAGCTCCCAAAATCTTGTCCTGGATCGGGAGGCTGATGATATTTCAACTCTGAACCCCTCTGTGTTTCTCCCACTTTGTCTCTCTCTGTGATTCGGTCTTGCTATTTATTTGGCTTTCTGTTTCTCTGTCACCATGTCTCTCTCAGTCTGCACAGGAAGCATGCAGCTTTAGGTCTGAGGTGATTGGTAACGGAAACACTGATGCTTGTGCAAATTTAATAAAGGGTGACACACATTTTTGTCTTTGTCATTAACCTTGTGTCTCCCTGTTTCTGTCTCAAACCTGATTCTTTCTTCTTATCTCCTTCCTGTGTCCAGCTCAAGACTCCCACCACCACCCTGGACCAACGCCTGCCCCTGGATCTTCTGATGGGCCCCACAAGGTACCTGGAGGAAAACGACCCACTTAGGCCATCTCCTATAATTTCCTGCCTTGTCGGCCATGCAGCCCTGCTGACCACATCCTCTCTCGTGTTACATATTTCCTCACCAGACACCACCAGTTCTCAGCCCCCAAAACCTGCCACTGACCCTCACCAGGCTGTTTGCTCTACCCTCTCCTCCCACTCAAGGGCTCCATCCTCACCTCCCGCAACACTGCTCCTAGAACCATGTCTCTCTACCTGGAGACAGCCAGGCCTGTTCCCTTCTGGGTCTCCAGTACCACTTTTTCCCACAGGTGACAGTGCTGGCTACAATGCTGTCCGGCCGGTGGTGGCCAAGTTCCTGGGGGAGCCTAGGGCTGGGTCCCCGAAGCCCTTCTCGGGGATCCCAGCTCTGTGCCCTCTATGCCTTTACTTATACGGGGGCAGATGGTCGGCAGGTGTCTCTGGCTGAAGGGGACAGGTTCCAACTGCTTCGAAAGACCAACTCTGACTGGTGGTTGGCAAGGCGCCTAGAAGCTCCCTCCACCTCTCGACCCATCTTCGTCCCAGCGGCCTATATGACAGAGGAATCCATCCCTTCCCAGAGCCCAGCTACCGTCATCCCCAGTCAATTGGTCTGGACTCCTGGTGAGTAACCGCTAAACCCCCCTCCATCACCTTCCTGTCTCCCTGGATTCTGGGAATTGTTGGGAGGACCCCCCTCCCTCAAGCTTCTGCTAGCCATCTTCTCCTGCTTCCCTTTGATCGGCCTACCTCCCACCCCCGCCGTGGTGTCCTCATCCCACTGCCTGTCCTCCTAGTTCCAAGGCTTCTAGGTCTCATATCATTTTCCACATCCTCCCTCTGCCCTCCTTGTCTTCCCTGTGAGCCCCCAAGATGGGGGACCTAGTTACAACAACACCTCTGATTACCTGCCACCCACCCTCCCCTTTTCTGTTTCCAGGACCAAAGTTGTTTCATGGTTCCCTGGAAGAGTTATCTCAGGCCCTTCCAAGCAGGGATCAGGCTAGTTCAGAGCAGCCTCCTCCACTTCCCCCCAAAATGTGTAGGAGCGTCAGCAGTGACAATTTGAGGCCCAGCCTTCTGAAGCCTTTCCAGGAAGGACCAAATGGAAGATTCCTCTCCCGGGAAGACTTGCCCTCAGAAGCCAGTGCCAGCACAGTAAGTCACAGCGCTTCCAAGCTGGACCCTGTTCTGGGCACAGGACAGATAGCACTCCTGACTTCAAGGGACTCCCCTGGGGGTGACAAACACAAAAACAAATAAGATAACCCTTGGTACTACTGATAAGTCTACAAAGGCAAGTTAATGTGGTGGAGAGTGGCTGGGGTGGAGCCAGGAGGCATCTGTGAGGTGACACATTCAGCTGACTCTGAACAAGGAGGAGAAAGAGGCAAAACTGGGTAGGAGGTGAGAAGTGATGGCAGGTAGCAAAGGCCCCAGGGGACAGGGAACAGGGTGCGGTGGAGGCACTGAAGGCCAGCCCTGTGCTCTTTCTCCCTGCAGACTCCTAGCCCAGGGCAGGGTTTTCCTGTGTTCACCTTGCCTGCTAGGTCATAGCTTGTCCCCTCTGGAGATGTGACTTGCTCAACCCCTCCCTCTCTTTCTCAATGGTGGATGGAAAGGGGCCCCTTCTCCATCCTGTAGACCCTTCTTTGTCTTCTTTTACCCTGAAGGATGTGAGGGTGAAGCACTCCCTTCAGCATTCCCCCCCACACCCCCCCACAAAAAGCCGGTTCCCCTTTCCTGTGGCCCTGAGGTGGGGGTGGGGTGGGGGAGGAGGGAAGTTGGCAACAGGAAGTGAGGAGAAGAGCAAAGAAAACTGTGAGAGAGAAAATTTTAAAAAAGCAGCTGGGGCCTGGGGTTTCTCCCCCAGTACCTGGGTCACCTCAGCTGGGAGCTGGAGGTGAGAAGACGGTGGGGGAGAAAGCAGGAGCTGGGAAGGCTGAGAGAAGTGTGGGGAAGGCAGCAGGCAGAATGACCACCTCCTTCTTCCTCCTTTTCTGGCAGGCAGGCCCCCAGCCCCTCATGTCAGAGCCCCCTGTGTACTGTAACCTGGTGGACCTTCGCTGCTGTCCCCGGTCCCCACCCCCAGGCCCTGCATGCCCCCTGCTGCAGAGGCTGGATGCCTGGGAGCAGCACCTGGACCCCAACTCTGGACGCTGCTTCTACATAAATTCACTGACTGGCTGCAAGTCCTGGAAGCCCCCACGGCGCAGTCGTGGCCAGACGGTGAGACCTTACCTCCTGTTTCTCCACTGTCCCCTCAAGCTCCTCCTTCCCCTACTGAACCTCAAGGTAATGGGTTTTCTCTCTGGGGCTCTCAGAAGATCAGAAGAATCAGCCAAGTGTAAGGGTGTGGAGAGCGGATAGAGGTGGCATCTGGATGTAGCTTTATTTCCTCCTCTCCTGACCCAGAACCCTGGCTCCATGGAGGGGACACAGACCCGGAAGAGGGACAATGATGTCCTGCAGCCTCAGGCAAGGGGCTTAGGATCTGACACAGGGACCCCAGCACCGATTGACCCACAGGTGAGATCCCTCCCATCTCCCAATCACATGCAGAAAAAGCCAGCTTGTTATGACTTTCTATTTTATGTAAGACATTCTCCACTCCCCACCACACCCCCTGCCTCTCACGGGCATCCCACCCCTCTTCCTCCTTCAGCCAGGGATCCTTGACTCCAGGGTTTCCCCACCTGTTTCTCCAATCCTCTTCCCCAGGGCTCCCTCAGCCTCAGCCAACGCGCCTTGCAGCTTGACACTCCAGCCTTGCGGCCCTCTCGACCTCTGCCGCAGCTCCTGGACGACCCCCATGTGAATCTCCCATTTCTTTGTGAATAACAAGATCCTCCCTGCCCCACCCCCCAATTCCCGCTCCTCAAAAACATCTTCCTCTTTCTGAATATCCTCTTACCCAGCCCTCTCCCAGCAACTTTAAGGCACTTTACTCCTGGGAGACCCCCTAGGGAAAGCTGTGGCCACTGTGGAGGGCGCCGGGTGACTTACAGATACCATTCCCTCCCTCCACTTCCCAGGAGGTGGAAAAGTCCGGCCTGCTCAATATGACCAAGATTGCCCAAGGGGGGCGCAAGCTCAGGTGAGAATCCGGAATCCAGCTAGGGTCTGGGCTGTCGACTCCCTAGGGCAGAACAGGGTGTTAGAAGAGCACCCTCCCCGTGGCATTCTAGAATGACCTTTTAGCCACCACTACCTTCCCCCTCCACCCCTGCAGGAAGAACTGGGGCCCGTCTTGGGTGGTGTTAGCGGGTAACAGCCTGGTGTTCTACCGAGAGCCACCGCCGACGGCGCCCTCCTCGGGCTGGGTGAGTGTGAGCGAGGGGCGCAGAAGGGGTTAGGGCGCTGCCTCCTGCCTCACGCCAATGTGGGGGGGTGGGCGGCGGCGGGGAGGGCGGTGGAGAGGAAGGTAAAGAAGTGAGGCAGCCTCCCCCTCCTCGCAGCCCACCGGGGAGAGGGAAGCAGTGAAGGAAACAACACCGCGGCCTCAGTTTCCTCCCTCATTGTCAGGGGCCACCGGGTAGCCGGCCCGAAAGTAGCGTGGACCTGCGCGGGGCGGCTCTGGCGCACGGCCGCCACCTGTCCAGCCGCCGCAACGTCCTGCACGTGAGCGCCCTCCCGCGCGCGCGTCCCCAAGGCTCTACCCGACCCGAGGGCGCCCCCAATCTCCCGCGCGGGCCTCCCGCTCATCCTCCCTACTTTTTATCCTCTTCCTCGTTGACCCTAGCTTTCCCCTCCTGGCCCTCAGATCCGCACGGTCCCTGGCCATGAGTTCCTGCTGCAGTCCGACCAAGAGACCGAGCTGCGAGCCTGGCACGGCGCGCTGCGGGCGGTCATCGAGCGGCTGGTTAGATGGGTGGTGGCCGGGAGAGAGGCTCCGGCCGGCCGGGGCAGAGGGAGTGTGTGGTAGGATAGGAGTCAGGGCCGGTGGGGACAGTGTGGGCTCCGTGGAGACCTCTGGCCTGGGGCAGGTTTGGGACGTGGGACCCCGGCAGTGGGTCAGAGTCTCCCTGCTTCCAGCTAGGGGTGCGGATTTCTCTCCTCTTTCACTTTCGACACGTCCCGCCCCGCCCCGGGTCTAGGATCGGGAGAACCCCCTGGAGCTGCGTCTGTCGGGCTCGGGACCCGCGGAGCTGGCAGAGCTGAGCGCTGGGGAGGACGAAGAAGAGGAGTCGGAGACGGTGTCCAAGCCGCTGCTGCGCCTCAGCGGCCGCCGGAGCTCCAGTGAGTGACGGGCCGGACTGGACTTTCATGGCGTGGGGTATGGCGTCTATGGCGTGCGCTCACGCCCTGCTCCACTTGCCTCCTGCAGGTCGGCTACCCGAAGGCGCAGAGCAGAACCGTGTGCGCAACAAACTGAAGCGGCTCATCGCGAAGAGACCGCCCTTGCAAAGCCTGCAGGAGCGGGGTCTGCTCCGAGGTGAGGGGGCTGGGCCAGGTTCATGGATAAGAAAACTCCAGCGGGGCTCAGAGTAGAGCTTCCCAGAACTAGACCACAGCCTACTGTGACTGCTACTTTCCCCACTACTACAGATTGTTTAGGGGAAAAGCCAGGGAGATGTGTGCCCCCTTACCAGATTGTTTGAAGCAGGGGATGGGGGGCGGGGGGATGGCGTATATTTCGTTGACCAGGTCTGCCACAGGCAGGCAGAAGGACCAGCCACACTTGAGGATAAAGACCTATGCTAAGAAGAGCTCCCTTAAGTGACGCTGGCACTGGCTTCCCGCCTCACTCTGTGCCTCCCAGACCAGGTGTTCGGCTGCCAGTTGGAATCACTCTGCCAGCGGGAAGGAGACACGGTGCCCAGCTTTGTGCGACTCTGCATTGCTGCTGTGGATAAAAGAGGTCACTTTCCCAGAGACCCCAGAATCCTCTTCCAACAGGCTAAGGCCTAGAATTTTCTGCCTCCCCCATTCTACTTAGTCTTCCTACTGCCCTTTTTCTCTCCACCCTTATATCCCTCACCACACACACTTTCAAGCAGCAGTCCTCATCAAATCCTTCCTCATCTCCCAGGTCTAGATGTGGATGGCATTTATCGGGTGAGTGGGAACTTGGCAGTGGTCCAGAAACTTCGTTTTCTGGTGGACAGAGGTGAGAAGGCTTGTGGGCCAGTGGTTGTTCTAAAAATGTCTTACCTGAGAATCATGGGTGCTTCTGCATGATGAAGCTGGCAGAACAGGGAGGCCTTCAGGATGGAAGTGCGTGTCTTAGCTCCTGATCTCTCCTGGTTCATGTTGCAGAGCGTGCAGTCACCTCCGATGGGAGGTATCTGTTCCCAGAACAGCCAGGACAAGGTACTTACATGGAACACCCGTCAGACCCCTAAGATTTCCCCATACCGTCTTTGCTTCCCATGGATACCCCCATGTACCCCTCCTAGGAGGGTTGTCTGCATTCCCACCTTAGCTACCTTGCCCCCCTGCAGACCCACTAGGCATTCCTATAGTCTGCATTGACTGGATTTCTCCAGAACTTTTAATCTCTTGGTCTCTACATCTTCCTGGCCCTTCATGAGCCCTGAAGCCCCTATATCTCCTTCTCCCTCCAGAAGGTCGGTTAGATTTGGACAGTGCTGAGTGGGATGACATTCATGTGGTCACTGGAGCCCTGAAGCTTTTTCTCCGGGAGCTGCCCCAGCCTCTGGTGCCCCCACTGCTGCTGCCCCATTTCCGAGCTGCCCTTGGTAAGAGTTGGAACTTTAGAAATAACCCTTGATATGAGGGACACAAGTGGTAAATAATAGAATAGAGATTCCCTTACACTCTTCTCCCTCATTCTGACCTCAGAGATGGAAAATACCATTCAACTCAGGTGCCTACTCCAGTTGCTTTTTTGTGAATGTTTAGAGGGCCAAGTTGAAAAGAATTATGAAGCTGTAGTTGGGCTATATGAAAAAAATCTGTGCCAGATTTTTTTTTTTTTTTTTTTTTATTGAGACGGAGGTTCACTCTTGTTACCCAGGCTGGAGGGCAATGGCGCGATCTCGGCTCACCGCAACCTCCGCCTCCTGGGTTCAGGCAATTCTCCTGCCCCAGCCTCCTGAGTCGCTGGGATTACAGGCACGCGCCACCATGCCCAGCTAATTTTTTTTGTATTTTTTAGTAGAGACGGGGTTTCACCATGTTGACCAGGATGGTCTCGATCTCTTGACCTCGTGATCCACCCGCTTCGGCCTCCCACAGTGCTGGGATTACAGGCTTGAGCCACCGCGCCCGGCCAAATCTGTGCCAGATTAATGATGTCTTCCATGGCTATGGGAAAGAGCAGTGAATTTACCCACCTGTCGCAGCACCTTCCCTAACCTCACTACTATGCCTTCCCATCACTCTCTCTTTCTAGCACTTTCCGAATCAGAGCAGTGCCTCTCTCAGATACAAGAGTTAATAGGCTCAATGCCAAAGCCCAACCACGACACTCTACGGTATCTCCTGGAGCATTTATGCAGGTCGGGAAGACTGAACCTCTTTGTTCATGCTGGGGAAAGGTGGAGTAGGGGATGCCACAGGGACTCTGTGCAGGTGGACTGAAGGTAGGGAAGCACCTGTTTACTGGGCAGGTGAGGAGACAAGCAACCTCTGTGCAGGAACATATTACCAGGGTCAAAGCCTTTATTTATTTATTTTTGAGATGGAGTCTCGCTCCGTTGCTCAGGCTGGAGTGTAGTGGTGCAATTTTATCTCACTGCAACCTCTGCCTCCTGGGTTCAAGCAATTCTCCTGCTTCAACCTCCCGAGTAGCTGGGACTACAGGCGCCCGACACCACGCCCAGCTAATTTTGTACTGTTAGTACAGACCGAGTTTCACCATGTTGGCCAGGTTGGTCTCGAACTCCTGACCTCAGGTAATCCACCTGCTTCGGCCTCCCAAAGTGCTGGGATTACAGGCATGAGCCACCACACGTGGCTAGGGTCAAAACCTTTAGGTCAGCATCAAATGGGAAAATGGAACCAAGATGTTGTGAGAGAAATAAGGGAAATCCTGCCTCTCACTTCCCTCTGCCTCTTTGTCTGTCATTGGGGCATTGCTGATGGCTTCTTTCGTTGAACTGGGCCTAGGCAGTGACTTCTGAGAGGGGATGGCCATTTGAATTAAAACCTCCCATACAGTGAGCAGATAGAACTCTTGGGGTGGTCACTGAAGGTGGAAGAGGCAGTTGTATATTCAGATTGTATCCTGAAGGTTTCTCCACGGGTCCATTTTCATTCCCCTCACAGCTCCTTGTTGTTTTTTTTTTTTTGTCACCACATGGAGGGATCCCAGGGTGAACTCTTCCCTGCTCAGACCTTTGAAGGGTTAGATTGCTATGAAGTGCCAAGCTGCTGCCATATATCCCCCTTCTTGGCCTTTGCCCACAGGGTGATAGCACACTCAGATAAGAATCGCATGACACCCCACAACCTGGGAATTGTGTTTGGACCAACCCTGTTTCGGCCAGAGCAGGAGACATCTGACCCAGCAGCCCATGCTCTCTACCCAGGGCAGCTGGTCCAGCTGATGCTCACCAACTTCACCAGCCTGTTCCCCTGACCCAGGCAAGGAAGAAGAGAAAACCTGTTTCCAATCATCTCTGGTGGTGGGAGGCTGGTGTTCTGTTTTGAGGACATCCCTTTAAATCTCCCAAATGACTGTCTCCATCTTCATCTTCATGAGTGTGACTTGAGGGGTTGGGATGGGTGAGGGAGCTTCTCCAAAGAGGAAAGTGAGTGTTTTCACCCCTGCTTCTCTTCTTATTCCCTGTTATCATTCCCCCCAACATAATAACACATAAAGCAGCATTTTTCTGATGCAGTTCCTTTATTATCAGGAAACAGTGTCATTATCAAATTTCTCCTCAAAACATATACAGACTATACATAGCCCCCAAGCCCATACCTCCCATCCCTGGGGCATCTTGTGCAGGGGATTGCAGCTCCTCCAATTTTTCTGGGAGGATAGAAACTCCTTAGGAAATACAATCTGTGATGGATGAGATTCCCTACTCTTTAGGCACTAGAGTTGAGGAATTGTGTCTCCCCTGGGAGGGATCTCAGTAAGACACTCATGTTGCCCACAGCCATGTTGGGGGGCCCAGTGGGAGGTGGGGTATGTCCAGAGCTGCCCCTCTGATCATGGGAAGGAGGAGGACTCAGCCCCTGGGCCTCATCCAGAATAGCCACAAAGTCCAGCTGAGTGTTGTCAAGATCAAGAGAGTCCAGGGGGTTACATACCTGTCCTTCAGGAGGAGGGTACAAGGCAGGACCCCCTCCCAGCCTGCCCACCTCAGGATGGCCGCAGCTGGGGTTTGTGCCTCCCACTTTGAGGGGCCCATAGCAAGTGGGCAATGGGGGCAGAAGTCGAGGTGGTGCCGCTGCACTATGGGAAGCCCTGTTTGCCCCCACTACAAAATTTTCATGGCATAGTGAAGGGGTGGGATAAGAGCCTGACTTGTGATTGGGTAAATTGGGTCCAAAGCCAGGTCCATATGTGGTCACTGGAGCTTTAGCAGGGCTTGAGCTAACCTGGGAACCCCCAAGAAACCTGGGACTCTGGTAGGAAGATTCCTGGGCTGGGGCATCTTCCCTGCCCCCACCATCCCACAGCAGCTCCTGTTGAGACTGAACATAATTACACACAAGCTGAGCCTTGAGCTGCCCTGTAGAATGGGTGGGGGAATCAAAGTCCAGGCAAGGCCTGGGTTCTGAAGGAAGATAATCAGGGGGTGGCTGGGTATAGGGGCCTGACTGCAGATATTGGGGAGGAGGGGGCTGGGGGTAGTGAGAAAAGAGAGGCTGTGGGTGTGGGGGCCCCTCACTGGGGTGGGCATTGAGGCAGGGTGCCAGTCCTGTGGCATCAGACCCCACTGGGCATCCCTGTTCCGGCTTGACTTGCACTTGTCCATAATGTTCAAGTCGAGGACACTGGCTATAGGCTCCACCTAGAGCTTTGGGCCCTGGGTACAGCCCAGAGTGGGAAGGGAACTCACCCCATGTTTCTTGGGTGGGGTCAGGATATGAGGCCTGCTGGGGACAGGGGTTGGGGCCATAGTTGGTGGGCAGACCAGGCCCAAGAGGCAGGGAGCCTGGACCCCTCGCTCCATAAGGCTCAGCTGCTGCCCCTTCAGGTCCCCCATATCCCAGAGTATCAGCAGGTGGGAAGTCCATATAGGGGTTCAGACCACTTCCCATCATGGAGGTCCCAATTTCTGGCTCCTCCTGTAGCCCTCTAGTATCCATGGCCGCATTCTCAGTGATGCTGGGGGGCTGTGGTGAGTAGACAGAGGTGGGGAGGTGAGGATCGAAGTTCTGTCCTCCCCCTGCCACAGTGGGTGTTATATGGACAGAGCCCAGGCTCTTGAACCTCTGGACTCTAGCTGGAGCGGGACGGTCAGCAGCCCGGGCTGGGTCACTGGCCCTCCGAGTGACCCCTGCATTGGGATTGTATCCTGGATACTCGGCTCGGCTTCTCCAAGGAGGCACAGGAAGACCCCCTATCCGATCCAGGCTGGATGCTGCAGTGGGTGGGGTACCACCCCCTCTGGCTGAAGCGTATCTTGCCCGGAGCAGGTAGTGCTGGGCAGGCATAAGGCCAGGCAGGGAGGACGCTCCATTCTCTGGCGGGGAGCCAGGGGGGAAAGGGGATGCCAGGGAGGAGCGACGGCTGACAGTATAGGCAGAGCTGATGCTGCTGGAGCTGCTGCTGCGGCGGTCAAGAGAGACTGGGGGGCCCAGGCGGCGGGACACAGGGGTACCTACAAGTGATGGGAAGAAAAGGTAGGAGGTCAAGAAGCCTCCTAAATCTCACCCTGCCTCCTCCATGCAACAGCCTTGCCCTGGATTCCCAGGATAAGCTCGTTATCCCTAACCACTCAGTTCTGTCTCTCACTTTTCCCATGCCTATTCTGTTTCTGTGTTACCAAGGATTCCGGGCCGCTATGAACAGTTGTACAGGTTGTATGCTGCACAGTCCTAGGAAACAGCATTCATATCATAGCCTTTGCATATTTGTTTTTTTTCTTGTTGTTGTTGTTTGTTTGTTTTTTGAGATGGAGTTTCATTCTTGTTGCCCAAGCTGGAGTGGCTCACTGCAACCTCCGCCTCCTGGGTACAAGCGATTCTCCTGCCTCAGCCTCCCGAGTAGCTGGGGTTACAGGCACGCACCACCATGCCCAGCTAGCGTTTGCATATTTGTACATCCATTTTCTTTTTTTTTTTTTTTTGAGACGGAGTTTCGCTCTTGTTACCCAGGCTGGAGTGCAATGGCACGATCTCGGCTCACCGCAACCTCTGCCTCCTGGGTTCAGGCAATTCTCCTGCCTCAGCCTCCTGAGTAGCTGGGATTACAGGCACACGCCACCATGCCCAGCTAATTTTTTGTATTTTTAGTAGAGACGGGGTTTCACCATGTTGACCAGGATGGTCTCGATCTCTTGACCTCGTGATCCACCCGCCTCGGCCTCCCAAAGTGCTGGGATTACAGGCTTGAGCCACCGCGCCCGGCTGTACATCCATTTTCTGATAAATGGAAAGTGTCTTGAGGAAGGAGACCTCTTTCTAATTAAACAAAGGTGCCATGTGGCAGCTGTCAAGGGTGACTTCCTCCTCTCAACCTCAGGGCAGGTCCAGATCTCAGCCCAGCCATACCTCCCACACCCAGGTCTCACCGGTGTGGGACAAGCTGGGCAGTTTGAGACCCCGGGTCCCTATTGGCCGGAGTTGATGCAGCTGGTCCAGCCTGAGGTTCTCAAGGCGGCGGAGAGTGGACAGACCAGTGCCAGCAATGCAAGGCCCCTCGTCCAGGCTGGAGAGGTCTTCAGTGCTGCCCCCTGCATTGCCGGTCATTTCCACACCGCTGTCTGTATTGGCTGCACTGCCTGCCGGGGAGTGGTCGCTGCTGCAGGATGACTGGGCCCCAGGGCTTGGCTGTGACTTCTGTGGAGAAGATGAGATCTGAGGGCAACACCCTTCCCACAACTCATTCAACCTGATGCGTGGCAGAAGCCTGTGTCCTAGTGACTGCTGGGTTCCAAGGAAGCTTATAAGTACAGAGAGAGCAAAGCAGGTAAGAGATAGGGCGGTGGCGGGGAGCAAACTGAATGCAAGATGTTTGATGAGAAGAGCCTAGGCTGGAGCACGGACTGCCTGGACTCAAATTCTTGCTCTTAGTTCTATGACCTTGGGCTCTTTCTCTATGCCTGAGTTTCTTCGTCTGAAAATGGGAAGAGTGAGTCCCTTTCTCATGAAGTTGCTGTGAAGAATGCATGAAATTATACGTGAAAAAGGCTTAAAACATATACTAAGTGCTATTTAAGAAAGAGTTTGGGCTGGATGCATTGGCTCATCCCAGCACTGTGGGAAGGATTGCTTGAAGCCAGGAGTTTGAGACCAGCCTGGTCAACAAAGCGAGACTCCATTTCTTTTTTTTTCTTTTTTTTTTTTATTTTATTATTTTTTTAAGAGGGGGTTTCACCGTGTTGGTCAGGCTGGTCTTGAACTCCCAACCTCAGGTGATCTGCCCGCCTTGGCCTCCAAAGTGCTTGGATTACAGGCGTGAGCCACTGTGCCTGGCCGCGAGACTCCATTTCTATAAAAAAGAAAAAAAGAGGCTAGGCTGGGGTGGCTCACGCCTGTAATCCTAGCATTTTGGGAGGCTGAGGTGGGCAGATCACAAGGTCAGGAGTTCAAGACCAGCCTGACCAACATGGTGAAACCCCATCTCTAATAAAAATACAAAAATTAACTGGGCGGGGTGGCATGCACCTGTAATCCCAGCTACTCAGGAGGCTGAGGCAGGAGAATCGCTTGAACCTGGGAGGTGGAGGTTGCAATGAGCAGAGATCATGTCACTGCGCTCCAGCCTGGGAGACAGAGCAAGACTGTCTCAAAAAAAAAATTAGCCAGGCATGATGGTGTGTGCCTGTAGTTCCAGCTCTAGGAGAGCTGAAGCAGGAGGATCACTTGAGCCTAAAAGTTAGAGGCTGCAGTGAGCTATGATCATGCTACTATACTCTGGCCTGGGTGACAGAGCAAGACCCTGTCAAAAATAAAAAATAAAAAGAGGGCCGGGCACGGTGGCTCACGCCTGTAATCCCAGCACTTTGGGAGGCCGAGGCGGGTGGATCACGAGGTCAAGAGATCCAGACCATCCTGGTCAACACGGTGAAACCCCGTCTCTACTAAAAATACAAAACATTAGCTGGGCATGGTGGCGCGTGCCTGTAATCCCAGCGACTCAGGAGGCTGAGGCAGGAGAATTGCCTGAACCCAGGAGGCGGAGGTTGCGGTGAGCCGAGATCGCCCCATTGCACTCCAGCCTGGGTAACAAGAGCGAAACTCCGTCCCCCAAAAAAATAAAATAAAATAAAATAAATAAAAAGAAAAGAGAAAATAAAGATTCTAAAATTTCTAGACTTGGGGAAGCCCAAAGAGCAACATTGAGACAAGAGACAGGCAGACGTCACAGAAGAGTGATTTCCATAGGAGGGAATGGATGGGTTGGGAAGTAACTAGAAAGTTGTCCACAGGGCAGGCTGTGGGTATGAAGGCGGAGTTTGCCTGGGCTGTCTCACCATGGCACCCTCTGGCACAGTCAGTCTGCTCTCCTCCCTGATGGGGCCTCCTTCCCTCTCCCTCTTGGGCTCCACCGTAGAAAGGGAGGGTGCCCGAGGCAGAGGGCCGTCCCCACGGTGCCGCTTGGTCACATGGGCGTCAGGACCATGCACTGTCTTGACATGTTTCCGCAGCGAGCTGGGATCTGTATAGCGTTTGGTGCAGCCAGGGAGCTTACACACGTACGGCTTCTGTTGAGTGGAGAGTGGAGACAGAAGGCAAAAGGATCAAAGCGGAAGAATGCGAAGGAATGGGAAAAAGTGGTGGCAACACAGGGGCAGGGGAGGAGCACACAGCACCCAAAGAAGTAAGGAGGGTGGAGGCCTCGGGTGAGAGTCGAAGATGCAGAGATTAAGCAGAGGGTCAGGTAAACTGACAGCCTGGGAAAGATGAGGAGGTTAATCCAGGGTTGTGAGGTCCCATAAATCCAGGGGTTGGAGGGGTCAGGGGTCTCCTCTAGACGGTATCTATTTTAGGTTAGGCCTTTGGCTGGTTAGAGGTTAGAGGCAGCAGGAGGAGTGGTTGAGTGGAAATTCTTGGTTTCAGAAAAGCCTTTTCCAGGCGAATTATGTGGGGAGGGGGCTCACCTCTGTGCGGTGGGTGCTGGACTAAGGGATTTCTTATGGGGGAATCTCCCTGATAGGTAGCTTCTCAAGTGGGTAAGATCTCTTAGTTGGGGCATTCACCTCATTGGAGTGGGTCCGATTCTGGTGCTTGGCTCGGTCACTGGCATTGCTGAAGGCTTTGCTGCAGCCCTCATGCTCACACATGTATGGCTTCTCACCCGTGTGGGACCGCAGGTGTGTCTTCAGGTTTTCGAGGCGCGAGTATGACTTCCGGCACCCTTCAAACTGGGAAACATGTGGGGATCAAAAGATAGTTATCAGACAGAGGACATGGAGATGGAAGGAACCCTCAATCTCCAAAAGGAAACACATCAGAGAATATAAGTTAAGGTGAGAGGCACTGGGACTTTGAGAGAATTCCCAAAACTAGGAGACAAGGGCAGGCAAGAAGGTGGGGCAGGGAAGTGGTTGGAGACACTCTGCCTTTGGGAATATAAAGATGCTAGAACATCTTCTGACCAAGCCAGGGCGGATTTCCTCGCCTGGGGATCTTAGGCTTTCCCAAGATGGGGTCGTCCTGGGGGAATGGGCTATTGTCCTTGATGCAGGGTTTCTCCATTAGGCAGGGTAGGAGGCACAGTACTGAAGGCCAACAATACTTTAAGAGGACCACAAACACATTTTAATGTCTTTTAAAATCGAGGAAAGCCAGGCGCGGTGGCTGACGCCTGTAATCCCAGCACTTTGGGAGGCTGAGGCGGGTGGATCACGAGGTCAAGAGATCGAGACCATCCTGGTCAACATGGTGAAACCCCGTCTCTACTAAAAATACAAAAGATCAGCGGGGCATGGTGGCGCGCGCCTGTAATCCCAGCTACTCGGGAGGCTGAGGCAGGAGAATTGCCTGAACCCAGGATGCGGAGGTCGCGGTGAGCCTAGATCGCGCCATTGCACTCCAGCCTGGGTAACGAGAGAAACTGTCTCAAAAAAAAAAAAAAAAAAAGTAAAATCGAGGAAAAAAATGAGCTTAGGTGAGCGCAGTGGCTCACGCCTATAATCCTATAATCCCAGCACTTTGGGAGGCTGAGTCAGGTGGATCACTTGCTGCCGGGAGTTTGAAATCAGCTTGACCAACATGGAAAAACTCCATCTCTACTAAAAATGCAAACTTAGCTGGGCATGGTGGTTCATGCCTGTAATCCCAGCTACTTGGGAGGCTGAGGCAGAATGGCTTAAATCTGGGAAGCGGAGGTTCCGGTGAGCCGAGATCCCGCCATTGCACTCCAGCCTGGGCAGCAAGAGTGAAACTCTGTCTCAAAAAAAAAAAAAAAGAGCTTTTAGGTCCACTAGTGTTTTAACATCTTTATGCCAACACAGTCACACAAATATGATTTTTTTTTGAGACAGTTTCACTCTTCTTGCACAGGCTAGAGTGCAGTGGTGTGATCTCGGCTCACTACAGCCTCCTCCTCTCAAGTTCAAGGGATTCTCCTGCCTCAGCCGCTCAAGTAGCTGGGATTACAGGCATGTGCCACTACGCTAGGCTAATTTTATATTTTTAGTAGAGATGGGGTTTTACCATGTTGGTCAGGCTGGTCTTGAACTCCTGATCTCAGATGATCTGCCCTCCTTCGCCTCCTTCCAAAGTGCTGGAATTATAGGTGTGAGCCACCTCGCCTGGCCACAAATACGATTTTTAATATTTGCTTATGGAAGAAAGGACCTCCAAAGGCAAAAGTCTGCTTTGGGCCCTACCTTGAAGGGGAACCCTGATTAAGGAAGAGACCCTGAACTTGGGACACAGGTGCCTCACCGTGCACTTGTGTGGCTTCTCGCCAGTGTGTCTGCGCATGTGCACCACCAGCATGTACTGGGCTTTGAAGGGCCTCAGCTCCCTGGAGCAGCCCCCCCAGTGGCACACGAACTCCTTCCGCTCCCCGTGGATGTGCTCGCTGTTGATGTGCTGAGGGAGAAGATGCAGAGGCTCTCCAAGGCTCCCCCATCCCCCCGAGACCCAGAACAAGCCTTCCCTCCACCCCCTGTTCCTCTTCCACGACTCCACTTCAAGGAGGAAGAGGCAGGAACAATATCATATCCCACATCTCAGGTCTTCCACCTCCCTAAGGCAATGCTACGCTTCTGCCTACCCAACTGAGCATTTAACCTCAGTCTCCTCTGACCTCCTGCCCTCAGCCAGATTCCACCATGTCCCACTCAGAATCTCCTAAGGCTTCTGGTCAGCCATTCCTGTTACCCCCTGGGGCTCACGTGCACCAGCTGCTCTTGGGAGTCAAATTCCTGGCTGCAGCCATCCCAACGGCAGTCAGTCTCATACACAGATTCAGGTTCACGCTTCTCCTCTCTCTCAAGGTCCTCCCGCCCATCCAGCATCCCCAACAGGGGATCCTAGGGCAAGAGAGGCAATCTTAGGGTCACTTGGGTGACAGCTTTTGTTTTGCTCAGGACCCAGAGGTAAAGCTTCTGCCCATCCTCTTACCTGTATGCCTGTGGAGTTGGGGCTGGACATATCACCTTCCAAGGGCTCCTCTCGGCACTTGCCAACCAGCATGTCCAGCTCAGACTTCAGCTTCCATAGGGGAAGAGGCGACAGTGATGAAGGTGGAAGTAAGCAGAAGGAAGAGGGAATCAAGCCAGGTCTTCCTGCCCTAAGTACCCCTACCCAAACAGCTGGAACCTCCTAGGTTTGGAAGGGACTACACTGGTGAGCGGGATGGGCAAAAGGTGGGATCCCATTTGGAAGTGTCTGAGTCAACTGCAAGGTGTGAACCCCAGTACCCACATTTCTTTACTTTTCTAGTACTGAAAACTTATATCCCTTGTCCTTCCTTCACCTTTCCCCTACAAAATCCACCACCCAGCCACCCACCCTGAGCTGAGGGAAATCAGGTGGTAATATGAGGACTCTCACCTGGCAAGTTGGGAGGGGTCCTCGAGACTGAGGATGTGGGATCATCCCACCTCGGGAGGAGTCATGGGGACCACAGGGCTGGACCCCGAAGGAAGGCGAGGGCCCTTTTTGGTGATTCATCTGGGGTGGGAATCCCAGAGATGGGCTGAGGAGGAGAGGAGAGGAGGCAGTTACTTAAGACAATCAGGAAGTCTCAGTAGGTCTTGGGCTATTTGGAGGGTTTCTGATAGAGTTGGGATTTGAAGTGTTGAGGCAGTCCCAGGGCAACAAGAGCGTTGTCATTTCAAGGAGAAATATCCTTGAAATGACAGAGATTCAAATAGAGTCAGGTGGTTTGAGGGCTTGAGACTTTTAATGGACTTTGGTAGGGGCTTTAGGGGCCTCTTGGCCCAGGGCTGCTGCACCTCATGGTGCCAATGGAGAGATGGCCGTAGGAGCCTCCTGGGGATGTGCATCTCGAGTTGATGAAAGCTACGAGGGAGCTGGGCGAGGTGCGGATAACCGTCTGCAGGTCCAGGCTGGCGTCCGACAGTGGTGAAATGGACAATGCCCGCTTCTTGGTCAACTTGACTGTACTCCGGGGAGAAGAAAAGAGTGGGCCTGGGGCAGGAGACAGGGGAGATGGATATGGTAAAGCAGCATGTCTCTCCATGCACCTAACCTATAGGTCCTGACTTGACAAAACCAATGATACTTGATTCTGCTTTGCCCCGCTGATCCTATCTGTGAATTTTTTTTTTTTTAGACAGAGTCACGCTCTGTTGCCCAGGCTGGAGTGCAGTGATGTGATCTTGGCTCACTGGTTCAAGTGATTCACCTGCCTCGGCCTCCCAGGTAGCCGGGACTACTGGCACGAATCACCACACCTGGCTAATTTTGTATTGTTAGTAGAGATGGGGTTTCACCATGTTAGCCAGGCTGGTCTTGAACTCCTGACCTCAAGCGATCTTCCTACCTCAGCCTCCGCTCAGAGTGCTGGGATTACAGGTGTGAGCCACCACTCCCACCCCATCTGTGACTTCTTTATGGTGCTCTGATGCCTCACATCTCCAAGCATCTCCTCCAAGTGAGATCTCCTACCCTCCCACTTTCTCTTTCAGAACAAGTCAGAGAGGGCAGAAAGGGAAGAGGTGTTGCCTGAGCCCTCACCCTCGGTGCAGCTGTTGGTCTCTCTGGCTGGCCCATAACTGTGGGGCCCGGACATGAGATTAGCTTGGTGGCAGAAGGGCAGGCCAGACAGTCCTAGAAAAAAGAGACAGCTGGAATAGGAATGGAGGATACATAAGCCTCACCTTAAAACCCCAGGCAGGACCTTATCTCTGATTCCAGGTTCATATGACATGGTGCTTCAAATCCTCTTATAGATGGGAAACTGGCATGGGGTAGGGGTGGGCCCAGGTGGGAGATCCGCCAAATCCTTAAGGCCCAGGGATTAGTATATACACTGACCTTCTGTCCCCACACTGGGGGCCCCCTGACTGGGGAGGGGCCGGAGACAGCAGGGCTCGCCATAGCTACTGACTGGTGGTGGGGTCATCGAGTTGAACATGGCGTCTCAGAGGAGGGTGTGGGGACACTGCAGAAAGGGAAGGTAGTTATAAAGATGGAGGGAAATAGAGACGGTCACAGAGCAGTCTCAGGCACAGAACCCTGGGCAGAATGTCCCCGGTGTCCCCAGCCTCTCTAAGACATCTGCCATGGAAATTGAGTTGAAAAGAGCATCACTAGACTAGGCTCAGTGGCTCATACCTGTAATCCTGGCACTTTGGGAGGCCAAAGTGGGTGGATCACCTGAGGTCAGGAGTTCAAGACTAGCCTGGCCAACATGGTGAAGACCTATCTCTACAAAAATACAAAAATTAGCTGGGCATGATGGCAGATGCCTGTAATCCCAGCTACTTAGGAGGCTGAGGCAGAAGAATTGCTTGAGCCTGGGAGGCGAAGTTTGCAGTGATCCGAGATCATGCCACTGCACTCCAGCCTGGGCAACAGAGCAAGACTCCTCAAAAAACAAACAAACAACAACAAAAAACCCACCTCATCTAGGGAGGGGGTAAGGGGAAATGTCCCAGAGAGGCAGGGGCAGTCTTGTAGTCTGGGGATCTTTTTGGGAACTGGGTGGGAGCTTTGCCTGGGTGGTCTGTGAGTATAGGGCGTTTTGGACTAATTGTGCTTACACGAACTTTAAGTGATTTTAGCACTATGGGCCTTCTAATTCTTCCTCTAACCCTGGGCTGGCTTTGAAGGGCGGGATGGGAGAACTCGTTGGTGGATCTGACTTCAAGCACTGGACTGCTCTGCCTGTGCCCCAGGGACAGCCCGTGTACAATCTCTGCAGTGTCCAGCAGAGGGAGCCCTGGCCACTGTGCCGACAGAGAGACAGGTGGGGCCAGGAGGGAGCACAAGCGAGCAGCCCTCCTCTTCTCTTAGGCAGAAAACTGTGTGTGGAGGAGGAGGTAAGTTCCTGAGGGTTGTCTACTGGGTCTGTTGGGTACAAAGGATGAAAGCTGGTGTCATTCTGGGATAGTTTAAATCGGGCCCACCTAAACTTTTTGGTCTCTGTTTTGGGGGAACAGGAAAGGAAGTATGAGGGGAGACGATGAAAGAATGAAAAAAACAATGTCATCGTTATAAAATAGTAGCAAGGAAGAAGGTGTTGCTGTCCGGTTTTCTCTTCAAACTCCAGTTAAGACTCCATCCCGGGTTTTCCGGTCTCCCGGGAGTGAGGGTGGGGTGGGGCGGGGTGGGGTGGAGAACAACCGGGAGCGGGCCGGGCCGGCCGGCGCGGTGGGTGATCCCGGGATGCTGGGATTTAGGGTGAGGGCGGGGTGAGATGGGGAGCGGAACCCGGACCCCACGACCCAGCCCGAGCCCCGCAGCCAGGGCTGTACCCTTCCTAACTCTTTTTCCAGCCGAGATGCGGATCCCGCATCCAAGACCTCCCAACTCGACCTTGGCACTAATGTTGGGGGCGGGGGACACAGCTGGCTGGCAGCTGGATGGGGGGGACACTTCTCCCGCCTCTTTCCTCTTTAACTCACCAAGGGGAAGGAGGCAGACTGGCAAATGATCCCCCAAACACTAGATATTCCCCCAACCTTGCCTACTCAGTCATCTTTCTGCCCCACTGTTCGGCCGCCGAAGAGCCTCCAAGGAAATGGGGCGACATCCCTCCTCGCCCACACCCACGCGTGCCACAGCCCACCCACATCTCCTCTTCAGGCTAGTAAAAGGAAAATGTCGCCAACTTTTTTAGCTTCGAAAAAGTTTTTCTGGGGTGTGAGAATTCGGGATGGGACAGGGAGCTCTAGGGTTTCCCTGCCGGAGCAGTAAACCATCTTCGTTGTCTCCCTGTTTTCCAGAGTCCCCCTCGCACCCCCGCTCCCCAACTCCCAGGAGTCGGCTCCGCCCCCCTACTCCCGGTCCCGCCTTCCCCGCCCCCGTGCCTCCTCGGCCCACCCAAGTCGCCGCCGCAGGCACTGGCTGCAGACGGCTCCGCTCCCCCCGCCCGCCCGGGGAGCCCAGTCGAGCGAGCCTTAGGGGTGGGGGCTGAGGGGCGGGACACATTCTTGCCTCCTCCTCTCAGCGCATCCGGAAAGCGGGCAGTGGCGCCCTGGGGGGGCACTACTGGAGAATGGGAGTCCCCGTAGGTGGGATGAGAAAGAAGAATCCAGAAAGTATGGGGAAGAGAAAGGAGAGAAAGTGACTAGGTCAATAAAATTAGGTGTGTACGGGGAGGAGGAGGAGCCGGGACACCTTAGGTTCCTGGGTATCGCAGCCGGCTTCCCAAGGGTTAACCCCTCCAGACCCCCGGGAACCCCCTGGTGACGTCAAGGGCGGGGATGCCAGGGAGATAACGGTGAGGGGGAGAGGTCTCTGGACCCCGCCCCCTAGGGAAAACCACCCATATTCCGACCCTTACAACTCCCCCGGGAAACCGCCCCGCCTTCTCCTGCTACTGGAACGTAAAGACCTATCCCAGAAGACCCCAGCTCTCCAGACCCCTAGAACCCTCAGTCCTCAGGCTCCACCAGGTCCCTTTTCCCTAATCCTGTCCCCAAAGCTAGCTGCCCAGGGCTGATTGTTTCGGGGTCATGGGGCCTGAAAGAGGATTCAGAGCGGGGAGCAAGGGCAGGCAGGGTGGTCTGAGCCAGAGGAGGGGCCTCAGTCCCCAGCTCCCGTTTGGGCGGGGGACCAACGGGGATACACAGGCTGACAGTGGCCAGTGGTCCCGCCCAGCCCCGATAGGGGTCTCCCTGCGGCTGGCTCCCGCTGCCCCGGTGGTCCTGAGTTCAGAGGGTCAAGACAAGGTCTCCGTGGCTCCTCCTGAGCGCCTTGCCCACTGCCCTTGGGACTCAGGAGTCCAAAATGGCCTGGGGTCATTCTAGGGCCTTCACTAGACCTTGGACAGCCTCTCCAAGCCCCCTTCCTAGTCCAGAAGACACTCCTTTCCCCCAAACACAAGCATCCACTGGCACATCTGTCACAAGACAGGTCAAGGGTGCAAGCCCGGCTGGCCCCTAATGATCCTGTTGCCTCCCACACACCCGTCCCCACCCCACCTGGAGCTCCCTCCTTTTCAGTCCCCTCCTTTCAGAAACACTGACGTCTTCCTGCCCCACGCGCAGACACACACCTGGAGTTCCCTCTCTACCACGCAGACCTCCAGCTAGCCATCCCTCCAGTCTCTTCAGCTCTCAACCTCATGAAAGTGAGATGTTTCTAATATATGGGAGAGGCGGAGACAAAGGCCCACGGTTGCTTGAGACAGAGATACACAGACTGACAGAAGAAAGGGAAGAAAAGGAAGATACAGAGAAAGATACAAGTGAAAAATTTGGAGTTTCTAATGTCTCACCACAGGCTCTCCCACCCCCATTTTGCCTCTGTGTCCCCCGGTCTGGGACGAGTCCCTTGGAAGCTGAGCATCCCCTGAGGCCCCCTCCCCCACTGCTCCCAGGTGGTCCCCCGCCTGCCCCCCCTTCTCACCTCTGTCTGGGCGCTGGGCTCAGGATGCGCGGTCCAGGGCTGGAGTCTGGGCTGGGGGGTGTGCGGTGGGGAGGGGGGGCGGAGAGGGCAACGGCAGCGCAGCCTCAATGCCACCCCCCCCCCCCCAACCTGGCCCCCAGCCCTCCCGCCGGCCCAGCCCGCCGGGCCGCAAGCCCGGACCACCCGCGAGAAGCGCAAACTTTTTTTTCCCTTTGCAAAAACTTTTTCTCGCTCCAGCCGCTGGCGCGCCGCCGCTCTTCCCGCTCGCCCCTCACCTCCCTCCTATTTCCCTCCCTCTAGCCGTTCTGGAGGATGAGGCGGGGTAGCTGGAAGCAAGAGAGGGGGTGCCGGGCTTATTGCACCCCCAGGACCCCCAGGATCCTCCCCCTCCCTTGAGGGACCCTACACTGCCCACGCCCCCCACCCCCCCAACACTCTGCTGTTGGTGGGCAGTAAACCCCGGCATGGATTTCTGGATCGGCTGGCCCCATAGAGGTCCTGACCCAGAGACAGAAAACCAGATTCAGGAAAATATTGCGGGACAGGGGGAGAAGTTCAACTGAGAACGATAACAGTGGAGGTAAGGTAGTCGCCTTTGGTTGGTGCCAACTGAGCCTTCTGACATCCTGTGGCTTATCGGCAGGCCTTACCCTTTGGATGGAACTTGGAGCGGCTGGGACAGAGTTGGGGTTTGGAGCAAATCATATTGAGGGGTTAGGGGTTCTGGCAAAAGGTGAGGAGTCTATGGAGCATAAAAGCTAGGAGCAGCGGCTGAGTCTCTGGGTGCAGGGTGGGCCCTGGGACCGAAGCCCCTTTCGGGAGAACCCCCGTTCTGCGTCTGGAAGTTCCAGAGACTGCGGCCACCTCTGCACCTCGCCTCCGCGGGCTCTAGCCGCTCTTCAAGGCTTTCTGCTCCCTCTGCTGGCCATTCTCACACATGACACCCGCTTGCAGTCGTGGCAGAAGAGCTGGGGGAGCCGAAGGAGGAGATCGATCAGGTTCCCTCACTAAAGCCCAGTTAAAAGCCCAGGAGGTGGATTTGTGAACTCAAAGAAACGGAGAGGCGCACTGTCAGAGGTTGCTATGCCCAGCACTACTGCCTCATAGGGAGGTGCCCTGCCCCTTTAGATTTGCGTTACCATCATGACCGGACATAGGGGAGGGGCACCATTCCAGTCTCTCTGATTTTTATGAGAAAGAGGAGAAAGCAAGATAGAAAAGGAGCACCTTCCCCTCGTTTGCTCAAGCCCACAGGCAGACCTCCCACATCCTAGCTCTGCTTCCAAGAACCACCCCCTGGGCCTGGAAGGTCAGTGGGTTAACTGTTCAGTCTGAGGGTCAAGGGGGAAAAGAAAAGGTGAAATTAGAGGGAGGGAGGTCTGGGACTTTGACCCAGATTAGTTATACCCAGAGGGTCAGAGACCCAGCTCAGTCAGACCAGAATAATGGTCACTGAAAAAAAGGCACCCCACACATGCTCTTGTCCCAGCCTGGAGCCCCTTCTTTCAGAGGATCTATTATTTATTTATTTATATTTATTTGGGACGGGGTCTCACTGTTTGCCCAGGCTGGGGTGCAGAAGCTATTCACAAGTGTGATCATAGCCTTGAACTCCTGGGCTTAAGCAGTCTTCCTGCCTTAACCTCCCAACTAGCTGGGACCACCGGTGCCCAGCAAGAGGAGCTCTCTTAGAACACGTTACTTTCTTCTCCCCAACCAGTTCTATACACCAATGACTCTCAAACTTTTTTTTTGAGACAGAGTCTCCCTCCGTCACCCCGGCTGTAGTGCAGTGGCACGATCTCGGCTCACTGCAACTTCCACCTCCCACGTTCAAGCGATTCTCCTGCCTTAGCCTCCTGAGTAGCTGGGACTACAGGTGCGTACCACCAGGACCGGCTCATTTTTTTTTTTTTTTTTTTTTTTTGCATTTTTAGTAGAGATGGGGTTTCACCATGTTAGCCAGGATGGTCTCAATCTCTTGACCTCGTGATCTGCCCGCCTCGGCCTCCCAAAGTACCGGGATTACAGGCATGAGCCACCGTGCGGGACCGGTTTCCTCTATACTCTTAAAAGTCATTGGATTAGGCTTGGCGGCTCAGGCCGGTGGCCTGTAATCCCAGCACTTTGCAAGGCCAGGGTGCGGGGAATCACCTGAGGGGCCCAAGACTAGCCTGGCCAACATGGCAAAGCCCCATTTCTACTAAAAATACAAAAAATAGCTGGGCATGATGGTGCAGGCCTGCAGTCCCAGCTACTTGGGAGGCTGAGGCAGGAGAATTGCTTGAAATGGGGAGGCAGAGGTTGCAGGGAGCTGAGATCCATTGCTCTCCAGCTTGGGTGACAGAGAGACTCTCCGTCACAAAAAAAAAAAAAATCATTGAGCTTTTATCTGTATGATTTACATCTATCAATTCACTACATTAGAAATTAAAACTGAAAAAGACTGTAACACAAGAATATACAAGCACACATTCCATTAACAATGATGTCAGAAAGATGATGTAATCACATGTCACACAGCCTCTGGAAAACTCCACTGTACAATTTTAAGATAATGAGAATTCAAAAGGCAAATAACATGTTAGTATCACCATAAAAATAACTTTGACTTTGTGGACACCCCTGAAAAGGGACTGCCCAGAAGCCTCCAGAGCACACTTGAAGAACTATTGCTCCGGACCATCACCCCAACCCTTCTTTATGACTCACATTTGTTGGTTTCTCTCTTGTTGCCCAGGATGGAGTGCAATGGCGCGATCTCGGCTCACTGCAACTTCTGCCTCCCGGGTTCAAGCAATTCTCCTGCCTCAGCCTCCCAAGTAGCTGGGATTATAGGTACCTGCCACCACACCCGGTTAAGTTTTGTATTTTTTTAGTAGAGACAGGGTTTCACCATGTTGGTCAGGCTGGTCTTGAGCTCCTGACCTCAAGTAATCCACCCACTTCGGGCTCCCAAAGTGCTGGGATTACAGACGTGAGCCACTGCACCCGGCTCTTTCTCCTTTTCATGAGGAAAGTATAAATGCTTGTTTCCCACTGGGTCCTGTCTTCTGGGAAAAACCAGGGACCTTCTTAGGTTTAGCACCTCTCTTTCCTGACTCCTGTTTCTGGGGCGCCCCTAACCATCCTCCCTCAGTGCCTTGTTCATCTCCTTCTTGACCCTCCCTTAAGGCATTTCAACAGCTCTTACCCTGGGTCAGCCTGCTTACCCTCCTCCAAGCTTGCTGGACCATCTATCTGTTTCCTCCTCCTCTCACTTGAGGACTTTCTCGTCCTGGGAGAGGCTAAATAATTTTTCTCTGCCTTCCCTCCTTCCCTCCCTAGTCCTGACATCTTCTCACGGGACTTAGGGCAGGAAATCATGCTTTCTGGGGAGACCCCCTTAGAAGAAATGCTTTACCCATCTCCCAACACATCAACCAACCCTGGATCAGGCCAGAATCTCAGACAAGAAAGTGCTCATTTGTGTCCCATAGGGGTCGAGTGAGTCATATTGCCAGATGGCTGTTGGGTTGGGTGTGGATCGGGAATCTGATGCCTCCAGCCACAGACGCCCTGTGCCTGGGAACCTCCAACTTGGTCTCTTCATTCCAAAGCCCCAGGTCCTCTTGCTAGCTGCAGCCACAGGCCTCCACCACCATATCTGGCACATCTGTCTTGACGACATTGCCGTTACGATCCAGGTAGAGGAGAGAGAGGGGCCTTCGGGCAGTGGGGACACAGCAGGAGGTACTGGCAGGCCAACGGTTGTTGGCTTTGAGGAGGCTGAAGACGGCAGAATGGAAAGAGGCAGCAATGCCTGGGCTGCCAGCCAGGTGAAGAGGGCACTCCCCACTGCAATAATTCAGCTGGTACCCCTCGGGCTGCAGTATCCAGTCCCGCCATCCCAGTTCCCGAAAGTCTATGTAATGGTCTCGCCTGCAACATAAGGGGGTCGCAGGCCCACAGGTGGGGGTCCTCCTCCTGGCCCGGCCTGCTCCAGGCTCATTGGCTTGGATCTTAAGCTCTAGGAAGGGCTGCTGGTGTCCTGCTGTGTCCAGGAGCTGCCTTGGTTGTCCAATAACTGTGCCGTTGCCTCCTAGGGGTCCACAGTCTAGTTGCAGTTTCAGAACACCAGACTCCTCACCCCTCAGGCCGCTAGAGGGCAGAGTTAAGGCATGCCAGCCCAGGTGGGTGATGTGGTGCTCGGCCAGCAGGGTGAGGGACCCTTGGCGCCTCCTACTGGGTCCCCATCGGAAGATCCTCAAGTAAAGAGTGCCGGGACGGGTGGGGAGTACGTGCAGCCACAGGCGGGCCTGGTACAGGTGGTGAGACCAAGGAGTGGACAGGTGAAAGGTGAGCAGGGAGCTACAGGCTGAAGTGGAGTCTGCCGGAAAGACAGAGAAGGGAAAGAAAAATGTGAGCAGAGATGAAGCTCTCCTCTGAGACTCCCCTAGTCCTGCCCACTGCTCTCCCTCGAACCCAACCCACCGTTAGAAAAGTAGAGACTGCTTTGTGTCCTGTGCCACCAGCCCCTGCCCCAGCTCCTCCTTCTCCTGCCACACCCCACTCCCTCTGCAGCTCCTGCCAGGCTCCCCTTCTGCCTCCCTTTCCCTGTCTGCTGTCTGCCTGTCGCTCTCTCCTTCACCCACCTGTGACGGTAGCAAAGCTGATGACCTCCTCCCCATTCCCTGGAGCCACACTCCCTGGCTGTAGTCTCCGGAGGGCTCTGGTCAGCGCTGCCTGGGGTGGAGGATGAGTTATTCGGGGACGACTGGTCAGGTGCAACCCCTCCAGGATTTGCTGCTTGGCTAGCTCCAGCACCAGAGCTCGTTCTGCTTGGGGTGCCAGTGTGGGGCCCCCACAGGAGGGGCACACAGACCCTGTCCCATGTGCCTGTACCAGTGCCCACAGCAGCACTAACCAGAGCTGGACATCAGGAAGCCCCATACTCCTGGTGAATGGCCTGGTTCAGTAGCCTCGGATGGCAGTTCCTTCGTCTGTTGAGTCTGATTGCTGGGGGCCAACGAGGGCACAGTGACAGCAGACACCAGTGCCACACCTACCCTTGGACAAGGGTAGAGCCACCTGTCTTCTATTGTCTGGGACTCAGGAAGGCTGAAAGTAGATCATCGAATGGATAGCTGTGCTTGACCCTCACAGCTTATGTCTGGCTACTGACCTGGGGCCTCTTTAGAGCCAGCTGCCTGGGGCTTCCAAACCTAGTGGTCAGCCAGCCCACCTACCCTCTGAGCCCCAGGATTGGCCAGCTGTGCTGCCCATCAGGCCCCTGCAGGGGGTGGAGGTCCTCCTCCCCACCAGCTCAGGTTTCACCATCTGGCCATGGTGACTGGGCCTGAAGTGGGGGTATGGGGGTGGGGGGTGCGATGTGGACACGCATGATGCAAGAAGAGGATGATTTCACAGGCTCAGTCCCCAAGGTCTGGGACTTGGGGAGGGAATGCCTTATAAGCCAGGTGGGGAAGGGCAATTTTTCCCTCATACCTCTAGTCTTTCTAGCTTCACCACTGCTACCGCAGTTTCCATGAGACAGCTGTGAGTTCCAGTGGGTATTTCTCTGGGGCTCTTAGACCAGAAGGAAAATTCTGGCCTCTTTATTTCTAGCACTGGGGCTGGGACGGGGCGAGGGGTTGGGCAGGTAGGAGAATGGAGCCCTCTTGCTCAGGCCCAGGTGGCAGTGCCACGAGGCACTGAAATCACCCCTGACCCTGCCTGTGCTGGCTGCCCAGAGTCCAGTGGCCTGGAACATGAGGTAGAGGAGGGCCAGAGTGGGGGCTGGGGCAAGAAATGTGTTCCCGTGGTGTCTGGGGAAGCCCAGAGAGGTGGTGGTGTTGGTGATGCAATCTTACACAGGGCAGAGTCCATCAGTACTGACAAGGGGCATGGCACTTGGGAGGGCCTGTACCCAGCTGCCACTTCTCTTTCAAGGGACTGTGAGAGTTGCCTAAATTCGGGACATCCTAGAAGTAGCTCCAGGCCTTTTTTAATTTCTTAAAATTTAAAATTTTTTATTTTGTTTAATTTTATTGAGATAAGGTCTCAATCCGTTGTCCAGGCTGGAGTGCAGTGGCATAATCATAGCTCACTACAGCCTTGAACTCCTGGGCTCAAGCAAGCCTTCTGCCTCAGCTTCCTTAGTAGCTGGGGCCCCAGAGAAATACCCACTGGAACTCACAGCTTCCTCATAGACACTGCTGCAGCAGTGGTGCACACCATCACACCTGGCTAATTTTTAAATTGTTCATAGAGACAGGCTCTCGCTATGTTGCCCAGGCTGGTCTTGAACTCCTGGGCTCAAGCAATCCACTTGCCTCAGCCTCCTAAAGGGCTGAGGTTACAGGCATGAGCTACCACACCAGCCTTCAGGCCTATTAATGGGAGTGGGAAATGCCAGCTTTAAGAGCTTTTGACAACAAACCAAGGCGAGTCCAGCAGTCTTGGTTCCCAGTCTCAGCCTTCCTGACTATGTTTCCTTGCTGGCTTTATTTTTTATTGTATTTTTTATTTTTTTATTTTTTTGAGATGGAGTTTCATTCTTGTTACCCAGGCTGGAGTGCAATGGCGCGATCTCGACTCACCGCAACCTCCGCCTCCTGGGTTCAGGCAATTCTCCTGCCTCAGCCTCCTGAGTAGCTGGGATTACAGGCACGCGCCACCATGCGCAGCTAATGTTTTGTATTTTTAGTAGAGACGGGGTTTCACCATGTTGACCAGGATGGTCTCGATCTCTTGACCTCGTGATCCACCCCCCTTGGCCTCCCAAAGTGCTGGGATTACAGGCATAAGCCACCGCGCCCGGCTGTATTTTTTATTTTTTTTTGGACAGGGTCTCACTCTGTCATCCAGGCTGGAGTGCTGTGCCCTGATCACGACCTCCAAGGGTTAAGTGATGCCTCCACTTCAGCCTCCAGAGTAGCTAAGGCTACAGGTGCATGCCACCATTTATTTTTAATTTTTTTGTAGAGACAGGGTCTTGCTGTGTTGCCCAGGGTGGTCTCAAACTCCTGGGCACAAGCGATCCTCTCACCTCAGCCTCCCAAGGTGTTGGGATAATAGACGTGAGCCACCGCACTGGGCCCTCACTGGCTTTAAATGGGGTGGACCCAGACCCCTCCACCTTGAATTCATGAGGGTGGGCCTCATGCTAGCTTTTCTCCTTATGCCCCAGTTCCTCCAAGAAGCCTGACACGGAGAAAGCTGTGGGGGCAGCGAGTGTGATTTGGAAATGTGTCCTTACTCCGCTTTGTTCATTTCTCCTCTATTTAGATGATGGGGGCTGTCAAGAGAGCCTATTAGAGCTGGCACCTGGGGGACAGGGGTCCTACTTGGAGAGCTGGGCCTCAGTACCAACAGTGTCCACCATGTGGCAGTGCCGTGCCTCTGGACAGCAGCTGGCTTGCAGCTGGCTGGAGCTCCCCAGGGACAGGGAAGGGGCAGCTCTGGGGAGTGGATGGATGAGGAGTGCTCCTAGACCTCTCACTCTGGGGAACCTGCCTCCCCCACAAGAGACAGGAAGAAACTGGTTACTTTGTTATTTCCCCATCACACTGCCAGAGAAGAGAGGCTGTCTTCAGGATCCACATCACTGCTACCTTTGGTTTTGGAACTCATCACACGGACACGTGGCAATGGAGCTTGGTGGTGTACCACGCTCTTCCTAGAACCTCAGGGCACTATTTGGTGGGGGTGGGGTGGGATGAGGGTGCATGCACTGAGACACTTAGATTCTCCTCTCCACCCTGCATTTCTCCCCAGACTCTGAAACACATTCAAGCGCTCTGTGCAGTGTTCTCCCCAGCTCCCAGCTCCCAGCTCCCAGCTCCCATTCTGTTGGTTAGGCTGGTAAATGACAGCCCTCTACCCCCTGGGGTCTGAACATCGGGTTGGCAAAGTGGAGGTGTCTATCCATGGTGGTGCCTCAGAAGACTTACCTGTTGGTATCAGTAGGCAGTGTCAGGGGAGGTGACAAAAAGTGGCTGCAGGAGTCACTGACCCCACCTCTCCCCACCCTCACTGTCAGGTGCCCCCAATTTCTAGCTCTTCCCACCCCCTTGCTACTGTGCCTGGCCTGGTCCTACCTCCCCACTGACACTTACGTCAGAGCTCAGCTATAAATATGCTCTTAGCATCTTAGTCACTTTTCCCAAGAAGTGCTCCTGAGTTATAAATACCCCAGCCATCTGCCTCACTGCCTGCCCTACCACCAACCTGGTTGGGGGCTGGGGGATAGAGACAGGCTTGGAGGTGGGTAAGGAAGTAGAAGAAGCAAAATGGGAGTGGTTATCTTGCTCAAATGAGAAAAGCCTGAAGGAGTCTAGAGGTAGGAGCTAGGAAGCTCTAGAAGAAAATGTTTGGAAGAAGACAGACCCACTCTTTCCCCGTTTTACAAAAGGCAGAGCCAAAAAAGAAAGGGAATAATGCTGATCCTGTTTTTATTTAAAAATAGGCTGTTTTGTTCATCATGGATTTTTTTGCATTAATTTTGACTTTAAAAAAATATTGCATTGAAATCTTATCTTGATTAATATATTTTTTACCACCTCCTTAAAATTTACCCCCCACCCCAGGTGAATGATTCACTTTGCCTTACCCCAGTCTTGGCTCTGGGGACTAAGCTTTAATTGGGAAGGAGGTTAGATCTGGGGGTCGGGGGTGTGTGGGGGAGACACCGGAAGGCCTCCTTAGATTTTCCATAGATGAAGGTCTCCTCAGGTTAAAGGTGGAATAACTTCCATGGGCTGCTCAGGAAGCCCCCAAGCTCAGATTTACAGTCCTCCAGGGAGTCCTTTTCAGACTTTCCCCTCCAGGGCTCCTATTTCAGGGACCTCTTAACCTCGTAGGAGGGGGTTATAAGCTGAGCAAACACAGACATCACGTTTACCAAAGAACACATGGGTTTTGCGCAAGCTCGGCCTTGGGCTGCAGACAATATCGACCTGGTGGTTCAGGACTGTCCAGCCAAAGGGAGGAGATCTGGGGGAGGAAGGGCAAAGGTCTAAAAAAGACCCAGTCTCAGAGCAAATGCTACCCTCTCCTCACACAGGCCTTCCTCTTCTCCCTGTCCCACTCCAGCAGCCCTTGCCTGTTCCAGCATCCAGGCAGGACTCCTGGGTGGAGCACCCGGGGCAGGTGAAAGGAAGGCAAGTCACAGGTTTTGGCAGCCAGCTCTGAGCATGCTTCTGCCTCCCACACCTGCTTGCCCACAGCTGGTCAGTTTACTTGATGACTGAGCATTGATCTGTCTCATCTTTTGGGGGGATTACAGAGGGAACAGGTAAAACCTAGGTTTTTATTAGTCATGAGACCTAAAGATGGTTCTGGAAGGATGGGGGGCAGGGGTGGTTAAGAAAGAAGAGGCATGGCCGGGCGCGGTGGCTCAAGCCTGTAATCCCAGCACTTTGGGAGGCCGAGGCGGGCGGATCACGAGGTCAAGAGATCGAGACCATCCTGGTCAACACGGTGAAACCCCGTCTCTACTAAAAATACAAAAAATTAGCTGGGCATGGTGGTGCGTGCCTGTAATCCCAGCTACTCAGGAGGTTGAGGCAGGAGAATTGCCTGAACCCAGGAGGCGGAGGTTGCGGTGAGCCGAGATCGCGCCATTGCACTCCAGCCTGGGAAAAAAGAACACAACCCCGCCCCAAAAAAAAAAAAAAAAAAAAAAAGAAAGAAGAGGCATAAAGTGTGAGATGGATACAATAGCTCAGTCCCAAGAAGGCCCTGTGAAGAGAGAGCAGAGTAGGCAGACTACAGCATAAGCAGGCGGGCTCTGTGTCATCTGGGGTGCCAGTTAGGGCCCTTGGAGGAGATGGAGGAACCATTCAGCTGTCTGTTTTATTTACAGAGGTATAGGCAGAGTTAAGGGAACCAGTAAGAGATGTTAAAGCCCTAGGGACTAGCAACGTAGAAAGTCATTAGGACCCCCTAGTGTTGAAGCAGTGATATCAGAAAGTAGGCAGAGCTGAGGCCACGGAAGCAGGTAGCCAGATTACTAGTATAGGGACACAGTACAGCCAGTTACACAGAACCATGGCACCTAGGCAGAGAGGGAGCAGGAATGAGAAATGCCCTGGCCTCAGCAAGAAGCCAGAAGGCAGGGGAGCTCAGGTGATTCAGCTCTTAAAGGCATAGAGAAAGGCAGAGGAGGACAAAAAAATGGATGAGGGTGTGCAAAGAGAGCGGTGGCAGTTCACCTGGACAAGTAAGAAGAAAAGGGGCTCAAAACAAATAGTGAGCCTCTGTTGGACAGCAGTGATCTAAACTTCGGTGAATCCAAAGAAGGGGCTCTCTGGAGATCTACAAAAATCGGGAGAAGGGGCTGCGTCTTCTTGGAGTGGGGACCATCAAGTGGAAAGGACAGGAAGACATAGTAGGTTACAGGGTCAATTCAAGGTGAGCTAAGGGTGTCTTTGCCTGAGAACTAGATGGCATTGCTTGTGGTTGGAGATGGGTCTGAGTCCCTGGAGTTGGGGGTAAGCATGTGGGGCTAACAGGATGGACTTTGCCCTAGGAAAGAGGGTAGTGGTCAGAAAGATGGGACAATGACTCTTTAGATGAAGGTCTCTTCAAGTCAAAGGTGGGGTAATTTCCATAAGATGCTAGGAAGAGGGAGTCCACATTCTGGACAGAGAATGGGGTCATTCCCTCCTCTCAAGGAAGTGCACTTCTGTGGGGGCATGTTTGCCCACGCCACCTTGGGCTGCCCACACGACACATAGACTAACTGCACCCACAGGCCTCTACAACCATGTCAGGTATGTCAGTCTTGACAATGTTGCTGTCCCTGTCATAGTAGAGCAGAGACAGGGGGCGCCGGGATGTGGGCACACAGCATGAGCCCCCTCCAGTGGTGCCTGCAGCTGTGTTGGCCTTGAGAAGATTGAGCACGGCAGTGTGAAAGGAGGCAGCAATACCAGGCATGCCTGCTATGTGTAGCGGGCACTGCCCTATGCAGAAGTTCATGGCGTAGCCCTCAGGCTGGATGATCCAGTCGTGCCAGCCAATCTCACGGAAGTCCACAAAAAACTCTTGTCGACAGCACATCCTGGACCCTCCTTGGCAGTCGATGCCCCGTCGGCGAATCCGGTGTTTGCCCCCAACTCTCACTCGGGCTGCCACAAAAGGCCTATGGGCAGCTCCACCCAGGATGACTGAGCTCCGGGCTACCTGGTCTTCAGGTACCAGCTCCAGCGTCAGGTGCCCCTGGCTGCAGGCAGCTTGAGCTTCAGGTCCCAGAAGGAGCTGATGCCAGCCACTGGCATTCACCTCCAGCAGATACTGAGTAGCCAAGGTGAGGTTGGTGTTATATGGACTCAGCACAAGGACCCTCAATTTCAAGGTCCAAGTGGTATTGGAAGGGAGCTGCACAAAGAACATGAGGCTTGCCTGCTGGACCTCCATGCCACCAGCAGTTCTATCAGAGGAGAAGTGAAAATCAAGACGAGTCTGGTTGATGGTGGAGAGGCCTGTGGACATAAGAAGCCCCAGTCATTGTGGCCTTCTGAGTGTCAAAGCTACCAACTATTTCTCTATACTCAGCATTCTTGAGCTGTCTATAGCACTTGGCATTTGCTACAGTTTAAACATGTCCTCCAAAGTTCATGTGCTGGAAATTGGATCTGCAATGCAGTGGCGTTGGGAAGTAGGCCCTAATGGGAGGTGTTTGGGTCATGGGAACACAACCTTTATGAATGGATTAATGCCCTTATCTTGGGATTAATAATGGGAATGGGCTCCTTATCAAAGGATAAGTTTCATTCCCCTCAGCCCCAACCTCTCTTTGCCCTTCTACCAAGGAATAACACAACAAGAAGGCCCTTGCCAGATGCCAGCCCCTTGATCCTGGACTTCCCAGCCACCAGAACCATGAGTTAATGCATTTATGCTCATTATAAATTAGGTAGTCTGTGGTATTCTGTTATACCAGCACAAAATGGACTAAGCACTGTTGACAACGCTTTCCTGCCTGAAAATCTTTTCTCTCTTGGCTTCCGTGACACAACTCTGTTATAATTCTTCCATGGTTTTCTTTGCTTCTCTGACCATCCCTTCAATACAAGAGTTCTCCGAGATCTGTCTTGGACTTTCATTTCCTTCTATTCTACATTAAGGGAGTGCTTAATTAGACTCATGGTCAAGCAATACAATTTTTATGTTGGTGATTCCCAAATCTGTATCCACAGTCCAGACCACTTTGCATATTTGGACTGGACATATAGATTTGGAAATCACCATGCTTCAGGCCTAGATTTCTAACTACTTACTTTTGTCACATGAATATCCTGGCAGCACATTAAAATCAATTTGCCCCAGAGCTGGGTGCAGTAGTGCATGCCTGTAATCCCAGCTACTTGGAAGACTGAGATGGGAGGATTGCATGAGCCCAGAAGTTTAGGATCAGCCCAGGCAACATGGCAAGACCTCGTCTTGCAAATACATATATGTGTATGTATACATATATGTGTATATATACGTGTATGTATATATGTGAGTATATACACAAACAGAAGTGCATGCACGTGTGTGCACATGTGCTTGCACACACATACACACACACACACATTTGAGATGGAGTTTTGCTCTTATTGCACAGGCTGGAGTGCAATGGCACAATCTCGGCTCACCGCAACCTCCACCTCCTGGATTCGAGCAATTCTCCTGCCTCAGCCTTCCGAGTAGCTGGGATTACAGGTGTGTGCCACCATGCCCAGCTAATTTTGTATTTTTAGTAGAGACGGGGCTTCTCCCATGTTGGTCAGGCTGATCTCAAACTGTCAACCTCAGGTAATCTGCTCGCCCTGGCCTCACAAAGTGCTAGGATTACAGGTGTAAGCCACCGTGCTCGCCCTATACATATATATTTTTTTAATCAATTTTTTGCAACCTGAAAATTATTATTTTCCTTCCTACATACCCATCTTTCCATTCTTTTTTTTTTTTGAGACGGAGTTTCGCTCTTGTTACCCAGGCTGGAGTGCAATGGCACGATCTCGGCTCACCGCAACCTCCGTCTCCCGAGTTCAGGCAATTCTCCTGCCCCAGCCTCCTGAGTCGCTGGGATTACAGGCACACGCCACCATGCCCAGCTAATTTTTTGTATTTTTAGTAGAAACAGGGTTTCACCATGTTGACCAGGATGGTCTCGATCTTTTGACCTCGTGATCCACCCGCCTCGGCCTCCCACAGTGCTGGGATTACAGGCTTGAGCCACCGCGCCCGGCCTTTTTTTTTTTTTTTGAGACAGAGCTTCACTTCATTTTCCCAGGTTGGGAGTGCAATGGCGTGATCTCGGCTCACCGCAACCTCCGCCTCCTGGGTTCAGGCAATTCTCCTGCCTCAGCCTCCTGAGTAGCTGGGATTACAGGCACGCACCACCATGCCCAGCTAATTTTTCGTATTTTTAGTAGAGACGGGGTTCACCATGTTGACCAGGATGGTCTCGATCTCTTGACCTCGTGATCCACCCGCCTCGGCCTCCCAAAGTGCTGGGATTACAAGCTTGAGCCACCGCGCCCGGCCTTCCATCTTTCCATTCTTGGTGATGCCACTACCCTCCTTATCACCTATAAAAACTCTATGATCAGGCCGGGCGCGGTGGCTCAAGCCTGTAATCCCAGCACTTTGGGAGGCCGAGGCGGGTGGATCACGAGGTCAAGAGATTGAGACCATCCTGGTCAACAAGGTGAAACCCCGTCTCTACTAAAAATACAAAAATTAGCTGGGCATGATGGTGCGTGCCTGTAGTCCCAGCTACTCGGGAGGCTGAGGCAGGAGAATTGCTTGAATCCAAGAGGCGGAGGTTGCAGTGAGCCAAGATCGTGCCATTGCACTCCAGTCTGGGCAACAACAGCGAAACTCTGCCTCAGAAAAAAAAAAAAACTCAATGATCAGCCAGGCACGGTGGCTATCGCCTGTTACCCTGGCACTTTGGGAAGCTGAGGCGGGTGGATCACCTGAGGTCAGGAGTTCAAGACCAGCCTGGCCAACATAGTGAAACCCCATCTCTACTAAAAATACAAAAATTAGCCGGGCATGGTAGTGCACGCCTGTAATCCCAGCTACTTGGGAAGCTGAGGCAGGAGAATCAATTGAACCCGGGAGGCAGAGGTCGTAGTGACCCGAGAACACACCATTGCACTGCAGCCTGGGTGACAGAGTAAGGCTCCATCTCAAAAAACAAAAACAAACAAACAAAAAACCTCCATGATTACCTTTTTCACTCCCCATATAGTTTGTCTCACCAGAATGGTTCTAATGCCTGTGCGTTTCTTTACATCCCCATTACTACTGCCCAATTTCCTTTTTTCATCCCTCACCTTCCTTATTGAACATCTTAGTTGAGTTTCTATTCCCTTCACTCTACTGAAATTGCACTTGTCAAGATCACCAACATCTTCCACACAGCAACTCTATCCATTTATATTCATCTTACTTGACCTTTAAGCAGTGTTTGACACAGGCAACCACTCCCTTCTTCTCACATATTTTATTCTCTTGGCTTTTATAACACTGGCCACTCTATCTTTTTCTCCTCTGTTGACAGCTCCTCTTTGTTGGCCTAACCTTTAAATGCTGGAAGTCAGGCCAGGCATGGTGGCTCACACCTGTAATCCCAGAACTTTGGAGACTGAGATGGGTGGATTGCTTGAGTCCAGGAGTTTGAGATCAGCCTGGGCAACATGGCAAAACCCTGTATCTACAAAAATTACAAAATTACCCAGGCATGGTAGTGTACAGCTACAGTCCCAGCTACTAGAGAGGGCTGAGGTGGAAGGATCTCCCTGGGAGATCAAGGCTATAGTGAGAAGCAACCCACCACTGCACTCCAGCCTAGGCAACAAAGTGAGACCCTGTCTTAAATAAATAAATAAATAAATAAATAAAGTCCTCAGCTCCCTTCTCTTTTCTATCTGTACCCTCTCCCAGAATGATGATCTCATCCATTCCCATGGCTTTCAATTTTATCTGTATGCTGATGACTTCCAAATATATATCTCTGGTCCTGACCTCTCCCTGTGCCCCAGCCTTGTATGTCGAGCTGCCTATCTGATATTTGACTTGGACATCTAATATTTAACTTGGACATCCAATGACATTTCAATATCTTGTGTTGTTTTTTTTTTGTTTTTTTTTTCTGATGGAGTCTCTCTGTCCCCCAGGCTGGAGTGCAGTTGCCTGATCTTGGCTCACTGCAACCTCTGCCTACAGGGTTCAAGCCATTCTCCTGCCTCAGCCTCCTGAGAAGATGGGATTACAGGTGTGTACCACCACGCCCAGCTAATTTTTGTATTTTTAGTAGAGACGGGGTTTCACCATGTCGATCAGGCTAGTCTTGAACTCCTTACCTCATGATCCACCTGCCTCAGCCTCCCAAAGTGCTGGGATTACAGGTATGAGTCATGGCACCTGGCCAACCTCTTTTTTTAATAAAAAAAAAATTATTAGCCAGGTGTAGTGGCTCACACCTGTAATCCCAGCACTTTGGGAGGCTGAGGTGGGCAGACAACCTAAGTTTAAGCGTTCAAGACCGGCCTGACCAACGTGGTGAAACCCCGACTCTACTAAAAACACAAAAAATTAGCCAGGCATAGTGACAGGCACCTGTAATCCCAACTACTTGGAAGACTGAGGCAGGAAAATTGCTTGAACCTGACAGGCAGAGATTGCAGTGAGCCAAGATTGTGTCACTGCACTCCAGCCTGAGCAATAGAAAAAGACTCTGTCTCAAAAAAAAAGTTTTTTTATTTTATTTATTTATTTTATTTTTATGGCAACAAGGTTTTATTTTTTTTAAAAAAGGAAAGAAGCCCAGGGAAGCATCCTCTTGTATTCACATTCACAAGAAACCACATGCTCAGTAGGTTAAACATGTTCCCCAGCTTGGTGTCCACTGTCCTTGTGAAGATAGCTCAGGGCAGCTTACTCCAATTTCCCTGTGGATTACAGTTTTTCCAAGAGTCTGCATAAAGAGCACCTTCCATGGTTGGTTTAAACAGATTGGGACACCTGCAGTAAAGACTTCCCAAGAGAGGCCGGGCGCGGTGGCTCAAGCCTGTAATTCCAGCACTTTGGGAGGCCGAGGTGGGTGGATCACGAGGTCAAGAGATCGAGACCATCCTGGTCAACATGGTGAAACCCCGTCTCTACTAAAAATACAAAAAATTAGCTGGGCATGGTGGCACGTGCCTGTAATCCCAGCTACTCAGGAGGTTGAGGCAGGAGAATTGCCTGAGCCCAGGAGGCGGAGGTTGCGGTGAGCCGAGATCGCACCATTGCACTCCAGCCTGGGTAACAAGAGCGAGACTCCGTCTCAAAAAAAAAAAAGACTTCCCAAGAGGAACTAACTCAGCTTTCAATGACCCCCTTTTGCAGAATTGGGATGGATATTTGCTTGGATTCTCTAAGGTCATGTGTCAGACACTCCAAGAGATAGGGCCACTGTGAGCATCTTGGGTCATCCCCAAACAGTTGTAAAACCCAGAACCAGGAAAATACAGAAGAGTGGCTGAGGACGCATTATCCGTTTTCCAACCTCTGAAGGTTCCGGGGTCCTCCCTAAGGATCTCCCAGTACCTGCAGGTCACAGGATAACAGGGTCTGTGGTAGCCTCACCTAGGAGTTTCTGGAGCAGAGAAGACAGAACCAAAAAAAAGTTTTTTTTAATGGAGATGGGAGTCTTACTATGTTGCCCAGACTGATCTTAAACTCCTGGCCTTAAGTGATCCTCTCACCTTGGCCTCCCAAAGTGCTGAGATCGTAGACAAGAGTCAATGTGCCGAGCCTCAATCCTGTACAAGGAAGTCTAAATGTATCCCCCCAATCCAAACCTGTTCCTTCTCTAAACTTCTCCTTCTCTGTAAATGCATTGCTTAAGGCAAAATCTTGATTGCGTTTATCCCCTGGTTTGAAATTATCTGAAAGTTTTATCAATTCTACTTTTTACTTTTTTGTTTTTTTTTTGTGAGACAGAGCCCTCCTCTGTCACCCAGGCTGGAGTGCAGTGACGCACACCATCTCGCTCACTGCAACCTCGGCCTCCTGGGTTAAGCAATTCTCTGCCTCAGCCTCCTGAGTAGCTGGGATTACAGGTGCCCACCACCACGCCCAGCTAATTTTTTGTATTTTTAGTAGAGACGGACTTTCACTATCTTGGCCAGGCTGGTCTTGAACTCCTGACCTCGTGATTCATCTGCCTTGGCCTCCAAAAGTGCTGGGATTACAGGCATGAGGCACTGCACTCGGTCATATCAACTCTACTTCTAATTCATAATATAATTTCACTTCTCTCCACCTCTTCTACTAGACATTAGTCCAACTCACAATAATCTTTTTCTTTTTCTTTTTTGATTTTTTAAACCTCTGTCCTTTCCACGATGGAAGAACAATCATCTTTTTCTTCAACTACAGTTTTAGTTCACTAAAGTGATTCACTCTTGCCCTCCAAACATTCTCCAAATATCAGCCAGTGATCTTTTTATAAATCTGATCAGTTTTATCTTCTCAGCTTAAAACACTTCAAAGTCTTCACTTTGCTTTTTGGATAAAATCTAAACTCCTTAAAATAGAAAACTTGTTTGATTAGGTGGTCTGACACTTAGCTACTATGTCCTACCTATACTGGCCTTTTGTGTTCCTCAAATTCACCAAACATAAAGCCATCCCATACATAGCCTTTGCACTTGCTAGTCCCTTTCCCTGGAATGTCTTTCCAAGATCTTTGAATGATTGACTTCTTTTTGGCATTCAGCTCAGATGCTCTTCTCCTCAGAGAGGCTTCTGGCGTCTTTCCTAGTCTATCTAAAGCAGCCTTCAGCCAGGCATGGTGGCACATGCCTGTAATCACAGCACTATGGGAGGTCAAGGTGGGAGGATTGCTTGAGGCCAGGAGTTTCAGACCAACTGGGAAACATATTGAGACCCTGTCTCTACAAGAAGTAAAAAAAAAAAAAAAAAATTAGCTGGGCATGGAGGCACATACCTGTAATCCCAGCTACTCTGGAGTCTGAGGCAGGAGAATGCTTGAACTCAGGAGGCAGAGGTTGCAGTGAGCTGAAATTGCACCACTGCACTCCAGCCTGGGTGACAGAGCCAGACTCCATCTCAAAAACAAACAAACAAAAACACTTGTTGAATGGTCTTTCATTTATTTAATACTTTTATGTTAACACTACAATTAGTTTCCCAACACATGGACGAATTATAAAATTCATGGTCTCAAAAATCTTATTGGTTAATAAAGTCCTAACTATTTTGGAAGCAGATACCCATTGTATTTGGCCTTAGCTTCGCTACTTTCTTTTTTTTTTTTTTTTTTTTTAAACAGAGTTTCGCTCTTGTTACCCAGGCTGG
>NW_022436942.1:19254867-19351908 GCF_009761245.1 Sapajus apella
GCGATCTCGGCTCACTGCAACTTCCGCCTCCTGGGTTCAGGCAATTCTCCTGCCTCAACCTCCTGAGTAGCTGGGTTTACAGGCACGCGCCACCATGCCCAGCTAATGTTTTGTATTTTTAGTAGAGATGAGGTTTCACCATGTTGACCAGGATGGTCTCGATCTCTTGACCTCATGATCCACCCGCCTCGGCCTCCCAAAGTGCTGGGATTACAGGCGTGAGCCACTGCGCCCGGTTTTTTTTTTTTTTTTTTTTTTTTAAGTAGGAAATGCTTTATCACAGGCATGGTAGCCCATGCCTGTAATCTCAGCACTTTGGGAGGTTGAGGTGGGTGGATCACCTGAGCTCAGGAGTTTGAGACCAGCCTGACCAACACGGCAAAACCCCATCTCTACTAAAAATACAAAAATTAGCTGGCACATGGTGGCGGGCGCCTATAATCTGAGCTTTTCAGGAGACAGAAGCAGGAGAATTGCTTAAACCCAGGAGGCAGAGGTGGTAGTGAGCGGAGATCTCGCCACTGGACTCCAGCCCACTCTACTTCTTGTAGAGACAGGGTCTCACTATGTTTCCTGAAACTCTTGGCCTCAAGCAATCCTCCCACCTTGACCCCCCATAGTGCTGTGATTACAGGCATGTGCCACCATGCCTGGCTGAAGGCTGCTTTAGATAGACTAGGAAAGACGCCAGAAGCCTCTCTGAGGAGAAGAGCATCTGAGCTGAATGCCAAAAAGAAGTCAATCATTCAAAGATCTTGGAAAGACATTCCAGGGAAAGGGACTAGCAAGTGCAAAGGCTATGTATGGGATGGCTTTATGTTTGGTGAATTTGAGGAACACAAAAGGCCAGTATAGGTAGGACATAGTAGCTAAGTGTCAGACCACCTAATCAAACAAGTTTTCTATTTTAAGGAGTTTAGATTTTATCCAAAAAGCAAAGTGAAGACTTTGAAGTGTTTTAAGCTGAGAAGATAAAACTGATCAGATTTATAAAAAGATCACTGGCTGATATTTGGAGAATGTTTGGAGGGCAAGAGTGAATCACTTTAGTGAACTAAAGCTATAGGTGAAGAAAAAGATGATTGCTGAGTTGGACTAATGTGTAGTAGAAGAGGTGGAGAGAAGTGAAGTTATATTATGAATTAGAAGTAGAGTTGATATGGCCGAGTGCAGTGCCTCATGCCTGTAATCCCAGCACTTTTGGAGGCCAAGGCAGATGAATCACGAGGTCAGGAGTTCAAGACCAGCCTGGCCAAGATAGCGAAAGTCCATCTCTACTAAAAATACAAAAAATTAGCTGGGCGTGGTGGTGGGCACCTGTAATCCTAGCTACTCAGGAGGCTGAGGCAGACAATTGCTCAAACCCAGGAGGCCGAGGTTGCAGTGAGCGGGATGGTGTGCGTCACTGCACTCCAGCCTGGGTGACAGAGGGGGGCTCTGTCTCCCAAAAACAAACAAAAAAACAAAACAAACAAAAAAAAAATGTAAAAAGTAGAATTGATAAAACTTTCAGATAATTTCAAACCAGGGGATAAACGCAATCAAGATTTTGCCTTAAGCAATGCATTTACAGAGAAAGAGAAGTTTAGAGAAGGAACAGGTTTGGATTGTGTGGATACATTTAGACTTCCTTGTACAGGATTGAGGCTCGGCACATTGACTCATGTCTACGATCTCAGCACTTTGGGAGGCCAAGGTGAGAGGATCACTTAAGGCCAGGAGTTTAAGATCAGTCTGGGCAACATAGTAAGACCCCCATCTCCATGTAAAAAAATTTTTTTTTTGAGACAGAGTCTTTTTCTGTTGCTCAGGCTGGAGTGCAGTGGCACAATCTTGGCTCACTGCAATCTCTGCCTGTCAGGTTCAAGCAATTTTCCTGCCTCAATCTTCCAAGTAGCTGTGATTACAGGTGCCTGTCACCACGCCTGGCTAATTTTTTGTATTTTTAGTAGAGTCGGGGTTTCACCATGTTGGTCAGGCTGGTCTTGAACTCCTGACCTCAGGTGATCTGCCCACCTCAGCCTCCCAAAGTGCTGAGATTACAAGCATGAGCCACTGCACCTGGCAGGAATAAGGCTACTCTTGAGAGCTCTCAGAGCCAACAAGATCTCTCTCAACTCTTTCTCTCTCTACATAAGTCAATTCCACTCTTCTGTCTCTGTGGATCTACTACTTCTCCCTCCTTGTCAGCTTCCCCAGGTCCCAAAATTGTGGCCCAGGTCCCAAGTCTACAGGACTTTTGTTCATCTCCTCCCAAGTAAATGAGAAGATCTTCCAGGGTCCCAATTCCAAAGTCCTAAAAGAGTATGACTGGCCCAACTAATCTTTTTCTTGCTAGGTCACAAAGCACCCTATAGGTAGTACCTTTTATGTCACTCCAGGTATGGCAGGAAAACAAGACCAACGGGGGATGTAATAGACTATTACACTGTTGTCCTCAGTGACCAACATCTCCCAATGTTCATGGCTTTGTGCAGTCCCTCCCCATATTAATTCTGGGTTAACCATGTGACTTGATTTGGCCAGTGAGACATTTGCAAGCATGGTGCTTATTCAGTACTTACATGTTGAGGCATTGCACTCTTGGAAGCCAGTTACAGTGCTTTAAAGGAAGTTGAGCTAGATTGCTAAATTATGATAAGTCATGTGGAGAGAGACGTTGGAGGATTAGAGATCATCTTATATGTTCCAGTCCTACCGGAGTCCCCAGCTGAATGCAATTGTGTAGGAGACTTCAGCTACACCACATGGAACACAATATCTGTCCAGATAAGTACAGTCAAGCCACAAAATCATGAGTGTGGCTGGGCATGGTGGCTCATACCTGTAATCCCAGCACTTTGGGAGGCTGAGGTAGGCAGATTAGTTGAGCTCAGGCGTTCAAGACCAGCCTGTCTAACATGATAAAACACTGTCTGTCTCTACTAAAAATACAAAAATTAGCCAGGTGTGGTGGTGGGCACCTATAATCCCAACTACTAGGAATGCTGAGGGAAGGGAATCACTTGAACTCTGGAGGTAGAGATTGTAGTGACCCAAGATTGTGCCACTGCATGCCAGCGTGGGCAACAGAGTGAGACTCCATCTCAAAAAAAAGAAAATCATGAAAAATAACGAATGTATTATTTTAAGCCTCTATGTTTTGGGCTGGTTTGTTATATTAATAAGTAACTGAAACAAAAATTAGTATCAGAAGTGGGGTGCTACCATCACGACAACCTAAAATATGTTGCACTAGCTTTTATTTTTTATTTTATTTTATTTTTATAGAAGGGGTTTCACCATGTTGGTCAGGCTGGTCTTGAGTTCCCAACCTCAGGTGATCCACCTGCCTTGGCCTCCTAAAGTGCTGTGATTACAGGCATGAGTCACTGTGCTTAGTCAGTTGCACTGGCTTCAGGAATGAGTGGCAGGCAGAAGTTAGAAGGATAGCAAAGAAACTGTTAGTGAAGGCAGGAAGAACAGTTAGGAAATTGCTGTTGGAAGCTGAAGAAAGGGGAACTTGTGTTGCGTATTGGCTATCACCTGTGGTAACTTAGAAGCCAGGAAAGATATCTAACAAAGTTGTGAATTTAGCTAATGATATTTCTAGGCAGAATGCTGAAAATGCCAATTGGTATATTTTAGTTGCCTAAGATAAGGCATTTCAGGAGAGAGATGAACTGAAAAAGGAACTGTTCAATTTTCAAGCAGAATTTAAATAAAATATTTCTAAAAGGACTTGCTAAATTAAAAAATAAAACCCTTTACTCTACGCTGCTAATTTTTCAGAAAACAAAACCAAAACCAAAACCAAACCTTTTTCTTCATGTTGTACAGATGGAACAAAGAAAAGAAAACTAACAACAAAAATTCTTTTTCATTCTTCCTCTCTGACAAAAGGCTTTTAAAGTAAGAAATTACCTCAAGGCAAAAATCAAATCCCCAGCATTTCCAGTAATACAGAGCCCCAGAGTGAAGAACAAAACAAATAAAGGGTCAGCTATAAAACCTTTTGTTAGCTGGCCATGGGAGCACATGCCTATAGCCCCAGCTACTCAGGAAGCTGAGGCAGGAGGATCCCTTGAGGCCAGGAGTTTGGGACTATAATGCGTATTTACTGAGGCTGGAAATAGCCACTATACTCCAGCCTGGGAAACATAATGAGACCATCTTTAAAAAACAAACCAAAAAAACTCTTTGTTTGTTAAGATGTAACATCTTTTTGAGATCTAAAATTAAAGATGATGTTCTGGCCAGGCGCGGTGGCTCACGCCTATAATCCCAGCACTTTTGGAGGCCGAGACGGGTGGATCACGAGGTCAAAAGATTGAGATCATCCTGGTGAACATGGTGAAACCCTGTCCACTAAAAATACAAAAATTAGCTGGGCATGGTGGCGCACGCCTGTAGTCCCAGCTACTCGGGAGGCTGAGGCAGGAGAATTGCTTGAACCCAGGAGACAGAGGTTGCCGTGAGCCGAGATTGCGCCATTGCACTCCAGCCTGGGTATCAAGAGCGAAACTCTGTCTCAAAAAAAAAAAAAAAAGATGATGTTCTGTAAACCCTTGCAACTACACAAACGCACTTCTAAACATTCTAAAGGTGTTATCCCATGACACAGACTTGTCACCTAAAGAAGGGTCTGTCTTGATAGAATGGAGTACCTTCTGTGTAATTGAGTAGACTATAATTTATTATTTACAGGGCCCACAGAATTTTAAAGAAAAGTTTAATACTGAAAGCAGCACCAGTTTGGACTAAAAGGGACAATTCAAAATAAAAAGAGGTCTCTGGGCCCCCAACACTGGTCAAAAAGTAGGCTGAGAAAACTACTTAGCTGCAAACACAGATAATTTCCTATTTATTTAAAAGGAAAGATGTCTCAGCAGGTAGAGTGCCAAGGACTGAGAGGGTGGATTTGGAAGTCCAGGAGAGCAGTGGTGAGCAATGGGAAATCCAGGGAGCAGAACCAGGCTGTAACTAGCTAAGGGCATTCTGGATTTGGAGTGGACCTAGATATTTGCCTGGCTGAATATAAGAAGTTTTTTGGTTTTGGTTTTTTTTTTTTTTTTTGAGACGGGGTTTTTCTCTTGTTACCCAGGCTGGAGCGCAATGGCGCAATCTCGGTTCACCGCAACCTCCGCCTCCTGGGTTCAGGTAATTCTCCTGCCTCAGCCTCCTGAGTAGCTGGGACTACAGGCACGCGCCACCATGCCCAGCTAATTTTTTGTACTTTTAGTAGAGACGGGGTTTCACCATGTTGACCAGGATGGTCTCGATCTCTTGACCTCGTGATCCACCCACCTCGGCCTCCCAAAGTGCTGGGATTACAGGCTTGAGCCACCGCGCCCGGCCTGTTTTGTTTTTTGAGACAGAGTTTTTTGCTCTTGTTGCTTAGGGTGGAGTGCAATGGCGCACTCTTGGCTCACCGCAACCTCTGCCTCCTGGGTTCAAGCGATTCTCCTGCCTCAGCCTCCCTAGTAGCTGAGATTACAGGCATGCGCCATCACACTCAGATAATTTTTTTTATTTTTTATTTTTAGTAGAAACGGCGTTTCTCAATGTTGGTCAGGCTAATCTTAAACTCCTGATCTCAGCAGTAGCCACGCCCAGAATCAATCACTGTGAGATGGAACTACGCCCACCTTGGTGTCCCAAAGTGTTGGAATTACAGGCATGAGCCACTGTGCCCAGCCTGAATATCAGAAGTTTTATGGATCAGTGACTGCTCTGTGTCTCCTACTCTCCTATATCCCATTTTGAACAGGAGTATCTATTATATTTATCTTGTCCCTGTCTCAGCATTGTATGTTAAGTGCATGGGAGGCAGAGAGCTTGTATTTTTAGGGCACAGACAGTGGTATGCTGGTAAATGTTTTTTTTTTTTTCTGTTTTTTCTTCCCAATCATTTTACTATGTACCAAGATAGCTGGTAAATGTTTAATAACTGGTCTCCAGGGGAAAAAATCAAAAACCCTGATTTGCAGTCTTTGTCAATTTCTATAGCATAAACTCTCCCACCATGGCTGATTTCAAGCTGCTAATGTGACATCACTGAATGCTGAGCTGGGAGAAGATGTCCACAATCAGCTTTCATAAGTCACTATAAACCTGCGCTAGAACACTACTGAAGGCCCCTGCACTGAAGAAATGTACCAGAGGAGCCTCACCTATATTTGCACTTAATTCAGGTGATGAGATGCTGGACTTCAAGCCTGATCCTGATGCCATAAAGGGATGAAAGTTTGATGGCGGTAGTTGGGAGAGGATGACTGTATTTTGCTTGTGGGAGGGATGCAAATTGTTAGGGGCCAGAGGGCAGACTTAAGTAGACAGCTAGATTAGTGGCTCCCAATAAATAGTACCTCATGGCTTTCATGCTTTCATGTAGTTCCATCTCACAGTGATTGATTCTGGGCGTGGCTACACTGACTTGCTTTGTCAATGGAACATTAGCAAGCAAGGTGTATGTAGAAGCTTGACAATAATTTACACATTGAAATTATCCTCTTGGAATATAGCCACGATTCTCTAAAGAAGCTTGGGCTAGACCACTGAATGATAAGAAGCTTCACGGAGAGAGGCTGTTATGGACTGAACATTTGTGTCCCCTCAAAATTCATATGTTGAAATGTTAACTCCCAAGTGATGGTATTAGGAAGTGGAGCCTTTGGGAGGTGATTAAGTTATGAGGCTGGAGCCCTCATTACTAGGATTAGTGCCTTTATAAAAGATTTCCAGAGAGCTGCCTCGTCCTTTTCCTCCATGGAAGGTTACAGAGAGAAGAGGACCCTCACCATAATCCCCTCATGGGCAGGCACTGACTCTACCCCCTAGTTCCTGCTCCCTCCCACTTTAGCATTCAAAGTACTTTACCTGTGTTAGCCCATATAATTCTCTCAGCTATCCTCTTATTATCCCCATTTAACAAATGAGAAAACTATTAACCACAAGGCCAAACAGCTAATAAATGGCTGAGCAAGAATCTGAGCCCAGGCTATCTAGCTCCAGTTCAAGCTGGGTCTTCAAACAGGTGGGGGGTGGAGGGTAGGGGTTGTGCTCATGCCTGTAATCCTAGCACTTTGGGCGGCTGAGGTGAGCAGATCACTTGAGGTCAGGAGTTCAAGACCAGCCTGGCCAACATGGTGAAACCCTGTCTCTATTAAAAATACAAAAATTAGCCGGGTGTGGTGGCATGGGCCTGTAGTCTCAGCTACTTGGGAGGCTGAGGCAGGAGAATGGCTTGAACTTAGGACGTGGGGGTTGCAGTGAGCTAAGATTGTGCCATTGCATTCCAGCCTGGGCAACAAAGTAAAACTCTGTCTCAAAAACAAAAAACAAGAGGGAATGAGGGTCCAGAAACGGGAAGGGTCTTCCAGACCTAAGAAAGACCTTGCAAAAGGCTCAATTTGCCTTTTCTAGAGTCCTGGCTTAGAATTCCTCATCTGTTCAGTATATTCTCCAACTATTCCCCTGTCTATGGAAGTAACTCTCTCTCCTTCTTCTTGTCTTTTATCTATCTTTCTTTAATTAATTAATTAATTAATTTTAGCAATGGAGGTCTCACTCTGTTGCCCAGGCCGGAGGGCAGTGGTGCAAATATAGCTCAACGCAGTCTCAAACTCCTGGGCTCAAGTGATCCTCCATCTCAGACTCCCAAATAGCTGGGACTGCAGGTGAACTCCACCACATCCAGCTAATTTTTAAGCTGGGGGTGGTGGCTCGTGCCTGTAATCCTAGAACTTTGTGAGCCCAAGGCAAGTAGATTGCTTGAGCCCAAAAGTTCAAGACCAACCTGGGCAACATGAGGAAACCATGTCTCTACAAAAAAATGTAAAAAAATTAGCCAGGCCTGGTGCCACAGGCCTGTACTCCCAGCTACTTAGGAGGCTGAGGTGGGAGGATCACTTGAGCCTGGGAGGTTGAGGCTGCAGTGAACTGTGATCATACCACTGCATTCCAGCCTAGGTGACGGAGCAAGACTCTGTCTCAAAAAAAAAGTTTTTTAAAAAGAGACAGGGTCTTGCTATGTTGCTCAGGCTGGTCTCGAACTCCTGGCTTCAAGTAATCCTCCTGCCTTCCGAGTAGCCGGGATTACAGGCATGAGCCACTGTGCCCAGCCCCTTTATCCATCTTTCGGAGTCCCATTTTGACCCTGTTCTCTGATATGGGGACCTGAGGTATACATGTGAACATGACATATGGAGAGGTATTATAGTCTTGGTGTTTTATTTTTTCTTCTTTTACTCAAATGAGGCATCTGGAGAAGAGGGGAAGGGAGGGGCTAGATCCTGCGGCCAGAGAAAAGAGAGATTCCCCAGCTCCCAGCCGCTGTGTGCAGGCCCAGGAAGTGGATAGGCTCACACCACAGCCTGTGGGTTTGTGGGGCCTGCAGAGAGAAGAGCCAGAGGAGATGACGTCAGTCAGTCTCAAAAGAAGTGAAATTTACCAGCTTTCCAGCTGCCTATTGGTCAGGTTTGAGGTACCAGAGTGAGCCCCAGCGGGATATGGGGGTTGTACAATGCCCAGAATAAGGAGATTATAGCCTGTGGGAGGCAGGGGTTGGATGGTTTTTGGGGAGGGAGTCATAAGTAAGACTGGTGAGGAAACTTTTCCTTTCCTTGAGAGGTCAAGTTCTGGGAAAGAGCTACAGACCAGGAACCCACCTGTCTTGGCAAAGCTGATGATTTCACATTCCTGTTCCCTGTTGTCCTCCGGAAGTGCCCCCTGTGGGAGCCCGTGGAGGCGCTGCAGTGCGGTCCTCAGAGCAGCTCTGGACACAGGATGGTTCAGTGTTGGGCGCTGGCGGAGGTGCAGCTTGTCCAAGATGCTTCTCTTAGCCAGGTCAAGAAGCAGCTCCCGCTGGCTCTCCAGGTCCAAGGTGGGCCCCCCACATGCTGGACACTGGCCGCCAGCTCTGGGAGTGGCCGCTGCGGTTGGAGCCAGGAGGAGAAAGGCCAGGAGCAATGAGGAGGTCATTGCTGGGGGAGGCCCTTCTTGAGGAACACAGACCCAGGGCTCAGGGTCTCAAGAGCTGTGGTCTCAACTCTGTCCTGGCTGCCAGGAGTCCTGGAAGAAGTGTATGTCCAGCTGGCATGGCTCCTTGTTGCAGGGGATAGAGCAGCTGCCAAACATCTGACTTGAAAATGAAGCCAGTTACAGGTAGAACTTGGCAGAATCTGCCAATGCATAGTTAGTGAAAGTACAGAGTGGGGGATGTGAGGAGAGGTTGGTTTGTTTAGGGTAAGACGTGTCCCTGGGCCAATGTTGGGAGAGAGTTGTTATCCATGTGAGGTGCCAGGTCTGGGGACAAAGGTGAGAGAGTAAATTCCTCCTCAGATCACTACCCTTGCTGGGAATCCTGGGGGCGGGGGAAAGGGACAGATTACAGGTTTTAGGAAAGAATGTTAAAGGGAGACTCTCAAACAAGAAGGAGTAATTGGTAGGGCACTTTAGCTCACTGTCATGCATGAACAATTGAGAGTTGCATTATTTTTTGCCTGGCATTTCTCAAAGCCCATCCCTATCCCTCCATCCTCCCTCCCTGGGGTTCTCAATCCAGTCTTATTTGTTAGCCCTGGTTGAGTTTTGCTCAAGAGGTCTCAAAACCATGAAATCTGAAGGTTAAGGGAAGGGAGGCACAGTGTCCTAGGCATGTTTTCAATGTCCTCAGAGGGAACTCTTAATGTGGGGAAAGGGCTTGAGATTTAGATGTGCTCACCCTTTGGGTTTTTTTTTCTGTCTAAGAAAATAAGTTTTGAGATTTATTTATTTATTGATTGAGATGGAGTCTCACTCTGTCACCCAGGCTGAAGTACAGTGGCACAATCTCGGCTCACTGCAACCTCTGACTCCCAGGTTCAAACAGTTCTCCTGCCTCAGCCTCCTGAGTAGCTGGGATTACAGGTGTGTGCCAACATGCCCGGCTAAGTTTTGTATTTTTAGTAGAGATGGGCTTCACCATGTTGGTCAGGCTGGCCTCGAACTCCTGACCTTGTGATCTGCCCACTTCAGCCTCCCAAAGTGTTGGGATTACACCTGGACTCCAACCTGTTTCTAATAGTGTGGTGGTGAGGAGGAGATTCTGAAGAGAAACTGCTTTGGTTCAAAATCAGGGACTTTAGTTTAACTATTGTGCCTCAGGTTTCCTCATCTATAAAACAGGTATAATAATAGTACATATTGTAATGAGGATTTGATAGTAACAATAAACGTAGAGTGCTACACATTCTATATTATACTTACATACGCATAATACAAATGTTAGCTATTGCTTCCCTCCTGGTTACCACTGCCTGGTCTGGAACTCCTGAGCTCAAGCCATCCACCTGCTTTAGCCTCCCAAAGTGCTAGGCGTGAGCCACTGCGCCTGGCCAAGACAGAAGGTTTAAATCATAGTGAAAAGCGGCAGGTTAGATTAATTCAGTTCAGTTTTTAGTTGTATTTTTCTTCCCGTGTTGCTGTTCTTCAGAGGGTTGAGAGAATTTTGGGGCAGGAGGCAGTGATGACCAGGAGAGAGGGCTGGGCATGGTGGCTCACACCTGTAATCCCAGCACTTTGGGAGGCCAAGGCGGGTGGATCACCTGAGGCCAGGAGTTTGAGACCAGCCTTACCAACATGGCGAAACCCCATCTCTACTAAAAATACAAAAATTAGCTGGGCATGGTGGTGCATGCCTGTAGTCCTAGCTAATCCTGAGGCTGAGAGTCGCTTGAACCTGGGAGGCGGAGGTTGCAGTGAGCCGAGATCGCACCACTGCACTCTAGCCTGGGTGACAGAGCAAGACCCCTTCTCAAAAACAACAACAAAACAACAACAACAACAAAAACCCAACAACAACCCAGAACTTGCTCATCCTTGAAGGAAAAATGAACTTCATGCGTCTATGACTTTGCTGGAATCTCCATTCTTTACCTCGCTAGTGAACGATTTATATTCTCAAGAATAGCTGGAATTTCATCTGTAGTTTCTCTGTAACTTATTCAGTCTCTTTTACCTCTAAGAATGAGTTGCTGCTCCTTGTGTTTCCATAACAAATTGAAACCTTTCTATTCTTGCATTTAAACTGTACTATAATTAGATTTTTTTTGCCTACCGCAGTTCCTGTCACAAGGTAAATATTTAATGGTTGAATTCTACAAAAGTAAGACTATATTGCTTCTTTGAGGGAGTTTGGTCAGTAAATCATCCACACACACATAATCAATAACTAAATTGATTCTGCCTAGAACGGACAGAAGAGGGGAGGTTGGAAATTTAAGATGATTTTTGAGAACTGTATCTTAGAGAGGGACTGATGGTAAGAATGTAATCTTAACAGAACAGACTGAGTTCCTCCTAGGTCAGTTTTTTTCATCTGTAAAATGGACATTTACCTGTCGAACCATCGTTATCCATGTGTACAACAAATACTGAGTATACGTTCTTTTGGTACGGGGGTAGCTGTCCTAAGAGAAAGGCTGTTTTGAAAGTGCTCTGTAAATTGAAATTCCTTTAGAATGATCACTATTAGTATTCTATTGAAATCCAGGGTATTCTATCTGACAGACTTGACGAGTTTCAGGAGGACTAAGGCTCCCAGTGGCTACGGATTCCTGGCCTGACACAGGTAATGCGGAGGGAGGAGAGGGCGAGCAAGCGAGTGCGAGTGCGCGCGCGTATGCAAGAATGCTTGCGGCAGGCGGTGGGCCCGGCACCGCTGCTGAGGCGCACGCAGGAAGCCAGGAAGCGGGGACCGGCGGAACGCAGGACGCGGTGACGACAACGCCGGACGTAGTGACGTAGAGCGCAGGCCGCAGCAGGGGGCGGACTCTGGGCTTTTCTTCCCCTTCTGATTTTCCCCTCCCCCCTTTTCTCCCTTTCCGGGTTTGGTTCCCCCCTTTTCTTTCCCTCTCCCCCCTCCTTCCCAAGTCCCTTTCCCCTCCCCCGCCCCGGTCCCCTCTGCTTCCCAGCCCTAGAGCCCGGGGAAGCCCCTGCCCGAGAAGAGCCCGCCCCCAGCAGCGCGCCGCCGCCGGCCGTCGGGGCCGAGCGGCAGCCGAGCGGCCGTGGGCCCGGGCTGCAGGCGGAGACGCGGGCGCCCTCCCCGCTACGGCCCGTGCGAGGTGAGGCCACCTCCCGGCCGAGGGGGCGGGCGGCCCTGGCGGACTGTGGGGAGGGGGCGTGGCGGCAGCGCGGGCCGGCGCGAGGAGGCCCGGCAGCCTGGGTTCCCCGCGCCGGGGCAGCCGGGGCACGGGGGCGATGGGTCTGCGTCGGAGGGACCTGGGAAGGACTGTTCCAAGTGTACGCAGCTGGAGAGAAGCCGGGGGCGCGGGGCAGCGGGCGGCGGTGCGGGGGGCAGGGGGGTGGCGCCACCTGTGGCCTGTGCGGGGTTGGGGGGGACTTAAAAAGTGTTGCGCCCTTGCTGTGCTTAGAGGTGGCTAGCTCCGTGAGTTTCTTGGGTGGCCGTTTTCCTTCGAACATAGAACATGGAAAAATAGGACGGAGAGGTGTAGAAGTGTTTAAAATCATGCCGGTCTCCAGGTTTATTACGGGGACAGGGATTTAAGTTGGCACATACAGGGAGATGTTTCTTTAGCTTAAAACTTGGGCCTACGCTAAGCTCATAACTTGTTCGAGCCCCCTCGAAAACGCTTCAATTTGTTTTCCCTTAGAGCCAACATTTTCAACCTTTGTGGCCATTAGCCTAGAAGCTACCGAATGCTTACTTTCTCAGAGTGAATTGTTCTTAGATAATTATGAGAAATGACCGAATAACAATCCCAGAACTATGTTAAAACCAAAGAAAGAAAAGTGGAAAAGTTTAATTCAGACCCCAGTTGGATGCATGCCCTTGTGCATATGTTGTTCAAATAGATAACTAAGATTGAGAAGCCCGAGTCCTGTCTGATTTTCGTAAGCAACGTGGAGATTCAAGGAAGGAGGAAAGTGACAGGTTTCACTTCAGGAATATCACCAATTCCTAGTATTTTATTGTATTTTTAGATAGATTTGCAGTTGAATAAGTTGTGGGTCTTCTTCCTAATGCTTTTTTTTCGTTTTCTTCCTCCAATAGTCTCCCTCCCCACCCCCCAACCCCTTTTTGATGCTGGGGTATCAAGACAAAAAGTTTTTTTTTTTAAGACAGCGTCTCACCCAGGATGGAGTGCAGTGGCGCCATCTCAGCTCACTGCAACCTCTGCCTCCTGGGCTCCAGCGTTCCTCCTACCTCAGCCCCACAAGTAGCTGGGAGTACAGGGGTGAGCCATCGTCCCCAGCTAATTTTTGTAGAGACTGGGTCTCACTTCGCTGCCCAGGCTGGTCTGGAACTCCTGAGCTCAAGCGATTCACCCGCCTTGGCCTCCCAAAGTGCTAGGCGTGAGCCACCGCGCCTGGAAAGACAAAAAGTTTAAATAGTGGTGAAAAGTGGCAGGTTAGATTAATTCGGTTCAGGTTTTAGTTGTATTTTTCTTCCCCTGTTGCCGTTCTCCAGAGGGTTGAGAGAACAGAAAACTTTTCTTGAAGGCCTGATGAACTCTTAACAAAAGTTAAATTTCAGAGTTGCAGTTCCAGTTGTCGTTGTGTCCGTTATATGATCAGTAGAGCTTCACAATTTTTTCTTCGTAGAGATGGGATCTTGCTATGTTGTCCAGCCTGGTCTTGAACTCTTGGCCTCAAGTGATCTTCTGGCCTCAGCCTCCCAAAAGCACTGGGATTACAGGTGCGAGCCATTACGCTTGGCAGAGTTTCACAATGTAAAGTTTTTAAAAATTTTACAAATAAAAATAGCATGCCTGACTGGCCAGGTGCGGTGGCTCATGCCTGTAATCCCACACTTTGGGAGGGCAAGGCAGGTGGATAACCTGAGGTCAGGAGTTCGAGTCTAGCTTGGCCAACATGGTGAAACGCTGTCTCTACTAAAAACACAAAAAGAGCCAGGCATGGTGGCAGGGACCTGTAAGTCCAGCTTCTTGGGAGGCTGAGGCAGGAGTAAAACTTGAGCCCAGGAGGTGGAGGTGAGGTTGCAGTGAGCTGAGTTCGTGCCACTGCACTCCGGCCTGAGTGACAGAGTGAGACTCTGTCTCAAAAAAAAAAAAAAAAAGCATGCCTGGTATTATTTAACGGAAAATTAAGAGATAGCTTTGTTTTTCAAAATAAAAACCAGTTTTGCCTGTCAGGCTCTAGATCTGTGGCACCCTTTTTCCCCAGCATGCACACTGGCCTCTGGGTGTTCCTTGAGCACACTAGGCACACTTCTACCTCAGAGTCTATGCTCTTGTTCCCTCTTCCTGGATTACTTTTTTTTTTTTTTTTGAGATGGAGTTTTGCTCTTGTTGCCCAAGCTGGAGTGCAGTGGAATGATCTCAGCTCACTGTAACCTCCGCCTCCTGTGTTCAAGTGATTCTCCTGCGTCAGCCTCCGGAGTGGCTGGGATTACAGGCAAGTACCACCATGCCTGACTGGTTTTGTATTTTTAGTAAAGACAGTGTTTCACCATGTTGGTCAGGCTGGTCTTGAACTCCTGTTCTCAGGTGATCCACCTTCCTTGGCCTCCCAGAATGCTGGGATTACAGGCGTGAACCACCTCGTCCAGTCTGGATTACCTTTCTCTTACAACGCTGCATAAGGGCATAGCCCACCTGTCCCCTCACTACCTTCAGGTTTTTATGCAAATGTCACTCATTTTTTTTTTGTTTTTGAGATGGAGTCTTGCTCTGTTGCCCAGGCTGGAGTGCAGTAGCATGATCTCGGCTCACTGCAACCACTGTCTCCTGGGTTCAAGCAGTTCCCCTGCCTCAGCCTCCTGAGTAGCTGAGATTACAGGTGCCTGCCACCCTGCCCAGCTAAACTTTTTTGTATTTTTATTAGAGGTGGGGTTTCACTATATGTTGGCCAGGCTGATCTTGAACTCTTGACTTCAAGTGATCCACCCAGCTAGGCTTCCCAAAGTGCTGGAACCACCACGCCCAGCCCAATTGTCACTTTTTTTTTTTTTTTTGAAATGGAGTTTTGCTTTGTTGCCCAGGCTAGAATGTAGTGGCGTGATCTTGGCTCACTGCATCCTCTGCCTTCTGGGTTCAAGCGATTCTCCTGCCTCAGCTTCCTGAGTAGCTGGGATTACAGGTGTGCACCACCACAACTGGCTAATTTTTGTATTTTTAGTAGAGACAGGGTATCACCATACTGGTCAGGCTGGTCTGGAACTCCTGACCTCAGGTGATCCGCCCACCTCAGCCTCTCACTCAAAGTATTGGGGTTACAGATGTGAGCCACTATGCCTGGCCCAAATGTCACTCTTAGCAGTGATATTCCCTTGGCTATCTGGATGGCAAAGTCTCTACTCTATATGCATTTACATAATTCCCTATCCCCCCTTTTCTGCTTTATTTTTTGCTTTAACTTTATCAACCTATAACATGTTATATATTGTAAGCTCCCACAGTAGAAAGTAACCTTCAGGGCCCAGCGCAGTGGCTCACAACTGTAATCCTAGCACTCTGGGAGCCTGAGGCGGGTGGATTACCTGAGGCCAGGAGTTCAAGACCAACCTGGCCAACATGACGAAACCACATCTCTACTAAAAATACAAAAAAAAATTAGCTGGGCTTGGTGATGGGTGCCTGTAATCCCAGCTATTTGGGAAGCTGAGGTGGGAGAATTGCTTGAATCCAGGAGGTGGAAGTTGTACTGAACTAAGGTCACACCATTGCACTCTGTCTCAAAATACAAAAAAGAAAAAGAAGTTTGAGACCAGTCTGGCCAACATGATGAAACCGCATCTCTACTAAAAATGCAAAAATTAGTTGGGCATGGTGGCACATGCCTACAGTCCCAGCTACTCAGGAGGCTGAGGCTGGAGAACGTCTTGAACCCAGGAGGCGGAGGCAGGAGAGCCGAGATTGTGCCACTGCACTCCAGCCTGGGCAATAGAGCAAGACTCTGTGTCTCAAAAAAAAAAAAAAGCTTCAGGAGAGCAGGTGTTTTGGTTTTTTAAAATTTTTTTGAAAGGTAGTCAACTTTATTCTCCTTAAACCACAAAAGAGATTCTTTGGACATCGCTAGTACAGAGTCTTGCCAAGGTCTTGGCTGGGGTGGAGCAGTTAGGTCAGAGGCCAGGATTCCTGCCACGTCTCTTTAAGATGTTAACACCCGGTTAAAAGACTCAGGGCAAGGGTGGTGCTGAAGCTGGCAGGACCCCTACCCCAAATCTGGGGGAGGCGGCTGCTTCTCTAAGAGGGCACGGGGTCCAGGCCACAGCGCCCAGGCTTTACAGTGCAGTGACTGCTGCACAGCGCCACATCTTTGGGGCACACAGCGACGGGTGAGGGCCGGCCCAGAAGCACCAGGGCCACTTCTCCATCTTCCTCTTGCAGGCCAGGGCATTTTTGTTTTATTAATTACTATATCTTCAGCACTTAGAACAGCACTTGACATGCAGTCAAGTGTGCAACAGATTTATTGACTGAGTAGGTAAGGAGTTTTTTCCTTGAACTCTTGCCATGAATTTCTGATTGTGATTAGTTGTCCTTGGAAGGGTGAGATAGGTTTTCACTAGGAAAAAGTAGTTTTCTAAGGTGCTCATTGAAAGAGGTAGAGATGTTTTTTCTTGGGACGTTTTTCTTTTGACAAACATCTTGTGCTTTCAGGCCATTGAATGAAAATACTCTGAGGGCAGAGAAGAGGATGGAGTGTGGAAATTCTTTGGTGTTAGTAGTCTTATCTCAGATTTCATGTGCCTAGAGTTTTTACCTACTTCATGCTCTTCCCTTAAGGTTTGTTCATATCCCTGTCAAGACAAATATCACTCGCGTTACCTCTGACCCTGGAGAGCTGAGAAGGCTGGTTCCACTTTGAACTTTTCAGTAGCCTGAAGATGTTAGTATTTATAGTCCCGGCCCTGTGGGCTACTTCCCACCCTCATCCCCCCAATTCATGTAGAGACCCTTGAGTTTAAAACTGTAAGAATAGGTTTCTCTACCAATGGTAGAATGTTCAGTTCTAATGAACACATGATCTTTTTTTCACAAAGTGATTTTGGGATGCATTTTAAGAAACTAAATTATGCTAAGTTTGAGGGTAAGAGTAGCAGGTAGGTGGGCACGGTGGCTCATGCCTGTAATCCCAGCACTTTGGGAGGCTGAGGTGGGTGGATCACCTGAGGTCAGGGAGACCAGCCTGACCAACATGGTGAAACCCTGTTTCTACTAAAAATACAAAAATTCCCTGGGCATGGTGACATGTGACTGTAATCCCAGCTACTCAGAAGGCTGAGGCATGAGAAGGGCTTGAACCTGGGAGGCAGAGTTTGTAATGAGCTGAGATTGCACAACTGCACTCCAGCCTGGGCAACAGAGTGAGACTCCCTCTGAAAAAAAAAAAAAAAAAAAAAAAAAAGGGAGCAGGCACCCTGTGTTCTGTGGATTATCCCTCATCCCTCATTTTATCTTTCCTTAGTTTCTTTTTTCTTATGTTTTTGAGACAGAGTCTCTCACTGTCACACAGGCCAGAGAGCAATGGTGTGATCTTCATTCACTGTAACCTCCCATCTCCTGGGTTCAAGGGATTCTCCTCCCTCAGCCTCCCGAGTAGCTGGGATTACAGGAACCTACCACACCCAGCTAATTTTTATAGTTTTAATAGATACAGAGTTTTGCCGTGTTTGCCCGGCTGGTCTTGAACTCCTGACCTCAGGTGATCCACCTGCCTTGGCCTCCTAAAGTGCTGGGATTACAGCCATGAGCCACTGTGCCCGGTCTATCTTTCCTTAGTTTCTTGGTTGGTACATTAGTTACCTTCATTGACCTTTTGGCTAGAGTAGCCTTGATGAGATTTCTCTTTGGGGCAGTTCGGCTACTCTTGAGCTCAGGAAGGCAAAGGGAGTGAAATGCCTTTTTTTTTTTTTTTTTTTTGAGACAGTGTCTTGCTCTGTTGCCCAGGCTGGAGTGCAATGGTGTGATCTTGGCTCACTACAACCTTTGCTTCCCAGGTTCAAGTGATTCTCCCGTCTCAGCCTCCTAAGTAGCTGGGATTACAGGTACCTGCCATCATGCCTGGCTAGTTTTTGTATTTTGTAGAGACGGGGTTTCACCCTTTTGGCCAAGCTGGTCTTGAACTCCTGACCTTAGGTGATTTGCCTACCTTGACATCTCAAAAGTGCTGGGATTACAGGTGTGAGCCACCATGCCTGGTCTGAAATGTGCTAATTTAGCCCTTTGGTGGCAAAGCTAAGGCTTTTGCTTAAACCTTTGCGAGGACATTGAAAGCTGCCAGACCTAGGAGAGAATGGTTAATGCGAGGTGCAAGAATTGGCAATCTGCTATACATTTGACTGGATATAGTTATTATGTTATTAGTATAAAGAAGTGACTACATCTTCTAGAATCATATTAGTAATTCTCATTTTGTGAATAATTTCTTTTTGTTTTGTTTTTCGAGACAGTCTTGCTTTGTCGCCCAAGCTCGTGACAAAACTTTGTTTTACATGCACAGTTATGAAAAATATCATATAGGCTTGGCGTGGTTGTTCACACCTGTAATGCAGCACTTTGGAAGTCTGAGACTGGAGGATTGCTTGAGCTTAGAAGTTTGAGGCTGTGGTGAGCTATGATTGTGCCACCATACTCTGGCCTGGGCGACAGAATGAGAGCCTATCTCTTTAAAAAAACCAAAAAAGGCTAGGTTTTCCAAATATACAGTTCATATTTTTGCTGGGCCAGTGTTTTTGTTGCATAAGTCAGTTGTAAGAATTTATGATTTTGGTTTATGAGGAACAGTATGGGCATCAAGAAATCCTTGGCGTCTTGGAAAAGGGTGGGTCAGACTTGTGAAAGCTTATAGGCTTAATAATAGAAAACTAGGAGGAAAGTAATTAATACTGTGATAATCCAAACTTAATGATAGGTACATTTGAAATATCTGGCCAGATGTGGTGGCTCACACCTGTAATCCCAGCACTTTGGGATGCCAAGGTGGGTGGGTCACTTGAGGTCAGGAGTTTAAGACCAGCCTGGCTGACATAATGAAACCCTGTCTCTACTAAAAATCAAAAAACTTAGCTGGGCATTATGGTAGCACATGCCTGTAATCCCAGCCACTTGGGAGGCTGAGTCATGAGATTGCTTGAACCTGGAAGGTGGAAGTTGCAGTGATTGAGATCATACCACTGTACTCCAGCCTGTAGCAGGTGAATGTATACCTATGAGAAGTGTTCGCTTATGGGTTTTTTTTTTTTTTCTTTTTTGAGACGGTCTTGCCCTGTCGCCCAGGCTGGAGTACAGTGGTGCGATCTCGGCTCACTGCAACCTTTGTCTTCCAGGTTCAAACAATCACTTCAGCCTTCTGCTTCAGTCTCCTGAGTAGCTGGGATTACAGGTGCCTGCCACCATGTCCGGCTAATTTTTGTATTTTTAGTAGAGATAGGGTTTCACCATGTTGGCCAGGCTGGCTTGAGCTCCTGGACTCAACAGTCCACCTGGCTAGGCCTCCCAAAGTGCTAGGTGTGAGCCACCACGCCTGGCCCGCTTATAGTTTCTAATGCTGTTGGTGGAGACAGCTCCCAGCAGCCGTCAAAATCAATGGGAAGAACATGGGAGACCTTGTAAAATTTAACAGATCGCCTTCCTTTTTTTTTTTTTTTTTTTAAAAATTTTCTACTGTCTTGAATCTTTCCTTTTTTTTTTTTTTTTGAGATGGGTTCTCGCTCTGTTGCCTAGGCTGGAACTCAGTGGCGTGATCTTGACTCACTGCAGCCTCTGCCTCCTGGGTTCAAGCAGTTCTCCCAGTTCAGCCTCTTGAGTATCTGGGATTACAGGGGCGCACATAATTCCTGTCTAATTTTTGCATTTTAGTAGAGATGGAGTTTAACCGTTTTGGCTTGGCTGGTTTCCAATCCTGACCTCAGGTGATCCACCTACCTTGGCCTCCCAAAGCTCTGTGGTTACAGGTGTGAGCCACTGCGTTTGACCACAGATCTCTTTTCATCCTTGTCTTCTTCCATTGTTTTTGTGGCATTCGTTACTGTTGACCCCTTTCCTTCTTGAAATATTTGGTGACACTATACTTTTCTACTTGCTTTCCTGGCTCTTTTGCTCCTGCCCATTATTTACTTATTTATTTGAAATGGCTCCTCACTCTGTCACCCAGGCTGGAGTGCAGTGGCACGATCTTCGCTCACTGTATCCTCCGCCTCCTAGGTTCAGGCCATTCTGCTATCTCAGCCTCCTGAGTAGCTGGGGTTACAGGCACATGCCACCATGCCCAGTCAATTTTTGTATTTTTAGTAGAGACGGGGTTTCACCATGTTGATCAGGCTGGTCTTGAACTGACCTCATGATCTGCCCACCTTGCCCTCCCAAAGTGCTGGGACAGATGTGAGCCACCAAACTTTATTTTTTATTTTGATACAGGGTCTTGCTGTGTTGCTTAGGCTGGAGTGCAGTGGCAGGATCATGACTCACTGCTGCCTTGACCTCCTGGGCTCAAGGCTCCCAGGTAGCTGGGACTGCAAGTGCACACCATCACACCCAGCTAATTTTATTTTTTTACTTTTGTAGAAATGAGGCCTTCCTGTGTTACTCAGGGTGGTCTTGAACTCTTGGGCTCAAGCAGTCCTCCCGCCTGGCCTCCCAAAGTGCCGGGATTATAGACATGAGTTACTTGGGAGCCTGAGGCGGGAGAATTCCTTGAACCCGGGAGGCGGAGATTGCAGTGAGCCAAGATCCCACCATTATACTCCAGCCTGGGGAACAAGAGTGAAACTCTGTCTCAAAAAAAAAAAAAAAAGAAATAGAATCTGTTAGAAATGGAGATGTGTGCATGCATGAGTAACAGAGCAAGAAGGAGAATAATAGTGGTAATGAGAAGGATGTGCTCTTGGGTGACTTCTAGTTTTTTGGGTTTCATGTCAGGGTGGATAGTGACTTCATTTATAAATTAGGGAATATAGGAAGATGCGCATTTGGGAATAAAAAGTGAGATGTTTGGTTTTGGAATTGTTGAATTTGAGGTACTTGTGGAACTATATGGAAATGCCTGCTAGGTGGTTGGATATACCAGTCCAGAGGTAGAGAAGTTGGTACTGGAGAGAGATTTGGGAGTCAGCAGTGTAGTAGTATATACGTTGTAGTTAAAGTGATGGGTTTGGGTCAACTTAGAGGCATGTTGAGACTGAAGAGCTGCAGGCTGAGGAGAGACCTTGGAGAACACCGATAGTTAAAGGTGTGACTTGTGGAAGCGGAGCCCTGGAAGAAATCTGAGGAGGCCTAAAAGTAGATCGAGACCATCCTGGTCAACATGGTGAAACCCCGTCTCTACTAAAAATACAAAAAACATGAGCTGGGCAGGTGGCGCGTGCCTGTAATCCCAGCTACTGAGGAGGTTGAGGCAGGAGAATTGCCTGAACCCAGGAGGCGGAGGTTGCGGTGAGCTGAGATCGTGCCATTGCACTCCAGCCTGGGTAACAAGAGTGAAACTCCGTCTCAAAAAAAAGTAGATGGAAAACTAGTAAAGGCTGGGCGCGGTGGCTCGTGCCTGTAATCCAGCCTGGGCAACATAATGAGACTTATCTCTATTAAAAAGAAGAAACAAGCTTTGTCTTTCAAGATGACTGCAAAGAGATGGACAGAGAGGACAGTAACTAGAGGGAACGTGGTGTACAAGGAGGAGTTTTTTTTAAAATGACAGACAGCATATTTATGTATATAGGAGAATGAGCAAGACAATACAGAGCCTTGGTAACAGAATGAAGTTCTTGAGCCTGTAAAGAAGATGCAGGCTAAAGCGGGGTAGAATTATTATCTCCTTCATTAAGATAAGGAAAAGGTTAGGAAAGGAATGGGGAGAAATGTTTGGTATCTGAACAAAGAAATTTGAGAGAGTTTTTGTCTTATGACCTTTATATTACTTGTGATGTAGGGGGCTTATTCTTTTGGGGCTGGGAGCTAATGTCTTAGTGTAAGGCAGATTGGTAGAATAGGGGCCTTGAGAAGAGAGGCAAATTCAAATAGCTATTGAGAGAATGGGAGGGTTAGCTGCTGAGGGTACTTGTATGGCTGGGCAGACAAAGGTATCATGGGGTAGTGAAAGGGCGGGAGAGCATTTCAAGCAGATACAATAGTCTGGACAAAGACCTAGAGGTATAAAAGAATATATATCAGGCTGGGCATGGTGGCCCACACCTGTAATCCTAGAACTTTATGAAGTCAAGGCAGGAGGATCACATCATGTCAGGAGTTTAAAAGCAATCTGGGAAACATTGTGAGACCCCCATCTCTACCAGAAATTAAAGCAATTAGATGGATGTGGTGGCATGCAGCTCTTTATCCCAGCTACTCTTGAGACGGAGTTGGGAAGATCACTTAAGCCCAGGACTTTGAGGTTGCAATGAGCTGTGATTACACCACTGTACCCTAGCCTGGTCAACAGAGTGAGACCCTGTCTCTAAAAAAAGAAAAAGGTGGGCCAGGTATGGTGGCTCACGCCTGTAATCCCAGCATTTACGGAGGCCGAGGTGGGTGGATCACAGGGTCAGGAATTCAAGACCAGCCTGGCTAATATGGTGAAACCCCATCTCTACTAAAAATACAAAATTTAACCAGGCATGGTGGCGGGAGCCTGTAGTCCCAGCTACTTGGGAGGTTAAAGCAGGAGAATTGCTTGAACCCAGGAGACAGAGGTTGTAGTGAGCTGAGATCGTGCCGCTGTACTCCAGCATGGGCGACAGAGTGAGACTCCGTCTCAAAAACAAAACGAAACGAAAAAACAGATGGCTGGTTACATTGGCTCATGCCTGTAATTTGTAATCCCAGCACTTTGGGAGGCTGAGATGGGCAGATCATGAGGTCAGGAGTTCGAGACCAGCCACGCCAATATGATAAGACTCCATCTCTACTAAAAATACAAAAAATTGGCTGGGCGAGGTGGCCCATGCCTGTAATCCCAGCACTTTGGGAGACTGAGGGGGGCAGATCACAAGATCAGGGGTTTGAGACCAGCCTGACCAATATGCTGAAACCCCATTTCTACTGAAAATACAAAAGTTAGTCAGGCATGGTGGCAGTTGCCTGTAATCCCAGCTACTCGGGAGGTTGAGGCAGGAGAATTGCTTGAACTCGGGAGGCAGAGGTTGCAGTGAGCCTAGATTGCAACATTGCACTCCAACCTGAGCGACACAGAGTGAGACTCTGTCTCAAAAAAATACCAAAAAAAACCCCCAAAAATTAGCCGGGCTTGGTGGTGCTTGCCTGTAATCCTAGCTACTACGGAGGCTGAGGCACGAGAATCTCTTGAACCTGGGAGGCGGAGGTTGCAGTGAGCTGAGATCACACCATTGCACTCCAGCTTGGGCGACAGCAAGACTCCATCTCAGAAAAAAAAAGGAAAAGAGAGTATAGTTGGTATCTATGGAGCAGTATTTTGAATGGCTGAAGAGAAGGATATATTTAGGGCCTGATTTTATGGTGGGCTTAGAAGCTATATTAAGGAATTCGGAATATTTTGAGGCAAAGGTGAACCTCGGAAGATTTTTAATCAGAGAAATGAAATGATTATGTTGTATTTTACAAAGGAAACTGGCAGCAATTTGAAATACTTATACTGGATTTAGAGTAGAGGGAGTGACACTTGTTAGGAGGCTGTTGTAGTCTATATAAGAGATATTGAGGCTCGGCATGGTGGCTCATGGCTGTAACCCCAGCACTTTGGGAGGTTGAGGTGGGCAGATCACCTCAACTCTTAAACCTCACCTCAAACTCTCAGGAGTTTGAGACCAGCCTGGCCAATATGGTGAAACCCCATCTCTACTAAAACTACACACAAAAGAATTAGCTGGGCATGGTGGTGGGTGTCTGTAATCCCAGTTACTGGGGAGGCTGAGGCAGGAGAATCACTTGAACCCAGGAGGCAGAGGTTACAGTGAGTTGAGATTGCACCACTGTACTCCAGCCTGGGCAACAGAGTGAGACTCCGTTTAAAAAAAAAAAGAGATATTGAAATCAGGGTAGCCTAGAGTATGCTGCGTAAGAAACAGTCTCCAAATCTCAGTAGCTTGAAACAATTAGTTTACTTTCCACTGGCACTACACGTCCATCAAAGATAGGCTAGAGACTTTTAGTTGTTCAAGGACAAAGACCAACAGGGCAGCCAGTGTAACCACCATTGGGAACATTGCCAGTTGCTCTGCTGAAGGCAAAAGAAAGCTGGAGGCCTTGCCCCATTAATGAAATGCTCTGTGGAGGAGTAATGAGAATGGAGGAGAGGGAACAGAGCTGAGATGAGCAGATGGATCTGTGTGAGTTGGTGCCAGAATTTCCAGAATTTGAAGATTGTTTAAATTTGGGAAGAGGGGAGGAATCGTGGATGGATGACTCGCAGGTTTGTGTCTTGGGCGAACTGGGTGGTGTGGCTTACTGAGATAAGAAAAGGGTGGGTTTGGGCTTAGAGGAAATGTTGGTACAGAGTTCACTTTTGGAAATGTGTAGCAGCTAGTTGTCTAAATGGATCTGGAGTGCTAGAGAGAGGCAGAGGTATTTAGATTTGGAAGTCCTCTCCACAAGAAGGTTTAATCTATGATAGGGAACAAGGTTACCCAGGGCAAACTTAAGAGAGTGCTAGGAGAGCTGACAAGGAGCCCCAGGAAATACCAGAATTTTAGGGACACTCCTGGCCTGAAGACATTGGATTTTAATGTTAAGATTGACATTTTTGGGCTGGGCGTGGTGACTCACACCTGTAATCCTAGCACTTTGGGAGGCCAAGGTGGGCAGATCACCTGAAGTCAGGAGTTCAAGACCATCCTGGTCAATGTGGTGAAACCTCATCTCTACTAAAAAATACAAAAAGTACTGGGCATGGTGGCACGTGCCTGTAATCCCAGCTACTTGGGAGGCTGAGGCAGGAGAATTGCTTGAACCTGGGAGGCGGAGGTTGCAGTAAGCTGAGATCGTGCCATTGCACTCCATCCTGGGCGACAGAGCAAGACTCTGTCTCAACAAAGGAAAAGAAAAGTAGCTGGGCGTGGTGGTGGGCGCCTGTAATTCCAGCTGCTTGGGAGGTTGAGGCAGGATAATTTGCTTGAACCCAGGAAATGGAGGTTGCAGTGAGCTGACACGGCGCCACTATACTCCAGCCTGGGCAACAGAGTGAGACTCTGTCTCAAAAAAAAAAAAAGAAAAAGAAAAGATTGCAGCCTGTGCCCATTCTTCACAATCCAGTACTTTTTTGAGGAAGGAGCAAACGTAAGCTGGGAAGCTTTATTTTTCATCATTTGATATATTCTTTACAGAATGTTAGTTCTCACTTATTTGTGCCAATGGAGGACTTAGTTTTATTGGTCCATGGATGGAATGCATTATAATTCTTTGATTTTGGATATATTTTGCAAAAATTTTGACAAAGTTACCTGTAAGCTGGCAAGACACACACACAAAAAGAACAAATAATGTGATAATATCGTGGGAGCATAGTGTAACACATATTAGATCATTTAATCCTCAGAATAATAATCCTCATGGAATAGTATTGTATTATCCCCATTTCACAGTGAGGCTTAGTGAGATTAGGTTGGATTATGTGTCCATTATCATCTGGCCAGGATATAAAGCCCAGTTTGATGTGGAAGTCTTTTCTTTTGAGATGTAGTTTTGCCTTGTAGCCCAGGCTGGAGTGCAATGGTGGGATCTCTGCTCACTGCAACGTCCAGCTACTGGGTTCAAGTGATTCTCCTGCCTCAGCCTCCTAAGTAGCTGGGATTACAGGCGTGCGCCACCATGCCTGGCATATATAAGTAAATAAATAAATAAATAAATAAATAAATATTTTTTTTCCCGAGACGAAGTTTTACTCTGTTTCCCATGCTAGAGTACAGTGGCGTGATCTTGGCTCACTGCAACCTCCACCTTCCGGGCTCAAGTAATTCTTGTGCCTCAGCCTCCCAAGTAGCTGAGATTGCAGGAGTGTGTCATGCCTGGCTCCTTTTTGTATTAGTAGAGACAGGGTTTCACCATGTTGGTCAGTTTGGTCTTGAACTCCTGACCTCAGGTTATCTGCCTCTCTGAGCCTCCCAAAGTGCTGGGACTACAGGCGTGAGCCACTGCGACAAGCCTAATTTTGTATTTTTAGTAGAGATGGGGTTTCACCATGTTGGTCAGGCTGGTCTCAAACTCCTGGTGGGTAATCCACCCACCTCAGCTTCCCAAAGTTCTGGGATTACAGGCGTGAACCACAGCGCCCCGCCTAGGCTTTGTTATTTTATTTTTATTTTTTGGAAACAGAGTCTCACTCTGTTGCCCAGGCTGGAGTGCAGTGGCGCAATCTCAGCTCACTGCAAACTCCACTTCTCAGATTCAACTGATTTTCCTGCCTCAGCCTCTTGAGTAGCTGGGACTACAGGCATGCACCATAACTCCTAGCTAACTTTTTGTATGTTTAGTAGAGATGGGGTTTTGCCATGTTTTCCAGGCTAGTCTCGAACTCCTGGACTCAGACAATCCACCCTTCTTAACCTCCCACAGTGCTAGTTTACAGGTGTGAGCCACCGTGCATGGCCTGAAGTCTGTGCTTTTAACCCTCATCTCAAATTGCCTTTTAGGACACAGCAAGTTTGTACTGGGCAGCCAAATATTTTGGTTAATGTTGCTTCTTGTTCTTTTTGGTTCCAACTTTTTATTTGGAAGAATTTCAAACCTATAGGAAAGGTGAAGGAATGATACAGTGAACACCAGTATGACTTTTACCTGTATTTACCAATTCATAATTTGCCACGTTTGTATGTTTGCTCTCTCTCTCTCCCTTCCTTTCTTTCCCTTCCTCCCCCGCTCCTCCTCTTTCCCTCCCCTCTGTCCTCCCTCCCTACACACATAGCACACACAGTTTTTTGTGTTATTGTATATTAGGAGTTTTATTCACATGTTAAGAAATAAATTACATCAGGACACCTCCATAATTTCCTTAGCATATATTGCCTGAGAACAATGGTGTTTTCCACAATACCATTATTAAGTTCACTATCACATTCAAAATATTTTACAGTGATATATTATAAATAGTCCATATTTAAGTTTCTTCAGTTATCTCAACGTGCTTTACAACTTCCCCCAACTGTCCTGGATTTCTTCAGGAAACACGTGTTGTGTTTAATCGTCGTATGTTTGTAGTCTCTTTTAACCTAGAGCAGTTCTCTTCTGCTTTTTTGTTTTTCATGTCATTAATATTTTTGAAGTGTCCAGGCCAGTTGTTCTGAAGAATGTTGTACAATTTGAATTTGTCATGATTAGATTCAAGTTAAATATACTTGGGAAGAATACTACCCAGGTGATGTTGTATGCACATAATGTCTCATTGTCTCATTATTGGTGATGCTAACTTTGATCACTTGGTTAAATTGATACCTGCTAAATTTCTTCATTGTAAAGGAATCTTTTCACTTTTTTTTTCCACCCATGGCTTTGTGATGTTAGATCTTTCCCCTTTATAATTAAGAAACAGCTGTGGGATGATACATTTAAGATTTCAGATCTCTTTTCCTCAGTAACCTTTTACCCAGTGACATTAGCATCCATTGATGATCCTTGTCTGAATCTGTTATTATACTAGTGGTTTCTTTTTTCCTTTTTAAATAGAATGCTTCATGAATTTGCATGTTATCCTTGGGCAGGGGCCTTGCTAAATCTTCTCTGTATTAGTCTAATTTTAGTATACGTGCTGTGGAAGTGAGCAGCAGTGATGGTTTGAATATGTTGATTTTCATATTTTCTCGTACCTTCTGCATTTATGGCTGGTATTGTTCTAAAGAGAAGAGCTTCTCTCCTCACTTTTGCTTTTGAGGATAACTATAGATTTGATAGTTTAAAACAATTCAACAAGTTAAAACCTACTGCTATTAATTTTAAATAAAAGTACCAGTAATATTCATTATTAGAAATACAAAAATTGTTCTGTGATTCCATGGATAGAAAGAAAAAAAAAGGAAAAAAAATACAAAAATTGTCCTAAATTTGATTTGAAGGGGCTTGAGGGAGCCCGTTCAGGCTGGCTGCTTTGTCCTTTTGCCATATATCCCTAACGTGTTTTGAGCACTTCCTTACACTCTGGCACAACAAGGGGTTCTCGGCTCACTTTGTGCTTTACTTGCACCAGACTTGGAATCAATTGTTTATGTAAGGAATCCTGATTCCTTTAATGGGGAATGGTTCCTTTAAAGAGAAATTGCTTCTCATTCTTGTTGGTGGAGTTTCGCCTTTGTTATTCAGGCTGGAGTGCCGTGGTGCGATGTTGGCTCACTGCAGTCTCCGCTTCTTGTATACAAATGATTCTCCTGCCTCAGACTCCCAAGTAGCTGGGATTACAGGCACTGCCATCATGCCCAGCTAATTTTTGTATTTTTAGTATAGACGGGGTTTTGCCATGTTGGCCAGGCTGGTCTTGAACTCCTGACTGCAGCTGATCTCCTGCCTTGGCTTCCCAAAGTTCTGGGATTATAGGCGTGAGACACCTTACCCGGCCTCCTCCTCATTCTTCATAATCTATTCTTTGTGTTTTTTTTGAGACAGAGTCTCGCTCTGTTGCCCAGGCTGGAGTGCAGTGATGTGATCTCAGCTTGCTGCAAATTTGCCTCCTGGGTTCAAGCGATTCTTGTGCCTCAGTTTCCTCAGTAGCTAGGATGATAGGCGCGCACCACCATGCTCAGGTAGGCTAATTATTGTATTTTTAGTAGAGAAGAAGTTGAACTCCTGAACTCAACTAATCAGTCTTCCTTGGCATCACAGAGTGCTGGGATTACAAGCGTGAGCCACTGTGCCTGGCCTATTCTTTGTTATTTATTTTTTTTTTTGCTGTTGTTGCCCAGGCTGGAGTGCAATGGTGCAGTCTTGGCTCACCGAAACCTCCACCTCCTGGATTCAAGCGATTCCCTTGTCTCACCCTCCCAAGTAGCTGGGACTAAAGGCATACACCACCACGACCGGCTAATTTTTTGTATTTTTAGGAGAGACAGGGTTTCTCTGTGTTGGTCAGGTTGGTCTCGAACTCCTGACCTCAGGTGATCCACCGCCTCAGCCTCCCAAAGTGCTGGGATTATAGGCATGAGCCACTGTGCCCAGCCAATTCTTTGTTATTTTTATGTGATCAATTATTTGTAATAAAAAAATGTAGAGTGGGCCAGGTGCAGTGGCTCACGCCTGTGATCCCAGCAGTCTGGGAGGCCATGACGGGTGGATCATATGAGGTCAGGAATTCACGGGTGACCAACATGGTGAAATTCTGTCTCTACTAAAGATACAAAAATATTTATCCAGGCATGGTGGCGTGCACCTGTAATCAATCTCAGCTACTCAGAAGGCTGAGGCAGGAGAATGGCTTGACCCTGGGAGGTGGAGGTTGCAAGTGAGCTGAGACCTAGACACTACACTCCAGCCTAGGTGACAGAGCAAGACTTGGTTTCCCAAAAAAAAAAAAAAAAAAAAAAAAAAGTGGATTACAGATCTAAGATCTTCTGTGTCTTCCCAGATGTGCTTGAGCAATAAAATATCTAACTTGAGGGTTTTTTGTTGTTGTTGTTGTTTGTTTGTTTTCGAGACAGTCTTGCCCTGTCACCCAGGCTGGAGTACAGTGGTGTCATCTTGGCTTCCTGCAGCCTCTACCTCCTGAGTTCAAGTGTCTCCTGCTTCAGCCTCCTACCTGGGATTATAGGTGCCCGCCACCACGCCTGGCTAATTTTTGTATTTTTATTAGAGACGAGGTTTCACCATTTTGTTGGTCAGGCTGGTCTTGAACTCCTTACCTGAAGTGATCTGCCTCCCTCGACTTCCCAGAGTTCTGGGATTACAGGCATAAGCCACTGTACCTAGCCTGTTTGTTTGTTTGTTTGTTTAAATAGAAGGTTGCACTGTATTGCCCAGGCTGGTTTTGAACTCATGTTTCTAGAAGATCATGGTCTCAAATGATCCTCCTACCTCAGCATCCCAAAGTGTTGGGGCTACAGGCATGAGAAACCATGCCTAGCCTTAACCTGAATTATTTCACAGAATGAAGTGATTTATAAGTAGTTATGGTGACTTGCCATGGGAAATGGGATATTGCACAGAAGATTGGCATTGTATTGCTTTTTTCCCCTAACTTGGTGGTGATATATGAATGTGAAAATAAGCTTTCTTTTCTTTTTTTTTTTTGAGATGGAGTCTCGCTCTGTCGCTCTGTTGCTCAGGCTAGAGTGCAGTAGCACAATTTCGGCTCACTGCAGCCTCCGCCTTATGGGTTCTCTCTTTAGAGAGAACAAAGGAAAGAGTCACATATCCTGTGTTCAAAGAACTAATTCATTTGGTGTGAGACATATTCATATTGGTTACTGTTTTTTTTTTGGTTACTGTTTTATAATGCTTTGAGCAGTTTTCTACTTAGGGGGGCAGTTTTTGACTTTGTGGGGCTGACTAGGTTTTCCTTGCTGCCACTCTCAACAAACAATATGATTTCTCACACACGTCGGAATTTGCTGTCAACAGGGTATTACAATTCAAGGTGAGATTTGGGCGGGGTTACAAAGCCTAACCATATCAGGGTGTTCAGGGTATTGAACATTTCTGTTGGAGCATAGTTTTATGGTTCTTTATGAGCTCTAATGTTTTAGAAAGTCTGAAATACAATTTAGCCTTGGAATTGGGATCTGATACACCAAAATCACTTATGATTTGACCAGCTTGAGAATGTATCGCTCTGGGACTCTACATGAAACGAGACATGTCAGTCTTGTCCACAAAAATATTTTGCACTGAAAATGAAACCCATTAAATGTATCTGCATATTCCTTGGATGTGGAAACATATAAATAAGCTTCAGGGAAGGCGATGATGTGTTAGTAACATGTTCCTTTGAAACAGTTAAAATTCTGCATGTTAGGCCATGGGTCATGCCTGTAATCCCAGGACGTTGGGAGGTTTTGAGGCAGGTGGCTGACTTGAGGTCAGGAGTTTGAGATCAGCCTGGCGAACATAGTCTCTACTGAAAATACAAAAATTAGGTAGTTGTGGTGGCAGATGCTTGTAATCCCAGCTACTCAGGAGTTAGGAATCTGAGGCAGAATTGCTTAAGCTTCGGAGATGGAGGTTGCAGTGAACCAAGATCTCACCACTGTACTCCATCGAGCCTGGGCGACAGAGTGAGACCCTGTCTCAAAAAAAAAAAAAATCTGTATATTATTGCTATCGAGGAAGTATAAAATACTATTTTGTTGGGGGAAGGTAGGCATTTTCAGATGTTTTAGCTGGTGTTTTAATTAACTTACTAACTTACCAGTTAATCGTGTGGCTTATATATTTATTCTTTTGTTTTATGTGGATGACGCTCTAAGATTATTTAAGAAATGAGCTGCCTGGTAACATAAATTGCAGCTACTAAAAATGAATTGTATACCTTCCCATTATCTATTAATTGGCTAAATTTAGAACCATGTAGAGCTTTTCTGTGGAATTGAAATCTACTGTTTTTTCTCTAGTGTCTCTTCGAATTATACTTGATAAATATAGGTTCTTTTTATTTATTTATTTAGAGACAGGGTCTTGCTCTGTTGCTCAGCCTGTAGTACAGTGATACCATCATGGCTCACCACAGCCTCAACTTCCTGGGTTCAAGCAAGCCCCCTGCCTCAGTCTCCCACATAGCTGAGACTACAGGCACACCATGCCTGACTAATTTTTTAATTTTTCTGCAGAAATAGGGTCTTGCCATGTTGCCCAGTCTGGTCTCAAACTCCTGGCCTTAAGAGATCCTCCTGCCTCAGCCTCTCAAAGTGTTGGAATTATAGGCATGAGCCACTGTGCCTGGCCACTAAATATTCTTAATGCTTCACCTTTTTCAATATTTTAATATGTATCTAAAAGGCCCGCTTCAGCCTCCCAAAGTGCTGAGATTACAAGCGTGAGCCACTGTGCCTGGCTTTCTTTTAGCTTATTTCTATTCATAAAGAATATTTATTTTATAATTGGAGGAATAAACCAGTTATCTTAACACTTAAAAAAAAAAAAGGGATATAAAGGGACTATATGTCAACTCTGAAGCTTGTAAGTACTCCAGCAGTACATCCATATCCATCACCTGGATGGTTGAGGCAGTACATTTGAGCTTGAGATCAGGTGAGCTTTAGACTTGGGTGCTTGTGGGATAAATTTATGATGCTGGAATTGTTTTGCATGTGTGTGAATTCAGACTAGAGTTTATGTAGGATACTTTGAGGAGAAGCTTAGTAATTCTGTGTACATTTAGCTGTCCATGAAATGTAAAGTTTCCTTTTTTTTTTTTTTTTTTTTTAAGGTTATACTACCTCCCTGGTAATGTGAAGATCTATTCATGTATTTATAGTAGGGTAGAGCCTCAACACAAGAAATGGCAGATAAAAGCAATGGTTGAGTAATTCGTTTAAATGAAAAATAAATTAAAATAGAGTAAGATTACACATGAAGAGTGAATATGATATGTTTACTACCTGATTTGGTATTTGGAAAAGTAGAATCTTGTTGCTACTATAGCAAGAACTTTTAGGGACAGTAGAAAAAAATCTATTAACCAACAAAAGTAATTCATAAAAATGGAATGTGTGGTTATTCTGACCTTGGATGTATACAAATGGTAAATGTGAAAACAAAAATTGAAAAACAAATCTACATATTCTGTCATTGATTTAAGACCATGTGCTTTTTTTCCTTTTCTTTCCTTCCTGCTGGGGCTTCCTTACATCAGTTTCAGAAGTGAGGGACATGTTTTCTTCCAAAAAATGAGCTGTCTTTAAAGAACTTACTGAGACAAAAAAGTTATGAAAGGGGTTATTGGGTAAATTTTTATTTTCCTTTAACTTTTTTTTTTTTTTTTTTGGAGACAGAGTTTCACCCTTGCCACCCAGGCTGGAGTGCAGTGGTGCTATCTCCACTTACTGCAAACTCTGCCCCCCAGGTTCAGGTGATTCTCTTGCCTCAGCCTCCTGAGTAGCTGGGATTACAGGCGCGCACCACCACACCCAGCTATTTGGGGGTGGGGGTGGGGGTGGGGTGTGTGTGTGTGTGTGTGTTTTTAGTAGAGACAGGGTTTTGCCATGTTGGCCAGGCTGATTTCGAACTCCGGGCCTCAAGTGATTTGGCCTCCCAAAGTGTTGGGATTGTAAGCATGATTCACTGTGCCCAGCCCTCTTTTAGCTTATTTTTTATTCATAAAGAATATATATTTATTTTTATTTTTTGTTTATTTATATATATTTGATAACTGGAGGAATAAACCATTTATCTTAACACTTTTTAAAAATGGATAAAGGGGTTATATGTCAACTCTGAAGCTTATAAGTACTCCAATAGATCTGTTTTCTGGTGGTCTTAATTGGTCTTCAATTAAGTAGTAATTTCTTTTTTTCCTGGGCTTTGTGATTTTTTCTTTGGGTAGGCTCTCTGTGTTGCAGCCAATTTTTTTTTTCTTTTTTTGCCCCACTCCTCAGCTGTAGTTTTTATTAAATAACTTCACTGTACTTTATCAGTTAGTTAACAGAACTTCTATTTAAATCTAGTAGTATGTAATTCTGCTTCTGTGACATAGTATAAATATATGTTCCTTTGAACTCTGGGAGAAGGAAAGCTGGTGTGTATTAGCTTGCCTTAAATGGCTAGACATAGTATTTTGGTGTGACCTGTGTAAAATTTGAAGAAGATAATATTACATGTTTTATCAGAGTAAAAACTAAATTTTAGTGCAAAGTGGCTCTTGGGTTGAGAAGGAAGAATATTGTATTTTTCCATAGGTCTCAAGGTTTTTTGAGACAGCTTGAGTGTCAAATAAGGTACATGGGATCATTAGGAGGCTTAATCATCATTTTAGGGTTTGTGTGTATTAAAGGACCCTATTGACTGGCTAGCTGTGGAGATAAAACATGAACCTTTAATGAGCAGGATATAATGGATTAAATCCTGTGATGTAAACAGAATACAGTAGAATTTTATTAAGTCAATTGCTCAATACAAACATATAAAAAAAAGAAAGAAATCAATATAGAAAGACTTCATGGAAGAAGTAGATAGAGGTTGAACTAGGCTTTAAAGATTAGTATACAAAATTCATTTTGGTTATCATATATTTTTTTTTTCCAAGCCACACTCAACCTTTTAATCAGTAATCCACTCCTGAGGTTAGTTACCCCTCCATAACAGCATTAATCCCCTCATGAGGGTGGAACTCTCATCGGTCATCATATTTCAAATGTATATATTTTTCTTTTATCAGATTTGCTCTTTTATGAAACATTTTACTATGGAAAATTTCCTATGTATTCAAAAGCAATGAGTGGTATAATGAATGTCCATATGCAATTATCAGCTCATGGTTAATCTTGCTTCATCTATATTCCTACTACCTCCCTTATTGGTTTGTTTGTTTTTATAGAGGAGACTGGGTAACAAGAGCGAGACCCTTGTCTCTAAGAAGGAAAACAAAAAAAAGCACACAAAAATAAGGACTTTAAAAAACCAATTGTGTCTGCATGTAGGTAAGCATGGAAGAAAAAAAGTTAAAAAAAAAAAAACCAATTGTGCATCTATAATAATTATTCCTTAATATCAAATATCTGGTGTTCATATTTCACTGATTGTATCATGATTTTTTAGTAGCTTGTATGTTTAAAATAGGATCCAAATAAAGTCTGTGGTAGTTGGTCAGTATATGTTTAACGTCTCTTTTTTTTTTTTTTTTTTTTTTTGAGACGGAGTTTCGCTCTTATTACCCAGGCTGGAGTGCAATGGCGCGATCTCGGCTCACCGCAACCTCTGTCTCCTGGGTTCAGGCAATTCTCCTGCCTCAGCCCCCTGAGTCGCTGGGATTACAGGCATGCGCCACCATGCCCAGCTAATTTTTTTCTGTATTTTTAGTAGAGACGGGGTTTCACCATGTTGTCCAGGATGGTCTCGATCTCTTGACCTCGTGATCCACCCGCCTCGGCCTCCCACAGTGCTGGGATTACAGGCTTGAGCCACCGCGCCCGGCCTGTTTAACGTCTCTTAATTAATTTTAATTTTAATTTTTTTTCATGAAATGGAGTTGCTCTGTTGCCCAGGCTGGAGTACAGTGGCAAGATCTTGGCTCACTGCAACCTCCACCTCCCAGGGTCAAGTGATTCTCTGCCTCAGCTTATCAAGTAGCTGCTATTACAGGCACATGCCACCATGCTCGGCTAATTTTTGTATTTTTAGTAGAGATGGGGTTTCACCATGTTGGCCAGGCTGATCTTGAACTCCTGACCTTGTGATTTACCAGCCTCGGCCTCCCAAAGTGCTGGCATTACAGGCCACCATGCCCAGCCTAACATCTCTTTATCTAAAAGATTTTCCCTCACATTTTTTTCTTTGTAGTTTATATATTAGAGAAACTGGGTCATCTGTCCAGTAGAGTTTCCCACAGTTGGCTGGATTAGTTGATTGACATCATTGTGGTGTCATTTAACGTGTTCTCAGTCTCCCATATTTTCTTCAGATTGGTAGTTAATATCTAGATGATCAGGTTCAGATTCAGTATTTTTGGTTAGCATACTTTATGTGGTGTGTACTTGCGTCAGGAGGCATGTGATGTCTATTAATCTCCCTTTTATGATGTCAGCAGCTATTGATAATCATTGTCTAGATCCCTTCATTGAACTTCATTATCGATTATAAATGGTGATGCTCAAATTCTGTCATTTCTTAATTTTTTTTTAGCTGTAATACTTTTTATAAAGAGATACTCCCCTCATCGTTTATTTGGTTACTCTGAGGTACAATTTGTGTAGGACAGACAAGACAGATGCTTAGTCTTTCTTTAATTAACAGTTAAGACCATTTTCAAAATAATGAGTTTGTTCACTAACATCTTCTAAAATTGACTGATGAGTTTTTAAAAAATAGTCATTATGGACTCTTCAGTTTGAGCATATTTAATGTGTTTAAGCCAATTTCAGTTTTTTTTTTTTTTTTGAGACGGAGTTTCGCTCTTGTTACCCAGGCTGGAGTGCAATGGCGCGATCTCGGCTCACTGCAACCTCCACCTCCTGGGTTCAGGCAATTCTCCTGCCTCAGCCTCCTGAGTAGCTGGGATTACAGGCACGCGCCACCTTGCCCAGCTAATTTTTTGTATTTTTAGTAGAGACGGGGTTTCACCGTGTTGACCAGAATGGTCTTGATCTCTTGACCTTGTGATCCACCCCCCTTGGCCTCCCAAAGTGCTGGGATTACAGGCGTGAACCACCGCGCCCGGCCCTCTGGGTGTTTTTGTTTGTTTTTAAAGAAAGTGTATTGTAAGTTCAAGTCAGTAAGGTTGGTTGGTTTTTTTGTTTGTTTGTTTTTTGTTTTCTTTTGATTCCTTGTGAAGATCTTTCTTTTTTTGAGACAGGGTCTCACTCTGTCACCCAGGCTGTAGTGCAGTGATGTCGTCATAGCTCCCCTTGATCTCCCAGTCTTAAGCCATCTTCCTGCCTCAGCATCCCCAGTAGCTGGGATTACAGCCCATACCATCATGCCCAGCTACTTTTTGTTATTTTTAGTAGAAATGAGGTCTCACTATGTTACCCAGACTGGTCTCGAACTCCTGATCTCAAGTGGTCCTCTAGCCTTGGCCTCCTAAAGTGCTGAGATAAGGCATGAGCCACTGCACCCGGACAGTAGGTTTTCCTTTAACCTCTTCAGTCATACAGAAATTTGTGTTTTTCAAATTACAAAATTAATATATACTCATTATAAGACATTTAAATGATTTTAAAGTATAAAAGCCAGCCTAGGCAGTGTAGCGAGACCCACATCTCTACAAAAAATTTTTTAAATTACCTGAGTATGGTGTGGCACATGCTTGTAGTCTTAGCTGCTTGGGAGGCTGAGGTGGGAAGATTGCTTGAGCCCAGGAGGTTGAGGTTACAGTGAGCTAGGATCATGTCACTGTACTCTAGCTGGGGCAGTAGAGTGAGACCCTGTCTCAGAAAGAAAGAAAGAGAGAGAAGGAAAGGACGAGGGAGAGGGAAAGAAGGAAGGGAAGGAAAGAAGGAAGGAAGGAAGAAAATAATGTAAAAGATGAAAAATTCTATGTAAAAGATGAAAAATTCTGACCCTATCCCAGAATTGCTAGTTAACCTACTTAACAGTTGAGAGGCTTCATAATGGGTGAGTATATTTGACTCATATTAATTATAGATATCTTGTTTTTTAAAATTTTTATTTGTACATTTTACAAATATAGATGGGGTTTTACTATGTTTTTCAAGGTGATATTGAACTCCTGGGTTCAAGTGATCCTCTGCCTCAGCCTCAAAGTACGAGGATTATAGGCGTGAACCAGCATGCCTTGTTTAGGTAGCACTGAGCCTATAGATAAAAATTAAGAATGGACTTTTTTTTTTTTAAGTATGTGTGCTGCCAAAGTAAGCACATGGGATGGATATTTTTTGAGACTAGAGAAAAAAAATATGAGAAGTTATTCCTTATGTAAAATGAGAATTCTTACACATTTTTGGATTTACTTTTTGAATTGATATTAAATTTATATGGTTCAGAGTTTTAAGGATAGAAAAAAGTATGAAATGAAGTTTCCATCCTGCTCTTTTTTGTTGAGACAGAGTCTCACTCTGTCACCCAGACTGGAATATAGTGGCATCATCTCTGCCCACTGCAACTTTCACTTCTGGGGCTCAGATGATCCTCCCTCCTCCCACATCAGCCTCACAATTTGAGCTGGGACTACAGGTGGGAGCCACCATGCCTACAGGTGTGAGCTGCCACACTTGGCTAATTTTTGGTATTAGAAGAGATGGACTTTTGCCATGTTGCCCAGGCTGGTCTCAAATTCCTGAGCTCAAGCAATCCACCCACCCTGTCTCCCAAAGTGCTGGAGTAACAGGCGTGAGCCACAACACTGAGCCCCATCTTTATCCTTTTTTTTTTTTTTGAGATGGAGTTTTGCTCTTGTCACCCAGGCTGCAGTGCAGTGGCGTGATCTCTGCTCACTGCAACCTCCGCCTCCCAGGTTCAGGCCATTCTCCTGTCTCAGCCTCCTGAGTAGCTGGGATTATAGGCACCCGCCACCACACCCAGCTGATTGTTTTGTATTTTTAGTAGAGACAAGATTTTACCATGTTGGTCAGGCTGGTCTTGGACTCCTGACCTCAGGTGATTCACCTGCCTCAGCCTCCTAAAGTGCTGGGATTACAGGTGTGAGCCACCGTTCCCGGCCCCATCTTGCTCTTATACCCCCAAACCAGTCAGTTCCTATGCCTTTTCAGAGGCAACCATTATTAGCAGTTTTTGTGCATCATAAGCATTGATAAGCGTAAAAAAAGGCACATATGCTTATGTGTATTTCCCCCATTTTACAAAAATGGTTCTGCATCTTTTTTTTACTTAGTATTGCAGCTTTTAAGTATTATACATAAAGAATTTCCTTATTTTTGGCTGGCTGCATTGGCTTATGCCTGTAATCCCAGCATTTTGGGAGGCTGAGGCAGGTGGATCACTTGAGGCCAGGAGCTTTTTCTTTTTCTTTTTTGTTTTGGGGAGATGGACTCTTGCACTGTCTCCTATGCTGGAGGGCAGTGCTGTGATCTTGACTAACTGCAACTTCCACCTCCTGGGTTGAAGTGATTGTCCTGCTTCCGCCTCCTGACTAGCTGAGATTACAGGTGCCCGCCACCGTGCCTGGCTAATTTTTGCATTTTCACCATGTTGGCCAGGCTGGGAAGCCAGGAGTTTTCAGCCTGGCCAACATGGTGAAACCCCATCTCTACTAAAAATATAAAAATTAGCTGGGCTTTGTGGTGCATGCCTGTAATCCAGCTATTTGGAAGGCTGAGGCATGAGAATTGCTTGAACCTGGGAGGTGGAGATTGCCCTGAGTTGAGATGGCACCACTGCACTCCAGTCTGGGTGATAGAGTGAGACTCTTGTCTCCAAAAAAATTTCCTTATTTTTGTTTATGCATGCGGAGTATTGTGGGATATGTATGCATTTCTTTTCCTGTTTTTTTTTTTTTTTTTTTTTGAGATGGAGTCTTGCTCTGTTGCCCAGGCTGGAGGGCAGTAGTGGAATCTCGGGTCTCTATACCTCTGCCTCTCAGGTTCAGGAGCTTCTCCTGCCTCAGTCTCCTGAATAGCTGGAATTACAGTTGCCTGTCACCATGCCAGGCTAATTTTTATATTTTTAGTATCAACAGGGTTTCACCATGTTGGCCAGCTTGTCCTGAACTCTTGACCTCAGATGGTCCACCTCCTTCAGCCTCCCAAAGTGCTGGGATTATTACAGGCGTAAGCCACTGTGCCAGACCCCTATATGTAGTGGAGTTTTTTTTGTTTGTTTGTTTTTTGTTTTTGGCAGACTCTCGCTCTGTTGCCTAGGCTGGAGTGCAGTGGTGTGATCTTGGCTTATTGCAACCTCCAACTCCCAGGTTCAAGAGATTCTCATGTCTCAGCCTCCAAGTAGCTGGGACAACAGGCATGTAATTTTTGTATTTTTAGTAGAGACAGAATTTCACCATGTTGGCCAGGCTGGTCTCGAACTCCTGACTTTAGATGATTCAGCTGCCTCAGCCTCCTAAAGCTGAATCAGGATAACAGGTGTGAGCCACCGCATCTGGCTTTTTTTTTTTTTTTTTTTTTTGAGATAGAGTCTCGCTTTGTCACTCAGGCTGTAGTGCAGTGTCTGCAACCTCCACCTCCTGGGTCCAAGGGATTCTCCTGCCTCAGCCTCCCAAATAGCTGGGACTACAGTTGCCTGCCACCATGCCTGGCCCTGCAATGCACTTTTTATCACTCTCTAAATAAGGGACATTTTTACTTTTCCCTGTCTTTTGTAGTTATTAACAGTCCTGTGTTAATAAATTGTGTATATGTCATTTTGTATATTTGGGATAATGTCTATTAAGATAAGTTTTTGAAGGCTGTGTGTGTGTGTGTGTGTGTGTGTGTGTGTGTATATATATGTGTATATATGTGTGTGTGTGTGTGTGTGTGTGTGTGTGTGTGTGTGTTTATTTATTTATTTATTTTTTATTAAAGATGGAGTTTCACCATGATGGCCAGGCTGGTCTTGAACTCCTGACCTCAGGTGATCCACCCACCTCGGCCTCCCAAAGTGCTAGGATTACAGGCGTGAGCCACCGCGCCCAGCCTTGAAGGTTGTATATTTAAGTAATTTTAAAGATATTATAAAATTGCCTTCCAAAGATGCATGCAGTTACATTCTCACCAGCAATTCTTTCAAGTTTTGAGAGGGGATTTGGATATGGTAGATGTAGGCACAATAACCAGTTTCAGGTATTAGCTTCATCCATGTTTATTTACAGTGGTCCACTTGGTGTTGGAATGCATTTAAACTTGTTCATTCAATACACCATTAATTAAGTGCCTATGAAGGAATGTAGTCTTTGCTCTCTGTTGCAAGCAAATAATTATAGCAGATTAACATTAAACTCAAGGCTTTCTGGAGGAGCAGAACCTTTAAGGACAGGTGGGTCAGGAAAAATTATAAGTTAGCAACTCTCTCTCTTTTTTTTTTTTTAAAGACGGGGTTTCACCATGTTCGTGAGGCTGGTCTTGAACTCCCGACCTCAGCTGATCTGCCCGCCTTGGCCTCCAAAGTGCTTGGATTACAGGTGTGAGCCACCACGCCCAGCCTAAATTAGCAACTCTCAAACTTTTTTTTTTTCTGAGACTGAGTTTCACTCTGATTGCCCAGGCTGGAGTGCAGTGGCGCAGTATCGGCTCACTGCAGCCTCCACCTCCCAGGTTCAAGCCATTCTGCCTCAGCCTCCTGAGTAGCTGGGATTACAGGCATGTGCCACCATGCCCAGCTACTTTTTTGCATTTTTTTAGTAGAGACAGGGTTTCACCATGTTGGCCAGGCTGGTCTTGAACTCCTGACCTCAAGTGATCAGCCCACCTTGGCCTCCCAAACTGCTGGGATTACAGGTGTGAGCCACCGTGCCTGGTCTTCTCAAACTTTTTGATGTCTGATCTCATTACTCTCCTAAAAAACTATTATGGCTGGGCGTGGTAGCTTGCGCCTATAATCCCAGCACTTTGGGAGGCTGAGGCGGGCAGATCACAAGGTCAAGAGATTGAGACCATCCTGGCCAACATGGTGAAACCCTGTCTCTACTAAAAAATACAAAAATTAGCTGGGTGTGGTAGCGTACACCTGTAGTCCCAGCTACTCGGGAGGCAGAGGTTGCAGTGAGCCAAGACTGTGCTACTGCACTCCAGCCTGGTGCCTGGCGACAGAGCAAGGCTCTGTCTCAAAAAAAAAAAACTCTTATGGACCCCAACTTTATGAGAATTATATTTATCAATATTCTATTATAAATGTAAGGAAATTATTAATTCATTAAGCATAACAATAATCAACTTTTAACATATTAACATATATAATACATGTTTTAATGAAAAAATTTCATTTTCTAAACGATTTAGTGGGAAGGCAAAAGGACATTATTTTACATTTTGCAAATCTCTATAATGTCTGACTTCATAGAAGACAGCTATATTCATATCAGTATCTGCACTCAGTCTGTTGTGATACATCATTTTGATAGAAGTATATGAAGAAAATCCGGCCTCAGAAATACACAGTTGGAAAAGGAAGGAGTATTTTAATTATGGCCATTCTTCTCTGATAATATACCCACATTTTACCAAGGTTTTTTTTTTTTTTTTTGAGATGGAGTCTCTGTCACCCAGACTGGAGTGTAGTGGTGCAATCTCAGATCACTGCAACCCCCACTTCCTGGGTTCAAGCCATTCTCTGACCTCACCCTCCTGAGTAGCTGAGATTATAGGCACAGGGCCACCACACCTGGCTAATTTTCTGTATTTTTATTAGAGGCGAGGTTGGGCACAGTGATTTACGTCTGTAATCCCAGCACTTTGGGAGGCCGAGGTGGGCTGATCACTTGAGGTCAGAAGTTCAAGACCAGCCTGGCCAACATGGTGAAACCCTGTCTCCACAAAAAATACAAAAATTAGCCAGACATGGTGGTACACACCTGTAATTCCAGCTACTTGGGAGGCTGAGGCAGGAAAATCACTTGAACCTGGGAGGCAGAGGTTGCAGTGAGCCGAGGTCATGCCATTGCACTCTGCAGACTCTGTCTCAAAAAAGAAAAAAAAAAGGAGATGAAATTTCACCGTGTTGGCCAGGCGTCTGGCACTCCTGACCTCAAGTGATCCACCTGCCTTGGCCTCCTAAAGTGCTGAGATTATAGGTGTGAGTCACCATCCTCGGCCCTTAAGCGGTAGCTTTTCTTTTTTTTTCTGAGATGGAGTCTCACCCTGTTGCCCAGGCTGGAGTGCAGTGGCATGATCTCCGTTTACTGCAACCTCTGCTTATCGGGTTCAAGCGATTCTCCAGCCTCATCTTCCTGAGTAGCTGGGATTACAGGCATGAGACACCATGCCTGGCTAATTTTTTATATCTTTAGTAGAGACAGGGTTTCACCATGTTGGCCAGGCTGATCTCAAACTCCTGACCTCGAGATCTGCCTGCCTCGGCCTCCCAAAGTGCTGGGAGTGCAGGCGTGAGCCGCCGTGCCCGGCCAAGTGGTAGTTTCTTAAGGGTTATGTGCGGTGTGGAATCTGAAATCGTATTAATTAACTTTTGAACTTGGTGACAGTAAAATTCATTTGTCATCTATATTGAATGGATCTTTTTACTGTGTATGATTTTGAAACATCACAAATTGGTCAGCTGGAAGATACCGGCTCACGGAATTAGGCAGACCTTGGAAATATTTGAAACATTTCATTCAATATTAAACCACATTCATTAATTGATATCACTACCATCAGAATAGTCTTTAAGTATTGAAAAACTGTCAGCTTCATCATAGTGATTACATGTTTTTCAAAATTCTGATTATCACTTGAGAGTTCGATTTTTATCATTGGTAATAAACCTGTATTGTTCAAGGGCCAACTGCATTCTTTGTATATGATTTAAGTGGGTTGGCAATTTGAGCAAGGCTCATCTGTCACAGCTTGCGTCTATTCCACATGGTTTTGGCTAGGCTCACTCATTTGTTTGGTCAATTGGCACGTTAGCTAGGGGCCGATTGGCCTGGATAGCCTCATTCACATGTCTAGCATTGGGCTAGAGCCGTCATCTAGGCTGGTATGGCCTCTTGCAGGCTGGCTTGGCTTCTTTGTATGATGGTTAGGTTCCAAGAGGTTTTGGGTGGAAACTGAAAGGCTTCTTGAGGCCTGGGCTTGGAGCTTGCAGTGTCATTCATGCAGCATTCTGATGGTTAAAGCAAGTCATAAGGCCAGCTGAGATTCAAGGGGTAGGGACATGAACTGCACTTTTTTTTTTGAAATGAACTGCACTTCTTATTTATTATTATTATTTTTTGAGACGGAGTTTTGCTCTTGTTGCCCAGGCTAGAGTGCAATGGCACCATCTGGGCTCACCACAACCTCTGCTTCCTGCGTTCAAGTGATTCTCTTGCCTCAGCCTCCTGAGTAGCTGGGATTACAGGCGTGTGCAACCATACCCAGCTAATTTTGTATTTTTAGTAGAGACGGGTTGTTTTATGTTGGTCAGGCTGGTCTCGAACTCCTGATGTAAGGTGATCCACTCGCCTCGGCCTCCCAAAGTGCTGGCATTGCAGGTGTGAGCCACTGTGCCCAGCCTGATGGAACTGCACTTCTTGATGGGAATTACTACACATGACTGTGGCCCACGTTAAAAGTGGGCATAGCTCGTTATTGTTCCACTTTTTCCCCCTTCCCTTTCTCTCTTTTATTCTTTTTAAATGAAATGGATGTTTTGTTTGTTTTAATTCTCCTGATGTGTCTTTCTTTTTGAAGTTCCTGTTAGAACAAAGCTTACTTACTTAAATATTTCTGTGATTATTTGGTGTGGCCAGGGACTGATATTTTCACGTCGCAGCTTAGCAACTATTTTTCAGATTACTGTAATAATACTGAACATCTGTTAATGCTGAAAAAAAAAAAAATAGTGTTTCTTCCCCAGGTGATTTTGATCTCTTTAAGAAATTGATAGTTGCTGAGGGTTAACACTCTGGTCCTTTTATGGGCTCTGTTTCCAGCTCTTTAGGGCTTGTTAGTCATTGAGAGTTACTAATATTGACCTGAATTTTTTTTTTCTTTTTTCTTTGAGAAGGAGTTTCACTCATGTTACCCAGGCTGGAGTGCAATGGCGCGATCTCGGCTCACCGCAACCTCCGCCTCCTGGGTTCAGGCAATTCTCCTGCCTCAGCCTCCTGCGTAGCTGGGATTACAGGCACGCACCACCATGCCCAGCTAATTTTTTGTATTTTTAGTAGAGACGGGGTTTCACCATGTTGACCAGGATGGTCTCGATCTCTTGACCTCGTGATCCACCCGCCTCGGCCTCCCAAAGTGCTGGGATTACAGGCTTGAGCCACCGCGCCCGGCCTGAATTTTTTTTTTCTTTAGCTGGTTACTTCATGAAGTCAGAGGGAAAGGCTTCGTCTCAGGAGCAGGAGAAGGTGTCTGGATAGTAGTTATCTTGAGTAGACAGTGTTTTTATATGTGAAATAAGCAATAATCTTTGGCAAGCCAGTGACTTGTCAGCCTGTCAAGATGAATCAGCAGCCTAGGTGAGGTGAGAATGTCAGCACAGTGAAACCCTTGCCGTGAGTTTATTGGGCATCTTCTCATTAAGGTAGCTGTCATAGCTCCTATTTTAGAGAAAAGTAGGAATCATTGTTCAAGATTCAGCTGACTTTAAAAACTATTTCAGAGGGGGAAGGTCCCTTTTAGTATAATGACACCATTGGAAATGACATGTGGCTGTTCTTCAGATTACAGCCATTTTGTTGTGCCCAGGTGTTAACAGTTGTTAGGATTGTTAAAACTTGTCTTCAGGTGACTAAAGACTATTCTCCAAGTTTTTATTAATTGTCTTGGGTCCTAGACAAGTGGACTTGTTAACTGTAGTTTCTGATTTATCTGTTGCTCAAACCTGTGATAATTTGATAGGCATAGGAACTCAGAGGTGGCATTTTATTGCAAAAGATGGTTGTTGGCTGCTAAATACAGCTGCTTAGAAGGCCTAGGGCAAAGTGTCTGTTTTTCTGGTGACAGGGTCATTATTAAAGCTTTGTTTTATTTTATCATTATTTTTTGAGGTGGAGTCTTGCTCTGTCACCCAGGCTAGAATGCAGTTGTGTGATCTCAGCTCACTTCAACCTCCGCCTCTCTGGTTCAAGCAATTCTTCCGCCTTAGCCTTCGAGAAGCTGGGACTACAGATGCGCACCACCATGCCAGCTAATTTTTGTATTTTTAGTAGAGATGGGGTTTCCCCATGCCGGCCAGGCTGGTCTTGAACTCCTGACCTTGTGATCTGCCTGCCTCAGCCTCCCAAAGTGCTGGGATTACAGGTGTGCGCCACTGCACCTGGCCTAAAGGTTTATAGAATGCTCCAGCAGTCGGATGGCTGAGTTCAGTTTCTTTCCACTCTTGTGAAGTTATCTTTAAGACATTTGGAATCCTTCACAGAAGTCTTAGCAGTGATTCTCTTATAGATGTTTGCTACTTGGGTCAATTTAGCCTAAATTATTCTAAGCTATGAGGGACTCCTCCATGCTGTGCTGGTAGCCAGATCTTTGACAATTGCTGCTGCCTCAGAAGATTGAATTTGGGCTCCACAGAGCCAGAGAACAGTTAACTGCCAGATGTGACTGCCATCTTATTTTCTGAGTGTAAATTTTACCTTCAGAGAAAGGAAGAGATGGCTGGGCACAGTGGCTCATGCCTATAATCCCAACACTTTGGGAGGCTGAGGTGGGTGGATCACCTGAGGTCAGGAGTTTGAGACCAGCCTGACCAACATGGTGAAACTTTGTCTTTGCTAAAAATACAAAAATTAGCTGGGCATGGTGGTGAGCCCCTGTAATCCCAGCTACTCGAGACGTTGAGGCAGGAGAATGGCTTGAACCCAGGAGGTAGAGGTTGCAGTGAGCTGAGATCACGCCACTGCACTCCAGCCTGAGCGACAGAGTGTGACTCCATTTCAAAAAAAAAGAGAGGAAGGAAGAGAGATTTCTGAGAATACAAAGCCGTTTGTTAGAATGAAGAAAAGAACAAGGTTTTGACAGTATGGCCATCTTACTGGCTGTACCAGTAAGCTTTAAACGCCTTAAGAAACCCAAATTTACTTCAGAAGAAGTAACTTCTTAGCTTTGTAAATGCACCAACCAATTAGAAAAACTGTTTCAGTGCTTATTTATTATGTGTCAGACACTATCTAGCATTGTAGGTACAGATATGAACAAGATAATAAAAGATTTCTTTTTTTTTTTTTTTTGGATGGAGTCTCGCTTTTCACCCAGGCTGGAGTGAAGTGGCGAAATCTCAGCTCACTGCAATCTCCGCCCCACCTCCGAGTTCAAGCGATTTTCCTGCCTTAGACTCCCGAGTAGCTGGGATTATGGGTGCCTACCACCATGCCTGCCTAATTTTTGTATTTTTAGTAGAGATGGGGTTTCACCATGTTGGCCAGGCTGGTCTCAAACTCCTCACCTCAGGTGATCTGCCTGCCTCAGTATCCCAAAGTACTGGGATTACAGATGGGAGCTACCGCACCCCACTGATAATAAAAGATTACCCTCACAGAGCTTATGTTTTTTGTCTAGGAAGATAGACAGTTTTCAAATAAATAAAGATAATTGCAGATGATGATATATTTTCCGTGAAGAAAATATATGTGGTGATGTGATAGAGAGCAAGAGTGGGTACTTCAGATTTGGGTGGTCAGGGAAGACCTCTTTGTAGTGACATACAAACTATTCTGTGAAGGGGAGGCAGAATCAGCATATCCTTGATGGGCGGAGAGTGATCTGGGCAGAGGGAACAGCAAATTCAAAGCCTTTTGGGAGAACTTGATTTGGTATGTTCAAGAATGAGCAGGGGCTAGATATGGTGGCTCACTCCTGTAATCTCATCATTTTGGGAAGCTGAGGTGGGGGGATCACTTGAGTTTAGGAGTTTAAGACCAGCCTGGGCAACATAATGAGACCCCCATCTCTATTAAAAAAAGAAAAAAAAGAATTAGCAGAGGCCAGATTTTGTAAGGTGCTCTGTAGACCTTGCATGGGATTATGGGAAGCCATTTATGGCAGGCAGCCAGTTGAACAAGAAGCTAAATGATCTGATTTACATTTTGAAAAGATCACCCATGCTTCCCTGGGGAGAATGGACTGTGGGGTGCCAAGAGTGGAAGATGTTGTATTTTATTTAAAAAAAGCTACAGGCTATTTGAGGGTTATGGAAGATAGAGGGCAGAAAGGAATTGAACTTCTTTAAGAGAGTATTTCACATTTTTTTCTTGAGATGGAGTCTTGCCTTGTTACCGGGGCTGGAGTGTTGTGGCGCAGTCTCGGCTCACTACAGCCTCTGCCTCCCAGGTTCAAGTGATTCTCCTGCCTCAACCTCCCGAGTAGCTGGGATTACGGGCATCTGCCACCATACCCAGCTAAATTTTTATATTTTTAATAGAGATGGGATTTCACCATGCTGGTCAGGCTAGTCTTGAACTCCTGACCTTGTGATTCGCCCACCTCAGCCTCCCAAAGTGCTGGGATTACAGACATGAGCCACCGTGCCCAGCCTAGACTACTCTTATGAATGAGCTGGAAAAAACAAAAAATGACAACAAAAAAGCAGCTGAAGAATTTCAGAGAGTAAACTGGGTGACTAATTTATATTAGAAAGTGGTAGACCAAGAACTGCTTATCTGAAGAGGGAATTAACGTGGAGAGGACCAAAATGCAGATTTTTTTTTTTTTTTAAATTGTGAATTGACAATGGGAATATATATAGAGGGTTCACGGTAGGGGCAGGGTTGAGAGATACAATGTGAGCCAAGGAAATTGGGAAAGATGATATTAGGAGTTGCTACTGTGGATTTTGAATTGGAACTAATATATTAAGGTTTAGAATTGCTTTTAACTTGCTTTTTTTCCTTTTTTCCGAGGTTAGACTTGTTTCTTACATGTGATCCATTCCAGCACTGGACTGATGGAGGCTGAGCATTTCTTCAGGTAATAATAGTTAACATTTATGGAGGACTTTCTATGTGCTGAGCAACAAATTAAGTGTTATACATCTATTTCATTTAATCCTCACACAACCACGTAGTGTTGGAAGTATTTTTGCACCTATTTAGTAGATGAAGAAAATGAGATTCAGAGAGTGTATTGAGTGAGTTCAGAGCCGGGTGTGGTAGCTCACGCCTGTAATCGCAGCACTTTGGAAGGCTGAGGTGGGCAGATCACCTGAGATCAGGAGTTTGAGACCAGGCTGGCCAACATGGTGAAACCTGTCTATACTAAAAATACAAAAAAAAAAAAAAAAAAAAGTTAGCTGGACATGGTGGCATGCACCTGTAATCCCAGCTACTTGGGAGATTGAGGCAGGAGAATGGCTTGAATCTAGGAGACGGAGGTTACAGTGAGCTGAGATCAGACCACTGCACTCTAGCCTGGACAACAGAGTGAGACTCTATCTCAAAAAAAAAAATAGAGTGAGTTCAGCTGAATTAAAAAATAAACCCTACTGCTGCAGTTGAAATAAGAGATGCTATTAGCTTAGGTTAGATGATACCATTGCTCACCTACCGTAAACATCATAAACATAAAGTGGTTCTACCCCCAAATACCATAACTTATTCCCACTAATGAATATATCATAGTTTGGTTTGTCTTTAAAATAATGGCTGGCTGGATATGGTGCCTCATGCCTTGCCGTCCCAGTACTTTAGGAGGTCGAGGTGGGAGGATTGCTTGAGCCCAGGAGTTTGAGACCAGCTTGGGCAATGTGGCAAGAGTCTGTTTCTATTATAAAAAATGAAATAAAACAAAACAATGGATATACCTTTTAGTAAAGAAAACTCCAGATTAGGATTTTTAACCCTAGGCTTTTTTAATTTTTTTATAAAGTAGTTTTGAAATAGTTAAAATTTATTTGAAAGAATATTCATATAAGGTAAATATGTATAACTAGGGAATTCTTTCTTAACAGGTGATTAATATTAGATAACAGAAATCTCTTGATTCCTTCCTCCTTGAGATATTGTTCACAGTTACTTTGAGCTTTAAGAAGCCTTATTAGAGTTTCTCATAGTAGCTTTCTTGCTGCATTTAAATGCTTATATACAGATTACATTAATTACAGTATTATCATATGATTTATTGAGTGGCCAGCATTAATACATTTGTCCTATTTTTCTTTCTCTTTTTAAAAAAAGACCTTTATTGAAGTACAGTTGACATAAACTGCCCATATTAAAAGTGTACATGCTGTGCTTGCTGGCTCACGCTTGTAATCCTAGCACTTTGGGAGGCTGAGGTGGGCAGATCGTTTTTGCCCAGAAGTTTAAGACCACCCTCGGCAACATGGTGAAACCCCATCTCCGCAAAAAATACAAAAACTAGCTGGGTGTGGTGGGGGGAGCCTGTAGTCCTAGCTACTCAGGAGGCTGAGATGAGAGGATCACCTGAGCCTGGGAGGTCGAGGCTGCAGGGAGCCATGATAGTGCCACTGCATTCCAACCTGGGTGACAAAGTGAGACCCTGTCTCAAAAAAAAATGTGTAAAATTTAAGTTTTGGGGCCGAGCACAGTGGCTCATGCCTGTAATCCCAGCACTTTGGGAGGCTGAGGTGGGCGGATCACAAGGTCAAGAGTTCCAGACCAGCTTGGCCAATATGATGAAAACCCGTCCCTACTAAAAATATAAAAATTAGCTTGGTATGGTGGCGAATTCCTGTAATCCTAGCTACTCGGGAGGCTGAGGCAGGAGAATTGCTTTAACCGGGACCCGGGAGGCGGAGGTTGCAGTGAGCTGAAATCATGCCACTGCACTCCAGCCGGGGCTACAGAGCAAGACTCCATCTCAAAAAAAAAGGACACAGTGGCTCACGCCTATAATCAAACCCAGCACTTTGGGAGGCCAGGATGCACGGATCATTTGAGGTCAGGAGTTTGAGACCAGCCTGGCCAACATGGTGAAACCTTGTCTCACTAAAAATACAAAAATTAGCTTGGTGTGGTGATGGGCAACCTTAATCCCAACTGTTCGGGAGGTTGAGGGAGGAGAACTACTTGAATCCAGGAGGCAGCTGTTGCAGTGAGCCAAGATTGCGCCACTGCACTTTAGCCTGGGTGACAGAGTGAGACTGTCACAAAAAAAAAAAAAAAAAAAAAGAAAAATTTAAGTTTCGACATGTATACACCCATGAAATTATTACCATAATCAAGCCCTAGAAGTTTCCTTATCCCCATTTGTAATAATCCTCCAACCTCTGTGGTCTCCAGGCAACTACTGATCTACTTTGTGTCACTATAGAATAGTTTGCATTTTCTAGAATTTTATATAAATGGAATCATAGAGTGTGTACTCTCTCTCTCTCCTTTTTTTTTTTTTTTAAGACAGAGTTTTGTTCTGTTGCCTATGCTAGAGTGCAGTGGTACAATCTTGGCTCACTGCAACCTCTGTCTCCCAGGCTTAAGTGATTCTCCTGCCTTAGCCTCCAGAGTAGCTGGGACCATGGATGTGTGCCACCATATCTGGCTAATTTTTGAGTTTTCAGTGGAGATGAGTTTTACTCTGTTGACTAGGCTGGTCTCAAACTCCTGGCCTCAAGTGATCTTCCTACCTTGGCATCCTGAAGTTAGTGGGATTACAGGTGTCAGCCACTGTACGTGGCCGATTGTGTGCTCTTTATTTACTTTTGGTCTGGTTGTTTTTACTCAGCATAATTATTTTGAGATTCATCTGTATTATTGCACATGTCAGTAGTTCATTTCTTTTTTTTTTTTTTTTTTTTTTTTAGAATAGAGTTTTGCTGTGTTGCCCAGGCTGGAGTGCAGTGGCGCAATCTTGGCTCACTGCAGCCTCTGCCCTGGGGTTCAAGCGATTCTCCTCCCTCAGGCTCCCGAGTAGCTGGGACTACAGGTGTATGCCACCAGCCCAGCTAATTTTTTGTATTTTTAGTAGAGATGGGGTTTCATCGTGTTAGCCAGGATGGTCTCGATCTCCTGATCATGTATGTGATCCACCTGCCCCAGCCTCGCAAAGTGCTGGGATTTCAAGTGTGAGCCACTGCGCCCACCCCCCAACATCATCCTTTTGCATGTGATTATTTGGTTGTCACAGCACCATTTGTTGACAAGACTATTCATTCCCCATGAATGCTCTTGGCATCCTTGTCAAAAATCACTTGGTGATGGATGTTTAGATTTATTTCCGGATTCTCTTTTCTGTTGGTCTGTATATCTGTCCTTTTATCAGTACTCTGGTGCTTTGTTTGTTTTGAGACAGTCTCCAACAGGGATTGTAGTTAACATTTTAATTTATAACAATATAATTTAGCCGGATGCGTTGGCTCACGCCTGTAATCCCAGCACTTTGGGAGGCCGAGGCGGGTGGATCACGAGGTCAAGAGATCGAGACCATCCTGGTCAACATGGTGAAACCCCGTCTCTACTAAAAATACAAAACATTAGCTGGGCATGGTGGCGCGTGCCTGTAATCCCAGCTACTCAGGAGGCTGAGGCAGGAGAATTGCCTGAGCCCAGGAGATGGAGGTTGCAGTGAGCCAAGATCGTGCCATTGCACTCCAGCCTGGGTAACAAGAGCGAAACTCCATCTCAAACAAACAAACAAACAAAAAAACAATATAATTTAATATCAACTCAGTTACGGTATATAGAAAACCTTTGTGCCTATGGAGCTCCATTGCCTCTCCCCTCTTTTGTGTTGTTATCATACAGTTTACATCTTCATACATTGTGTCCCCATCAACACTAATTTATAAGGATAGCTTTATGCTATTGTTTTTTAAATAAGAAGGAAAAAGTTACAAACAAAAAATACTTTGAGTCAGCTTTTTATATTTACTTATGTAATTACTTTCACCAGTGTTCTCCATTTTTTCATTTGGGTTTAAGTTACTGTCTAGTGTCCATTTGTTTTAGGCTAAATGGCTCCTTTTAGAGTAGAGCCATTTTTTTTTGAGACACTGTCTCCAAGGCTGGAGTGCAATGGTAGGATCGCGGCTCATTGCAACCTCTGCCACCTGGGTTCAAGCGATTCTTCTGCCTCAGCCTCCCTAGTAGTTGAGATTACAGATGTGCGCCATCACGTCCAGCTAATTTTTCTTATTTTTAGTAGAGATGGTGTTCTGGGCCGCGCGTGGTGGCTCACGCCTGTAATCTAAGCACCTTGGAGGCCAAGGCGGGTGGATCACCTGAGGTCGGGAGTTCAAGACCAGCCTGACCAACATGGTGAAACCCTATCTTTAAAAAAAAAAAAAAAAAAAAGGGGGGGGGCTGCTGACGGTGTTCTGGCATGTTCGCCAGGCTGCTCTCAAACTGTTGATCTGAGGTGATTCCCTGCCTTGGCCTTCCAAAGTGCTGGGATTACAGGAGTAAGCCACCATGCCAGCCTTTTTTTTTTTTTTTTTTTTTTTTTTTTTTTTTGAGACAGTCTTACTCTGTCGCCCAGACTAGAGTGCAGTGGTGCCATCTCAGTTCACTCACTGCAACCTTCATCTCCCAGGTTCAAGGGATTCTCCTGTCTCAGCCTCCCGAGTAGCTGAGACTAAAAGTGCGTACCACTGTGCCCTGCTAATTTTTTGTATTTTTAGTAGAGACAGGTTTTTGCCATGTTGGCCGGGCTGGTCTAGAACTCCTGGCCTCAAGTGATCCGCCCACCTCAGACTCCCAAAATGCTGGAATTACAGGCATGAGCCACCGTGCCCAGCTGAGCCATTTCTTTCTTTTTTCTTTGTTTTTTTTGAGACAGACTCTTGTTCTGTCACCCAGGCTGAAGTACAGTGGTGTGATCTCAGCTTGCTTTAACCTTCTCCTCTCAGATTCAAGCAATTCTTATAACTCAGCCTCTCAAGTAGCTGGGATTACAGGTGTGTGCCACCACACCCGGCTAATAGAGATGGGATTTGCCATGTTGGCAAGGCTGTTTTCAAACTTCTGACCTCAAGTGATCTGCCTGCCTCAGCCTCCCAAAGTGTTGAGGTTATAGATGTGAACCACCATGCCTAGCCTAGAGTAGAGCCATTTCTTTTCTGTTAGTGATGAATTATGTCTTTCTGTTTATCTGGGAATATCTTTTTCTCCTTTGTTTTTGAAGGATAGTTTTGCTGGATGTTGGGAATCCCTGGTTGATATTCTTTTAGCTTCCATGGTTTCTGATGAAAAATTGTTATCTTAAGGATTTCTTGTATGATAAGACACTTTTTTCTTGCTGCTTTCAAGATTCTCTTTTGTCTGTTTTTTTTAACAGTTTGATTGTGTATCTAGGTGTGGATCTCTGAGTTTTTCTTAGTTGGAATTTATTGAGCTTCCTAGATGTATAGATTAGTGATTTTCATTAGATTTGAGCTTTTGGCCATGATTTTACTAAATATTATTTTTGCCCCTTTTTCTCCTCTTGTAGGACTCTAGTATGTATTTGTTAGTATGTTTGATGGTGTCCCACAGGTCTCTTAGGCTTTGTTCATTTTTCTTCATTCATTTTCTTTATGTTCCCCAAACTGGATAATCTTTATGTTATTTTGTTATATTTTATTTTGTTAAGAGATGAGGTCTTGCTTTGTTGCCCAGGCTGGAGTATAGTGGCTGTTCACAGGGACTACAAGTTCAAGTGTACTATAGGCTGGGCATGGTGGCTCATGCCTGTAATCCCAGCACTTTGGGAGACCGAGGTAGGCAGATTACCTGAGGTCAGGAGTTCGAGACCAGCCTGGCCAATATGGCGAAACCCTGTCTCTACTAAAACTACAAAGATTAGCCATGTGTGGTGGTGGGTTCCTGTAGTCCCAGCTACTCAGGAGGCTGAGGCAGGAGAATCGCTTGAACTTGGAAGGCGGAGGTTGCAGTGAGCCAATATTGTGCCACTGAACTTCAGCCTGGTCGACAGAGCGAGACTCCGTCTTAAAAAAAAGTACATAACCTTGAACTGCTGGGCTCCCAAAGTGCTGGGATTATAGACATGAGCCACCATACTCAGCCTCAGTTCTTTAAGATACTACCTTGTCTTGGGGCTTGAACAGCTTCCAGTGAGGCAGAGGTTACGGAGAGCCGAGACTGTGCCATTGCACTCCAGCCTGGGTAACAAGAGTGAAACTCTGTCTCAAAAAAAAAAAGAGAGAATTCTGTTGTCATCTTTATCTTTGTTCTTCTATATGTCAGGGGTCCCCAGCCTCTGGGCCATGGACAGTATTGGACCAAGAGGTGAGTGGCAGGCGAGTGAACATTACCACTTGAACTCAGCCTCCTGTCAGATTAGTGGTAGCATTACATTCTCATAGGAACGTGAACCCTCTTGTGAATTGTGCATGTGAGGGATCTAGGTTGCACACTCCTTAGGCAAATCTAATGCCTGATGATCTGAGGTAGAGCAGTTTCATCCTGAACCATCCCTTTACTGTCCATGGAAAAATTATCTTCCACAAAACTGGTCCCTGGTGCCAAAAAGGTTGGAGACTGCTAGTATAAATGTTCGTTTGCTCTGGCTGCTTTTAAGATTTTCCCTTAGCTGGGTGTGGTGGTTCATGAAGCCTGTAATTTCAGCTACTTGGGAGGCCCTCGAGGCAAGAGGTTCACTTGAGCATAGGAGTTTGAGGCTATAGAACACCATGATCGTGCCTGTGAATAGTCACTGAGCTCCAGCCTGGGCAACATAGCGAGACATCATCTCTTAATAAAATAAAAGTGTCAGGCATGGTGGCTTATGCCTGTAATCCCAGCACTTTGGGAGGCAGGCAGATCACTTGAGGCTGGGAGTTTGAGATTAGGCTGACCAACATGGCAAAACCCTGCCTCTATTAAAAATTCAAAAGTTAGCCTGGTGTGGTGGTGCACGCCTGTGGTCCCAGCTACTAGGGAGGCTGAGGAATAAGAATCGCTTGCACCCAGGAGGCGGAGGTTGCAGTTAGCCAGGACCATAACCACTGCACTCCAGCCAGGGGCAGCAGAGCAAGACCGTGTCTGAAAAAAAAAAAAAAATTTTTGGTAATGATGTACCTTTCTATGATTCATTGAGATTCTTGGATCTGTGTGTTTATAGTTTTACTCCAATTTGGAAACTTTTAAGTTATCATTTCTTTAAAGTTTTTTGAAAAATGCACTGACAGATGTATTAAGCCTTTGTTTTTTGAGATGAAGTCTCCCTCTGTTGCCCAGGCTTGGAATACAGTGGCAGGATCTCAGCTCACTGCAGCCTCAACCTTCTGGGCTGAAGCAATCCTTCCGCCTCAGCACCTCAAGTAGCTGAGACTATAGGCATATCCCGATAATTTATTAAAATTAAAAAAAAATTTTTTTTTTTTGTAGAATTGAAGTCTTGCTTTATTGTCCAAACTGGCTTGCAACTCCTGGGCTCAAGCAGTCTTCTCACCTCGACCTCCCAAAGTGGTGGGATTATGGGTATGAGCCACAGTGCCCACCTATGCATTTTATTTCAGTATTTATTTTTTCCTGTTTCTGTTTTGGGTAGTTTCTACTGCTATGTTCTCAAATTTTCTTTTCTTTTTTTTTTTTTTTTGAGACGGAGTTTCACTCATGTTACCCAGGCTGGAGTGCAATGGTGTGATCTCGGCTCACCGCAACCTCCGCCTCCTGGGTTCAGGCAATTCTCCTGCCTCAGCCTCCTGAGTAGCTGGGATTACAGGCACGCACCACCATGCCCAGCTAATGTTTTGTATTTTTAGTAGAGACGGGGTTTCACCATGTTGACCAGGATGGTCTTGATCTCTTGACCTCGTGATCCACCCGCCTCAGCCTCCCAAAGTGCTGGGATTACAGGCTTGAGCCACCGCGCCCGGCCGTTCTCAAATTTTCTTTCCCCTGATTTTTTCTTCTTCAATGTCTAATCTGTTGTTAGTCCTCTATAGTGTATTTTTAATCTCAAACATTTCAGATTTTTTTTTTTTACTTCTACCTAACATGCTCACTTTTTACTATAGCTCTTTACACATGTGTAATGTAGTTATAATAACTTTTCAAGTGTCTTTACAAATTCTATAATTTGTATCATTTGTCAGTCATTTATTTTAACTTTTCATTGTGAAACAAGTATAGATTTATAGAAAGTTGCAAAAATAGTATAGCAGTATCCTATGCTATCCTTTTACTCAATGTCTCCCATTGGTACCATTATATAACTATAGTGCAATATTAAAGTTAGGAAGTAGCCATTGGTAAAATCTACAGAGTTTATTCAGATTTGTCCAGTTTTACATAGACTTGTGTTTGTGTACGTACGTCTTTGAATTGCATAATGTGTGAATTTGTGTATCCACTGTCACTGTGATGATGCAGAACAGTTGCATCCTCACAAGGATCTTTTTTGTTGCCCTTTTATAACTATACCTACCTCCCTCCACCCCATTCCCTGGAAACCACTAATATGTTTTCCATCTCTATAATATTGTTATTTCAAGAATATTGCATAGATGGAATCCTATAGTATATACAGTTGGCTTTTTTTTTTTTTTTTTTTTTTAAGATTGGCTTCCCCCAGTCCCTACCCCATTTAACTTAATTCTCTGGAGATTCATCAAAGTTGTTGCATATATCAATAATCTGTTCCTTTTGATTGCTGAGTAGTGTTCCATGTGTTTGCTTAATCATTAATCTGTTGGAGGACTTCTGTATTGGTTCTAATTTTCGTCTATTGTATATAAAACTACTGTGAATATTCATGTACAGATTTTTGTATAATTATTAGTTTTTATTTGTGGTAAATGCTTAAGAGTCTAATTGCTGGCCAGGAGTGGTAGCTCACGCCTGTAATCCCAGCACTTTGGGAGGCTGAGGCGGGTGGGTCATGAGGTCAGGGGTTCAAGGCCATGCTGACTAACACTGTGAAACTCTGTCTAATTGCTGGGGGGTATGGTAATTACATATTTCTTTTTTTTATTTTTTTGAGACTCATTTTGCTCTTGTTGCCCAGGCTGGGGTGCAGCGGCACGATCTTGGTTCACTGAAACTTCTGCCTCCCGGGTTCAAGCGATTCTTTTGCCTCAGGCTCCCGAGTAGCTGGGATCACAGGCATCCGCCACCATGCCTGGTTAATTTTTTGTATTTTAAGTAGAGACTTGGTTTTACCATGTTGGCCAGGCTGGTCTCAAACTCCTCACCTCAGGTGATCCACCTGCCTCACCTCCCAAAGTGCTAGGATTATAGGTGTGAGCCACTGCGCCCTGCCCAGTAATTACATATTTCTTTTTCTTTTTCTTTTTTTTTTTTTTGAGACAGATTTCACTCTGTTACCAAGGCTGGAGCGCAGTGGCGTAATTATGGCTCACTGCAGCCTCAAACTCCTGGGCTCAAGTGATCCTCTTGTCTCGGCCTCTCAAAGTGCTGGAACCACTGGTACTTTCCACCATGGTTGGCTGATTGTTTTATTTTTTATAAAGATGGGGTGTCACTATGTTGCCAGGCTGGTCTCGAACTCTTGAGCTCTAGTGGTCTTCCTATCTCAGCCTCCCAAATGCTGGGATTACAGATGTGAACCACTGCATTTGGCCTCAGTCCTATTTTCTTCACTCAGGGAGCATGCTGGACTCTGCTTTTGTTCCCCCTAGACTCTCCTTCACTGTTACATTCCTTGAAAACACTGTTTAGGCACTAAGTATGGATAATCACAGAACTCACCACATTTGTTTCCCATCTCTCAGGAATCACTATCCTTCATTCCCTGACTGATGCCCAGCAACTTAAAAATCACTGTTTTTTTTTTTTGAGACAGCCTCACTCCGTCACCAGGCGCCAGGATGGAGTGCAGTGGTGCAACCTTGGCGCACTGCAACCTCCGCCTCCCGGGTTTAAGCAATTCTCCTACCTCAGCCTCCCGAGTAGCTGGGACTTCAGGCATGCACCCCCACGCCCAGCTAATTTTTTTGTATTTTTAGTAGAGATGGGGTTTCACCATGTTGGCCAGGATGGTCTCGATCTCTTGACCTCGTGATCTGCCCACCTCGGCCTCCCAAAGTGCTGGAATTAAAGGCGTGAGCCACCGTGCCCGGCCAGAAATCATTGTTTTGTATATATATTTTTTTCTTTTCTTTTTTTTTTTTTTTTTTTTTTAGTTATTAGGAAGGTATTCTGATTCCTGTTACTCTGTTAGTCAGAGGTAGAATCCCCTTCCCCAACCTATGAAGTTTTCATTAGCGTTATTACACCTAGTGTTACTGACTGGCTAATAATTCCTTCCTTTTTCGAGTTCTTAAAAAGGGAATGGCAGCCACATAGAGCTCAGACTAAAAAGATACTTCTGATGTTGTTCAGTGTCTCTTGAAGCCCACATAATTCCAGAAAATTGCAAATCAATCATATACAGGCTTAGCGCTAGAAGTAGGTCAGCACAAGATGATGGTGTGAAAATATTTTGGTGACAGCTTGTGCATGATAATATATCCTTTCTTATTCAGAGTTCTTTTCATATATAATGCTAAATTCTAGGTGTTATCGTATGCTTTTTATCCTAATCTTTTCATTCTTTGTTAAAAAAATATGGTCATGTTTATAAAATAACAAGTTCTACATTTAAAGGGTAGGTTGACCAGTGAAAGCAGTCTTTCCAACCTAAGTGCATCTAGCTAGGTGATTCTCCCCTGAGCTTTATTATTTGTTTTAGAGCTTAGATGAGAGTTTGACAATGTATTGTGTGTACTAAGATTTCTTAATGTTTTATCTGTGTATTTCAAAGGTGTGCTTATCTGTGTAAAAAACTCAGCAAAACATGGCATTACCATGGGCCGTGAAACATTTGAAATATTCCTTTGGAGTTACTTTATAGAATTAGGCTAATTTTCAGTAATTAGGTGACTTTGAGCTGTTGGAGTCTTCTCCTCGGACCACCTTTGGGATAGAACTGCCTCTGTGCTAGTCTTACCAGTAGAGTTTTTATTTGTGTTTCCAGTCTGTTGCTTCTGCTGATGAACCTGGGTGTAGCTTTGTATGTTAGTCAGCTATTTTCAACATTGCCTATCATGGTGTTTTGCGAGTGGTTACTCAGTAGTTATTTGTTGCATGAATGAATGTCTCTTTATTGAGTCACCGAGTCAGTCAGTTCCCTCCTAACATTTCGGGGGATCTTTCCTTTTCTTTCCATCTCTATCCTTTTGGTCATTTTCTTTCTTGTTCGCATTTCCTCTGGAGGGTAAACCAAGAAGGCAAAGGAGATGAACCCAAAAACCATTCTGTATAAGTAACTCTGATACGAAAAAAATATTATATGAGAAAGGATTGAAATATTTGGGGAAAATGAGATTTTGGAGTTAATGCTGGATTTCATTTTTTCATTCTATTTCTCACTGCCACTACTAGTTGTGGATTCGGTTTTTGCTGTTTTTTTCTTTTCTTCGAAGGCCTGAACATCCTTTTTTCTTTAATTTATAGCTAGTGGGCTGGGCGCAGTGGCTCAAGCCTGTAATCTCAGCACTTTGGGAGGCTGAGGCGGGTGGATCACGAGGTCAAGAGATCGAGACTATCCTGGTCAACATGGTGAAACCCCGTCTCTACTAAAAATACAAAAAATTAGCTGGGCATGGTGACACATGCCTGTAATCCCAGCTACTCAGGAGGCTGAGGCAGGAGAATTGCCTGAACCCAGGAGGTGGAGGTTGCGGTGAGCCGAGATCGCGCCATTGCACTCCAGCCTGGGTAACAAGAGTGAGACTCTGTCTCAAAAAAAAAAAAAAAAAAAAAAAAAAAAAATTATAGCTAGTGATATCCTCTTATGTTTTTTATTTTAATTTCTCATTTTTATAACTTTTTCCTTTTCCATATGGAAGCCTCTCCCATGTGGAGTCCTAATTCGGGAAAAGGAGTCAGGCTGGCGGGACCAAGGGAAAGCAAAAAGAGAAAGCAAATAAGCTATAAGTCTGCCTTTGTGGTCCTCCAGGACACATAGCCCTCCTGTGCAAATAACTCATAATATTCCTGCACCCAGCTATCACCAGATCCTCAGCTGATAGAAAAATGCAAGTTAGCTCACTGCAACCTTGGCATTGTCAGTACTTCACAAGGTGTTATCAGCCCTCTTCAGCACACAGCACAAGCACCATCTTATAGAATCCTCAGCAAGCCTTTGTGTCTCCTGGCAGCCGCCGACTTGTCCGTTGCTACCTTACAACGTATTTTCCTACTTCCTCTAATAAATAAGTATACCTTTCTTTACCTACAACTGTCTTAGTAAATTCTTTTTACTGCCTGTGTAACTCTGGCCCCAGATAGTCACCACTCACAATATTCCTCTTCTTTATCCCTTAAATATTAGTGTGTCTTCAGGCCGCTGCTTCTCTTCTAGCCTTTTCTTTGGTTACTCTGCCACTGTTCTCACTGTGTTTTCTCCCTTTGTGACCCTGTTTAAAATTGAGGGTTTCAACTACTCTTAGTTTGGTGTTCCAGATTTCCAGCTCCACTGGTATAACTACTTATTGGACACTAATTTTGTCAGCTCATGGGCATAACATATTGTATATCAAACAGAACTTTATCATTTTCCGAGCTGGGCGCGGTGGCTCATGCCTGTAATCCTAGTACTTTGGGAGGCTGAGGTGGGTGGATCACCTGAGGTCAGGAGTTAAAGATCGGCCTGGCCATCATGGTGAAACCCCATCTCTTAAATAAAAAAAAAAAAAAAAAAAGAACTTTATCATTTTTCTTTCCAAACTGGTTTCTTCTTCAGTATTCCTATTTCGGTGAGTAGAAATATTATCCACTCAGCACTCAGTGGTTCTCAAACTTCTTGGGTATCAGAACCCCTTAACACTCCTAAAAATGATTGAAATATCTAAAGAGCTTTTGTCTGTGTGAGTTATAACATTAAATATTGGCCAGGCGCGGTGGCTCACGCCTGTAATCCCAGGACTTTGGGAGGCCGAGGCAGGTAGATCATGAGGTCAAGAGATTAAGACTATCCTGGTCAACATGGTGAAACCCCGTCTCTACTAAAAATACAAAAATTAGCTGGGTGTGGTGGCACATGCCTGCAGTCCCAGCTACTCGGGAGTCTGAGGCAGGAGAATCGCTTGAACCTGGGAGGTGGAGGGTGCAGTGAGCGAAGATCTTGCCACAGCTCTTCAGCCTGGGCAACAGAGTGAGATTCTGTCTCAAAGAAAACACCAAACATTAAATATTAATTAGATTAAAACAGAGAAAATGTTTAAAATATCTATTTTAAAAAATATATCTATAAATTTACCAAAAATGACAGTAAACCCATTGCATGTTAAGATAAAAGTAAATTTTTATGAAAAATAACTTTTTACAAAACAGCAGCAACAAAATTTGATAAGAAATGTGGCTTTTTTCCATTTTTGTAATTATTTTTAATGATGGTACCAGAAGACAGCTGGATTCTCATATCTCCATTTTCATTCAAATTAGTTACAATATTCTATTTCATATGTCTTCTGGAAAATGCTACCCTGCACCCATGAGAGCATGACAGTGAAAAAGGCAAACAAGGTTTTAATACTATTGTGAAAATGGTTTTGACCATGTAGGTGCCATAAAAGTCTTGGGGATTCCCAGGAGTTCCAGGCCACACTTTGAGAGCTGCTCTTCTATCTAGTCCCCTAGGTGTCATCTTATATGTCTTCTGTCCCAGTTATCACACACATATCATCTTTTGCTAAGTCCTTTTTTTTTTTTTTTTTTTTTAGATGGGGTCTTGCTGTGTTGTCCAAGTTGGAGTGCAGGGCTCACTGCAGCCTCAACCTCTTAGGCTCAAGCGGTCCTCCCACCTCAGCCTCCCGACTAGCTGGAACCATAGTTGTATGCCACCACATCCAGCTAAAAGTCTTAAAGATTTTATCTCCTCAGTGTATGTTAGGTCAAAGTCCCCTCATTCTACAGCCAGAGTACTTTTCACATTTTTTTCTATCTAGTGTTCTTGCCAGTGTTCTATTTTTTTTCTAAGCCATTCACATTGTAGCAAAAGTAATCTTTCTAAAATAGAAATCTGATGATGTAACTCCTTTCCAAAAATCCTTTATGAGTTTCTTATAGCTTTATTAGTATGTAAGACATTTTATAATCCTGTTTCTACTAGGCTCTCTAGATTCTTCTCAAGCCACTTCTCCATGAGTACCTATAGTGTTCTAGAGAACACTATGCAGTACTTGCAGCTCTGAGAAAGCATCAGGGTGACCTGTACATCTGTATTAATAGTATTATTGTTTGTTGAGTTTGCATTATTCTATGTACTTTACATGTTATCTCATTTTTTTTTTTTTTTTTTTTTAGACAGAGTCTTGCTCTGTCACCAGGCTGGAGTGCAGTGGCGCAATCTTGGCTCACTGCAACCTTTGCTTCCTGGGTTCAAGCGATTCTTCTGCCTCAGCCTCCCGAGTAGCTGGTGCGTACCACCATGCTTGGCTAATTTTTTTGTATTTCTTAGTAGAGATGGGGTTTCACCATGTTGGCCAGGATGGTCTTGATCTCTTGACCTTGTGATCCACCTGCCTCAGCCTCCCAAAGTGCTGGGATTACAGGCGTGAGCCACTGCACTCGGTGTTATCTCATTTTTTAATTCAGCCTTCCAAAAGAAGTACTCTTACTATTTTATAGATGAAGAAACTGAGAGACATGATTGATCTCTCTAAACCTCTAAAATAATCTCAAGGAACATAGGCCTGTTTCTCTAATTCTGTATTTGGCTAAATATTATTTATCCTTGAGGATCAGACTTCAGTATTCCCTGCTTCTGAAGCCTTTCCAGTGGTCTGATTTAGATACCTGTTCCCTCCATGGCTTACCTTGTCAGCAGCTCGAGCTAGCCCTTAACATGATACATTATTTACTTGTTTGCCAGGGAATTTCATTTCTTTGGGGCAGGAATATTGGATTGCATCTAATATTTGTTCCTTGAACAAATGTGCATATTGAGGTCTTTAAAATCTGATATCCCTCTGGACCTTCTTATTCTGTTCATTCTAAGCAAGCAGGATACTCAGTTTAGGAGGAGCTGTAAAACAGATTATATTATTATTATCTTTTTTTTTTTTTTTTTTTTTTGAGACAGAGTCTTGCTCTGTTGCTTAGATTGGAGTACAATGGCATGATCTCGGCTCACTGCAACCTCCTGAGGTGGGTTCACCTGAGGTGAGGAGTTCAAGACCAGCCTAACCAACATGGAGAAAACCTGTCTCTACTGAAAATACAAAATGAGCTGGGCATAGTGGTTCATGCCTGTAATTCCAGCTACGTGGGAGGCTGAGGCAGGAGATTCACTTGAACCCGGGAGGCAGAGGTTGCAGTGAGCCAAGATGGCACCATTGCACTCCAGCCTGGGCAACAAGATTGAAACTCCATTTAAAAAAAAAATTTTTTTTTTTGGCCACACACCATGGCTCACTCTTATAATCTCAGGACTTTGGGAGGCTGAGGCGGATGGATTACCTGAGGTCAGGCGTTGGAGACTAGCTTGACCAACATGGTGAAACCTGGTCTCTACTAAAATACAAAAATTAGCCGGGCCCGGTGGCACATGCCTGTAATCCCATCTATTCAGGAGCCTGAAGCATGAGAATAGCTTGAACCTAGGAGGCAGAGGTTGCAGTGAGAGGTTGCAGTGAGGTGAGATTGCGCCATTGCACTCCAGATTGGGCAACAAGAGCGAAACTTCATCTCAAAAAAATAAAATAAATTTTTTTTTTTTTTGTAGTCTGGGCATGGTGGGTCACATCTGTAATCCCAGCACTTTGAGAGGCGGAGGCAGATGGATTACTTGAGGTCAGGAGTTTGAGACCAGCCTGGCCAACATGGTGAAACCCTGTCTCTACTAAAAGTACAAAAATTAGCTGGGCATGGTGGTGCACGCCTGTAATTCCAGGTGCTTGGGAGGCTGAGGCAGGAGAATCGCTTGAACCCAGGAGGCAGAGGCTGCAATGAGCCGAGATCATGCCACTGCACTCCATCCAGTCTGGGTGACAGAGTGAGACTCTGACTCAAAAAAAATAAAAAAAGAAAGAAAAAGAATGATTTAGTACAGATTTTTTAAATTGTGTTTTCTTTTTAAAACAACATCTTTTCAATGTGAATGCAAAGAGCTTTTTTTTAATCTCCTATTACAAAATCATTATCGGCTGGGTGTGGTGGCTCACACCTATAATCCCAGCACTTAGAGGCTGAGGCAGGAGAATTGCTTGAGGCCAGGAGTCTGAGACCAGCCTGGATAACATAGTGAGACCCTCTCTACCCCCCAAAAAAATTAGCCAGATGTGTTGGTGTGCACTTGTAGTCCCAGGTATTTGGGAGACTGAGGTAGGAGGATTGCTTGAGCCTAGGAGGTTGAGGCTGCAATGAGCCATGATTGTGTCATTGCAGTCTAGCCTGAACAATAGAGGCCTTGTCTCCAAAAAGAAAAAAAAGTATGGGGACAGTGGCTTATACCTGTAGTACCAGCACTTTGGGAGGCTGAGGTGGGAGGATCACTTGAGTCCAGGAGTTAGAGACCAGCCTGGGCAACATAAAGAGACTCTATCTCTACAAAAGTTAAAAAAAAAAAAAAAAAAATTTAGCCAGGCATGGTGGTGCATGCCTGTAGTCCCAGCTACTCAGGAGGCTGATGGGAGGATTGCTTGAGCCTGAGAGGTTGAGGTTGCAGTGAGTCATGATTATACTACCGCACTCCAGCCTGGGCCTCAGAGTGAGACCTGATGTGTCTCTCTGTCTTTCTCTGCCTCTCTCTCTGTCTCTCTCTCTCTCTCTTTCTTTCTCTCTCTCTCTCTCTATTTATATTTAATTGCAGTTCTCAGCCTCTTGCCCATCTAATGCTCACTTTCCTGTGAATAACATCAACTGAGAGTTTTTTGTTTTTGTTTTTGTTTTTGTTTTTGTTTTTAAGACGGGGTTTCACCATGTTGGTCAGGCTGGTCTTGAACTCCCAACCTCAGGCGATCCGCCCGCCTTGGCCTCCAAAGTGCTTGGATTATAGGCATGAGCCACCATGCCCGGCCAAGAGTTTCATATTTTAATTGTGATTTAGGAAGTTGATACCATTTTTCTTCTCTTAGTAAGTTATATTGTTTAATTCTGGAATCCTATTTTCTTTATTAGATACATCTGAATTTTATCTTTTTGATAGGATTCATTTGCCCATTCTTTCCTATTATTTATTTATTTATTTATTTTTGAGATGGGTTTCGCTCTTGTTACCCAAGCTGGAGTGCAATGGCGCAATCTCCACTTACTGCAACCTTCATCTCCCAGGTTCAAGTGATTTTCCTGCCTCAGCCTCCCGAGTAGCTGGGATTACAGGCATGTGCTACCAAGCTCAACTAATTTTTTGTGTTTTTAGTAGAAACTGTTTTTCACCATTAGCCAGGCAGGTCTCGAACTCCTGACCTCAGGTGATCTGCCCTCCCTCGGCCCCCCAAAGCTGGGATTACAGGCGTGAGCCACCACGCCCAGCCTGCCCATTCATTCTTTCTGCTTGCCTCTCCAATCCCTTGAGCATTGCAGTGGCTGTTTAATTTTGGGAGCTAATTAGCTTCAGTAATTGCACACCTTGAGGCATTTCTAGACATTTATAGCTTTGTAGTTTTGGTCTTGAAAGGATATGTTGTAGCTTTTTGGCTTTTGTGTCTTTTTTTGTTTGTTTGTTTAAGAAAACCTTGAATTCTATGCAGGGAAGATTTGTGTTAATCCATCTAAGTGGGATTTAGGACTATTAGGGGTTTATTTTGTCAGTGCCCAAGAATATCATATTTGTATTTTGTTCATAGCATTTTGAGGTCTCCAGGAGTTTTAAGATGATGCCTTTTGTCATAGATGAGTTTCAGAATCAGACCAATATGGAGGATTCAATCTTATGTCTTGGAATAAGAACCCAGGCTAGTTTGTGGACTTGTGTAACACAGAACATCTACAACCTGCCCCCTTGTTGCTACTTTAATTTGCAGTTAGGCCTTGCAGGGTGTGTAGCTGAATTCTCTTTTACCAGCTGTCATTCTGTCTACCTGCAAGTGTCTTTTGTGTAATATTAGTGTCATTTAAATCTATTTTAGAACAGATTTGATTCTGAATCACTTACTTCTGTAATTTTTAACCTTTAGTTGGGAAATGAACTTTCCTCAGAAAGATATAAATGGATTGATTAAAGAAATTTGAAAAACACAGTATGTTTTTGAGAGTGTCATAGTGTATAGGATATAGTTTGTAGACTTGCTTTGAGTTTTTAAGAGTTAATAGGATTGAATTATTCAAGACTCAAGATAAGTAGAAAGAAAAGTTTTGTTTTCCTACCTGCTTTTTTGGACTTCTTCCTGTTACATCCCATTATATTTGGAGCTTAAAACCAGAGCTTCAGTACAGTTTAGTTAATTGAATTATGCTAGTAATTCTCTCTGGTGAGATTATGTATGGAGTTACTGAGTATTATTAGTATGTCTTTGTAGGCAGGTGAGGAAGCTAAGTTGAAGAGATCAGAAATCCTTTATTAAATATATACTCTAGTATACATTAATTTCATTTATAAGGAAACTGTCCTGAAATTAGAGGAAGCACTAAGTGAAGCAGCCATATATAAATAATTTATTTTCTGGTCAGGCCAAGCTTGCTTACATATTATGTTGCATATATTACATATATATGCTTATATGTTGATGTTAGGATGTTAGAAAACCACTCCGTATTTGCTTTTTGTGGCCAATAGCTTACTTAACAAATACTCACTGTGTCAGAACTATCTGAGAGCAAGGGATATAGCAATGAAGAAACAGAAAAAAAATCCCTACTCTTATAGAGCTTATCTTTTTTCTCATTTTCCAATTTTTTATTCTGTTAAAATTCACATAACAGAATTTGCCATCTTAACAATTCATTCGTATTAAATACATTTATGATATCATGCAGCCATCACCAGCAATCCTTCTCCATAACTGTTTTTATTTTGTAAAACTGAGAAACTCTCTACTTATTAAACAATAAGTCCCGTTCTCCTTTCCCCCTTCTCCCAGCCCTGACAACTACCATTCTGCTTTCTGTCTTCTATGATTTTGACTGTTCTAACTACCTCACATAAGTGGAATTATACAGAATTTGTCTTTTTGTGACTGGCTTTAACATGTCATCAAGGTTTATCCATGTTCCAGCATATGTCAGAATTTCCTTAGGCTGAATATTATTCAATTGCATGTATATACCACATTTTGCTTATCCATTTATTTTTGATAAACACGTGCTTCTACCATGTAGCTAATTGTGAGTACTGCTGCTATGAACATGGATGTACAAATATCTCTTTGAGACCTTATTTTCAATTCTTTCGAATATATACCCAGAAGTAGAATTGCTGAATCAGAGCTTACACTTTAGTGAGACGAATGAAAAATAGGCTGGGTGCAGTGACCTGTAATTGCAGCACTTCAGGAGGCCAAAGCAGGAGGGTGTTTTGAGCCCAGGAGTTTGAGACCAGCCTGGACAACATGGCAAAATGTGTCTCTACAAAGAATACAAAAAAATTAGCTGGGTGTGGTGGCACATGCCTATAGTCTCAGCTACTAGGGAGGCTGAGGTGGGATGATCACTTGAGCCCATGGTTAAGGCTGCAATAAATCTTGAGTGCACCACTGCACACCAGCCTGGACAATAGAGGAATACCCTATCTCAAAAAAGAAAAATAATGCCATCAGACAGAACAGCATGGAATCCATGAAAACAAATCCTTAAAATGAGACCCACAAACAGCTGTCTTGGTTATAGTTTATCTGAAATTGGCTCTACTTTTTTGCCCTTTCATGTCATCCTTTTTTGCCCATGATAGGGAACAGAGCGATGACAGAGCATATAATAATACTTTCATTTGTTACAGATTTGCTGTGGTCCAGGCATCCTGAAAAATTACTTTGAAAATTATATAATCTGAAATACCATTGATTTGATAATTAAAAAAAATAGAAAATTATATAATCACATTAATATCCTATGAAAGGTTTTAACTTGCTTATTTTATAGTGAGATAAAGAGAGGCCTAGAGAGGTGATTACTTATGTAGGATCACAAAGCCTGGTATGTGATAGGGCGAGGTAGGCATGGTCCTAATTTTATCAAGCAAAAGGGGCTTGCTGCCCAATGCACTGCAAGCCAGTACTATAACACTGAGTTTTTGAGAAAAGAAAAGCTTATTTTGCCAGTTGACTTACAGGGGTCAAGCTAAAATCTGCCTCAGTGCAGTAATTTCATTAGAACAGGTTTAGCAGGTAGATTCTGGGATTACTAGGTGACTGGTGGAAGGAAAGGGGAGGTCTAGAAAGTCCTTCGGAGTACCCAATTAGTTATCTCTTCATGACTACTCATGGGTCTCATGTGCAAATTTGGGAGGAGTTCATATGAAGCTTGTGGTGGCAATTCAGGCCATGATGAAGCTCCTTCAGTCTGAACCCTAGTTGGCTTTATTGGTTCCAACTGATTTCAGCCAGTTTTCTTATCTTAACAAGCAGAGGGAGTTTCAGTGTTTCAGAAAGTTGTTTCTTTTCTTATCTGCTATCTTGCAAACTCAACAATTTATGTTAGTTACAGGTTTAACTTTTGGGGTTATGGTTTAGTAACAACTTCAGTCCCTGAGCAAGAGCATGAAGCCCACATTCCATATTTCGAAAATTTGTTTTCTTCTTTTTGAGACAGAGTCTCATTCTGTTGCCCAGGCTGGAGTGCAGTAGTGTGATCTCAGCTCACTGCACCCTTTGCCTCCCAGGTTTAAGCAGTTCTCCTGCCTCAGCCTCCCAAGTAGCTGGGATTACAGGCATGAGCCACTATGCCTGGCCCCATATTTCTAAATATTTAGTAGTTATAAATTAAGATTTTTAAAAAAGGAACCGTGCCCGGCTTAGCGGTTCTATCTTCAATGAAGGACCCAGAATAGGTCCAAGATCAAGAGTGCAAGGACTCAAACCCAGGCCTATTTGACCATGCTGTCTGTCGTTAACAGTAAGAAAGCCTGGGATTACAGAGTGAGATGATGGCTTACTCTCTATGGTTAGTGGAGTAGGGATAGAAAGCGGCTAATCTGACCTGGAGAAGTGCTTTAAATGGACCATATTTTGACAGAAGCACCCTGTTTCTCCTTTGAAAATACAGTTTAGTATTTACTCATCGAATCTAGAGAATTTAAGAACTGAAAAAATGCTGCTTCTTCCAAGTGCATTCTGGCCTTTGTGCAGTTTAAGTTGAATGGCACAGTTATGAAGAGTCATAGCCATTTTTTCCCTCTAAAAATAGGTGAGGCAGGAGCATATTGATCTGATTATATGTTGGTCTGTAGTTTATACTTAACAAGAATTTTTTCAGTACCATTTGTTTGCTTACTTAGAATAATGTATAAAAGGATCAGATTGTGGTTTTCTATTCTATGTTATACTTTTATAGGGAGATTAGACATCATTAAAACTATCTTAGATTGTCCTAAAATTTCCAGTTGTCTGAAATTGGTCTCAGACTTATGAAGAGGGAGGTGTGTATTTCTATTTATTTATTTTTAATTTTTGAGAGGTGCATATTTTGATGGCTGCAGAGAAATGCAGTTTTGGATACAGAATATTATTTCTTTATCACATAAATTGTTGAGCTTGTGGAATATATCTGCTAATTTTTTTTTTTTTTAATGAAATAGATGGAATTTCACTCTTGTTGCCCAGGCTGGAGTGCAATGGCATGATCTCGGCTCACTGCAACCTCCGCCTCCTGGGTTCAGGTGATTCTCCTGCCTCGGCCTCCAGAGTAGCTGGGATTACAGGTGTCTGCCACCAAGCTTGGCTAATTTATTTATTTATTTATTTTATTTTATTTTTTTTTGAGATGGAGTTTCGCTCTTGTTACCCAGGCTGGAGTGCAATGGCGCGATCTCAGCTCACCACAACCTCCGCCTCCTGGGTTCAGGCAATTCTCCTGCCTCAGCCTCCTGAGTAGCTGGGATTACAGGCACGCGCCACCATGCCCAGCTAATGTTTTGTATTTTTAGTAGAGACGGGGTTTCACCGTGTTGACCAGGATGGTCTCGATCTCCTGACCTCGTGATCCACCTGCCTCGGCCTCCCAAAGTGCTGGGATTACAGGCGTGAGCCACCGCGCCTGGCCTGATTTTTTAATATTTTTAGTAGAGACAGGGTTTTACCATGTTGGCCAAGGTTGGTCTTGAACTCCTGACTTTAGTCCACCTTGGCCTCCCAAAGTGCTGGGATTATAGGCATGAGCTACCACACTTGGCCTGGTCTGGTCATTCTTATCATTCTCAAGATACCAGTTATTTTATTTATTTATTTTTTGAGATGCAGTCTTGTTATATCACCAGGCTGGAGTGCAGTGGCATGATCTCAGCTCTCTGCAACCTTCGCCTCCCAGGTTCAAGCAATTCTCTGCTTCAGCCTCCCAAGTAGCTGGGATTATAGGCACACGCCACCATACCCGGTTAATTTTTTGTATTTTAGTAGAGACAGGGTTTCACCATGTTGGCCAGGATGGTCTCGATCTCCTGACCTCGTGATCTGCCTGCCTCAGTCTCCCAAAGTGCTGGGACTACAGGTGGGAGCCACCACGCCCGGCAAGATACCAGTTTTAAGGTTGACTGTCCAGCCACACACTATTCATCAGACCTCATACTTAAAAATTTTTTTTGATATGGTCTCACTCCCATTGCCCAGAATGGAGTACAGTGGCATGATCATGGCTCCCTGCAATCTTGACCTCCCCACGCTCAGATGATTCTCCCATCTCACCCTTCTGAATAGCTGGGATTATGGCACATACTACGACACACAGCTAGTTTTGTATTTTTTGCAGAGATGGCATTTCATCATATTGCCCAGGCTGGTCTTGAACTCTTGGGCTCAAGCGATACTCCTGCCTTAGCCTCCCAAAGTACTGGGATTATAGGCATGAGGCACCACACCCAGCCCAGGCCTCATACTTAAAGCTTCCTTTTTTTTTAAAAAGACACAGCTCATTGCAACCTTTGTCTCCTGAGTTCAAGCAATTCTCCCACCTCAGCCTCTCAAGTAGCTGGAATTACAAGTGGCTGCCCATGCCCAGCTAATTTGAACCTCCTTTATTTTTTTATTTATTTTTTCCCCTGAGAGACAGGGTCTTGCTTTTTTGCCAAGGCTGGAGTGCAGTAGCACATTATAGCTCACTGTAGCCTTGAACTCCTGGGCTCAAGCTCTCCTCCTGACTCAGCCTCCTGAGAGGCTGGATGTGTACCACCATGCCTGGGTTGAAGCTTTCTTGAGTAGGTTGAAACCTGTGTGATCATTATGAACCCAGGATTTTGGATTGTCCTCATCTAATTATAAACTTACCGTTTCTGTGAGAGAGTTTATTATTTTATTTTATTTTAATTTTTGAGACAGGCCCTTGCCCTGTTGTCCAGGCTGGAGTGCAGTGGCACCATTTCGACTCACTGCAAACATCACCTTCCAAGCTCAAGGAATTCTCCTGTGTTACCTCCCAAGTAGCTGGGACTACAGGCGCACACTACCTTGCCCGGCTATTTTTTTGTAGATAAGGGGTTTCATCATGTTGCCCAGGGTGTTCTCAAAGTCCTGTGCTATAGCAGTTCACCCACCCAAGCCAAAGTGCTGTGATTATAGACGTGAGCCATTGCAGTTAGCCTATTGCTTTTATTACTATTATTTTCTTTTTGAGACAGAGTCTTGCTCTGTTGCCCAGGCTGGAGTGCAGGGGCCCAGTCTTGGCTCACTGCAGCCTCCGCTCCCTGGGTTCAAGTGATTGTCCTGCCTCAGCCTCCTGAGTAGCTGGGACTACAGACACATGTCATCAAGCCTGACTAATTTTTGTATTTTTAGTGGAGACGGGGTTTTACCATGTTGGCCAGGCTGGTCTCGAACTCCTGATCTCAGGTGATCTGCCCACCTCACCCTCCCAAAGTGCTAGGATTATAGGCATGAGCCACCACGCCTGGCCTTATAATGGTTTTTAGAGGCAGCATCTTGCTTTCTCACCCAGGTTGAAGTGCTGTGGTGTAGTCATAGCTCACTGCAGTTTCCAACTCCTTGGCTCAAGTGACTCTCTCACCCCAGCCTCCCAAGTAGCTAGTACTACAGGTACATGCCACCATGCCCAGCTAATTTTTGTAGAGGTGGGGGTCTCACTACATTGCCCAGGCTGGTATCAAACTCCTGACCTCAAGTGATCCTCCCACATTGGCCTCCTGCCAAAGTGCTGGGATTACCGGCACAAGCCACCATGCCAGAGTTGGAGTTTAATTTAAATCTAGGAAGACCATAATCATGGCTTTTGTTCAGTTTTCATGCTACCCTTTTTATTGATTGGTGAGAATCTTGTGTTTTCATGTGTTCAGTTGTAGGATCTATTAGAGATGGAAAAAGAAATAGAAAAATCTTGAGTGCTATCTCAATACTAGAGGCATAATAGTAAAAGTCTAAATTGATGTTAGATCTGGAATTTAGTGGTGTGGAAAATTGAGTTTAATCCCCTTCTTATTTTTTTTTTTTTAAACATATCTTCCTAACACCAAAAGCATTGGCAACAAAAGCCAAAATAGACAAATGGGATCTAATTAAACTCCAGAGCTTCTGCACAGCAAAAGAAACAATCATTAGAGTGAACTGGCAACCAACAGAATGGGAAAAAATGTTTGCAATCTACTCATCTGACAAAGGACTTATATCCAGAATCTACGAAGAACTAAAACAGATTTACAAGAAAAAAACAAACCCATTCAAAAGTGGGTGAATGATATGAACAGACACTTTTCAAAAGAAGACATGTGTGAGGCCAACAAAAATATGAAAAAATGCTCATCATCACTGGTCATTATAGAAAGGCAAATCAAAACCACATTGAGATACCATCTCATTGCCAGTTAGAATGGCGATCATTACAAAATCTGGAGACGAGATGCTGGAGAGGATGTGGAGAAATAAGAACACTTTTACACTGTTGGTAGGAGTGTAAACTAGTTCAATCATTGTGGAAGACAGTGTGGCAATTCCTCAAGGACCTAGAAATAGAAATTCCATTTGACCCAACAATCCCATTACTGGGTATATATCCAAAGGATTATAAATTGTTCTCTTATAAAGACATATTCACACGAATGTTCATTGCAACACTGTTTACAATAGCAAAGACTTGGAACCAACCCAAATGCCCGTTGATGGTAGACTGGACAGGGAAAATGTAGCACATATACATGAAGGAATACTATGCAGCCATAAAAAACAATGAGTTCATGTTCTTTGTAGGGACATGGATGAACCTGGAAACCATCATTCTCAGCAAACTGACACAAGAACAGAAAATCAAACACTGCATGTCCTCACTCATAGGCGGGTGTTGAACAATGAGAACACATGGACACAGGGGGGGAAGCATCACACACTGAGGTCTGTTGGGGGGGACTAGGGGAGGGACAGCAAGGGGGTAGGGAGTTGGGGAGGGATAACATAGGGAGTCATGCCAGATACAGGTAATGGGGATGAAGGCAGCAAACCACATTGCCATGTACGTGTGTACCTATGCAACAATCCTGCATATTCTTCACATGTACCCCAGAACCTAAAGTGCAATAATATATATATATATTTAAAAAAACATATCTTCCTATGTCATTTAGATATACTTTCTCTAGCGTAACTGCTCTTGCCAAATGGTACCATTGTTTATTAGCTCTCTTGTTACCAGATTTGCTAAATTTCTCAAAAATATTTGATTATTTGAGAAAGTACATTAGAATTTGGCATTTGGTTTGTGTGACAATTTCGGCAGCGCCCTTTATTTCGAAGAGCTTGGGAATTTGTTGACAGAAATCCATTTTCTCTGTGACTCCTGATTTCCCCCACACCCTGCTCCAAGGCTTTCTAGCCTGTGGTCTATTTTTAAATCCTGCTGCTGTGCTCTGTATTGCGGCAGTTCTTTTCCTGAATTATTTATCATTGTTGGGAGCTGAATGGAGCAGCATGTTTTTTCACCACTGCTCATTAGGACTTACGTGGCTGTCTTCAACTTGGTGGACAGATCTGGTTCATGTTAAATCTCACTGGCCCATCCCGGGAAGGCTTCAAGATAGTATAAGAACAGGCCACAATTGTCCAGGCACTTTGAGAGGCTGAGGCAGGCAGATCACCTGAGGTCAGGAGTTCAAGACCAGCCTCACCAACATAGAGAAACCCTGTCTCTACTAACAATGCAGAATTAGTTGGGCATGCCTGTAGTCCCAGCTACTTGGGAGGCTGAGGCAGGAGAATGGCTTGAACCCAGGAGACAGAGGTTGCGGTGAGCTGAGATTGTGCATTGCATTCCAGCCTGGGCAACAAGAGCAAAACTCCTTATCAAAAAACAAAACAAAAACAGGCCACAATCTGTATTGTAAATTTTACAATCTATATTGTAAATTGTTCAAACTTTTGGATTATCGTTATTTTGTTTCAGCAGCAGTGGGACAGAGAGAAGCTATGCCATGTTCTTCCCTTAGACTATGCTCAAATATATTGTGTTATACTGGCTTTTGTGATAATATATACTTTTTGTTTTTACAGTTGTTGCATTGATGTTGCTTTTTAGAGGAAGGTAGAAGAGAAGTCCTTATGAGAAGCACAGCGTTAAATCAAGGTTCATTTTAGTTATAAATATGACCTGGATATTTGGAGATATTTTCAAATTCTCTGTTTTGGGGGTTTGGATTGTGGGGATTGGCTTGTTTTGTTTGGGAGTATTCTCATTTTCTGTTTTCTCATCTTATTGCAGACTATAGGCTTGGAAGAACAATGACAAAAACCTGAGAGCAAGGCAGTTATTTTGAATGGTATTTCTTTCTTTTTCTGTTTTGCAGGGCATCAGAACTGATGTTTCTTTTGTCTTCATTCTGTTTTTTTCTGCATCCTGTCTTTCATGAAAATATTTTTCTCTCCCTTGATATCACTGCTTTTTTCTTTTTGATGTATGAATACACAGCTACTTCTGTGTTCTTTGCTTCTTTAAATAGTTAACCCTTTTCTGTCACTGTAGGCAGGAAAAGGGTAGCTGTTAATCATTTACTCACTGAAGACGGTAAAACTTTGCCTGCCCTACTTTGTTGGCTGTCTCTGAGTTTATGTGTGTGTACCTTAAAAAAAAAAAAAAGTAATGGTATATATTTGGTTCCCATTCCTTGAGTAATGATGAAATATTTTCATATTTTGAACCAGAACAAATTTTGGTCTTCTGTTGCTGCTTCTAGTCAGTTCTGCTGGCCCAGAAACTGGTATATCACTGCTCAGTGATTTCTGTTATTATTGTGCTTCATTCATTCTCCTGTAATAGTGGCTCTGAGTTGCATAAATCCCATATTTCTCAGCAGCTTATATCAGCTTTGCTGACTGACTGTTGTCCTGACATTAGTGAGTTTTTTTGACTGTGCCAGCCACGTTGAACTAGACTAAATTTACAATTTTTCTCTTGTGCTTTTGCTCCCCTCTTAGTTATCTTGCCCTCTGTATGAGTCCATTTTCACACTGCTATAAAGATACTACCTGAGACTGGGTAATTTATAAAGGAAAGAGGTTTAGTTGACTCACAGGAAGTTACACTTGGCTGGGGGTGTCCCTCGGGAAATTTACTATCATGGCAGAAAGGGAAGCAGGCTTGTCTTTGAGAGTGCAAGCAAGGGAAATGCCAGACGCTTACGTAATAAAACCATCACTTCTTGTGAGAACTATCACTATTGTGAGAACAGCAGGGGGGGACCGCCCCCATGATCCAATCACCTCCCTCCCTCAACACCTGGGGATTGTAATTCAAGATGAGATTTGGGTGGGGACACAGAGCCAAACCATATCACCCTCTCTTTGCAAATATATTTCTATTACTCCTTGAAAAGCTGGTTGAAAATTGTATTCTTTAGGAAACTTTCTATGATTTAGGTTATTAAATTCTTATTAATTTATATGTACTCTTTTGTATTTATTTAAACTTCTGGGTGTTTTTGTTTTTGTTTTTGTTTTGAGATGGAGTCTCACTCTGTTGCCCAGGGTGGAGTACAGTGGCACTATCTCAGCTCACTGCAACTTCCACCTCCTGGGTTAAAGCTATTCTCCTGCCTCAGCCTCCCGAATAGCTGGAACTACAGGCTCATGCCACCACGACTGTCTAATTTTTGTATTTTTAGTAGAGATGGGGTTTTACCATGTTGGCCAGGCTGGTCTTGAATACCTGACCTCAGGTGATCCACCCACCTCGGCCTCCCAAAGTGCTGGGATTATAGGTGTGAGCCACTGCACCCGGCCTAAACTTCTGTTTTGAAGGTGCTTATAATTTAAAGCACAGTCCCTGCACTCAGAGTTATCTTAGGAGAAAATAAGAAATGAAGCAACTTCTTTTTCTTTTATTATTTTGAATTTCTGTTGCTTTTAAATTTCATATATAGATTTTTAAATTCCAGATTTCAATTGTAAGGGCAGGAGCAAGGATCTTGTTTCCTGTGGAATCTTATGAACTGTTCCTACTGCCCTCATCCATCTTACCTTGGGGCAGACTTGTTGGATGATAGAGTAACGGTGTAGGAAAGAGGGATCTTAGGTATTGGGGATTTTCTGTTTGTGCCTTTGGAGTGGTAAAAATTCTAAGTATTTATAGTCTTACTTGAAATTATATTTTGGAGACTAAAATGACACAGACTACAAATTGAATGTACAAAAAAAGGCATGCTAGATTTCTGAAATAGCCACCCAAGTTTTCTCTGCATAACAAAGTGAGTGCTTATTTATTACTGGCATGCTAGAATGGTGGCCTACTTGAGCTAAAGTCTGTCTCTGATGGCCTGATGATGTAGTTTTACACTCTTAATAAAACTGAGTTCACATCAATTTATGATGAAAGTCTTTTATATGACTTTCAGAACCAGAATCACATATTATCTGCATAGTTGTTAAGCTCATTTTAGCACAAGAGTTCGGTTTGCCTTGGAGATCTTAATTCAGAACTAGGGTTGTTGACCTTTTAAGAGGTGGAGCTACATTTGATTTTCCTGACGCTTGAGATCATTTAATGGTGTTAAGATGCTGGGGTAGGAATAGGAAGTGGGAAATGGGAGAGTCGGGGTAAGTGACAAAGTTCTTGAGTAAAGGCTAGGAGGGAAACTACCTGAGGTTACTTATTTGACTAATCCATCTGTATTAGAATTAGGAGATTGTAAATTAGTCTCCAGATGACTTGTGCTGCCTTCTTAGTCCCACCCTAGCCATGCCAGACAAGTCTTCAGCGCTGGCCCTGCTGACTGTGTGCAAAGTTAAAGAACAGTCCCCAAATCCACCCTGACTTCTGGTGTCAACTGCAGAGTTTGGTGAGGGGTCCCCAAGATCACTCTTGGGTTGAATAATTTGCTAGAATGACTCATAGAACTCACTAAAGCTATTATACTCGCAGTGAAGAGACAGACTAAAATCAGCCAAAAGAAATATGGGCAAAGTCCAGGAGGGTTTCAGATGGTGAGCTTCCAGTTTTCCTTTCCCATTGGAGTCATGGATAGTGTAACTCTTCCTGTCAGCGGTGTGTGGTAATACACATGGAGTATTGCCAACCAAGGAAGCTTATGTAAGCTTTGATATCCTGAATTTTTATTGGGGCTCCATCACATAGATATAATTTGCGGCCAGGTGGCTGACCTCAGTCTCCAGCCCTTCCTGGGGTTGAGTTGATAGTATGTAATCTAAAGTTCTCACTATAAATCATATTGGTAGACTTATCTGGCATGGCTTAAGTCCCCTAGTATATTGACTGTTATCAAGAGGATATTCGAAGAATTTAACATTACTTCCTAGGAGCTAAGGGCAAATGCCAGACCTCTCTTTGGGCAAGGTTAAATTCATTACTACATACTGTGCTAGTTGAAGTGTTAGGCCTAACTAAGAGGAAGGGGAAGGGAACTAGTTTAGAGTTTTTTGAGCTAAGAAAATGTATTTTCTGCTCAAAAAGTTAAATATATATACATTGATTTAAAAAAAAAAAAAAAAAAAAAAAGCAGATCCAGCCAGGTGCAGTGGTTAATGCTTGTAATCCCAGCACTTTGGGAGGCCAAGGTAGGCGGATTACCTGAGGTCAAGAGTTCAAGAACAGCCTGACCAACATGGAGAGACCCTGTCTACTAAAAATACAAAATTAGCCAGGCATGGTGGTACTTGCCTGTAATGCCAGCTACTTGGGAGGCTGAGACAGGAGAGTCACTTGAACCTAGGAGGCAGAGGTTGTGGTGAGCCAAGATTGCGCCATTGCACTCTAGCCTGGGTAACAAAAACAAAACTCCATCTCAAAAAAAAAAAAAAAGTAGATCCAAGTTGATAGAATGCTCCCAGGAACCTAAGAGACACAAACTCAGATCATTCCTGGTGGAATATACCTCAACCCTGGCTTCAAAGAATTTTTTTGTGTGTGTGATTTTAAGGAGCAGAGAGTTTAATAGGCAAGAAGGAAGGGAGAAGACACAAGGAAGAAGCTCCCTGTTACAGAGACGGGATGGGGCGGGAAGGCTCCAAAACCAAAAGAGTAGGTCCTCAGAATTCTTGAAGATATATTACAAACATATATGAGCTTATAATAGTAACCAAAATACCAAAAAAAAAAAAAAAAAAAAAAAAAGAAACAAGATTCTGTGAACTAGTGTTAACAGAAACAACTAAACTAGACCCCACAGAAACTTTAGGTATTGGAATTATTGGATATAGAACATAAAATATATTTAATGAAGTAGAACAGTGAATAAAGACCAAGAATAAGAAATGAGAGATTAAAGCAAGACTGGTTGGTTTGTAAAGTGAGCAATTAGATAATTTTAGAAATAAAAAAAAATAATGATTAAAAGCTAGAAAGTGGAAGAGAACTTACAGTTCTGGTAATAGCTGTGTAACAAGAAGCTGATTTATGACACTGCCTCAAACAAGTGAATACTTGGACAAAGTATATGAAAAAATATTTTCAGATATTGGACAAAGAATAGCACAGAACAGTAATTCCTGAGAGAAAAGAAACAAGTTGAGTACTATGATTATCTGCCTTATAGCCTGAAGAAAGTTTCTGGGTTAAAATTACGAAATTATTGAATTTCAGGTTCAAATTATAGAACCTGAGGGTGATCTTGGGGACCCTCCAAACTCTGCAGTCGGTGCCAGAAGTGGAGGTGGATTTGGGGACTGTTCTCTAACTTTGCACACAGTCATCAGGGCTCAAGTGGGACTAAGAAGGCAGCACAAGGTAGGGAGGGATATGCATACAGAGCTGGCAATCTTAAATTGAGGAGATAGAGGTAGGGATGAGAAGCCAAGGCAGCTAGAATTTGTGGGGCAGAGTATTTAAGAGGAAAGAGCTTCTTGAGAAAAAGAGAACTCTAGAAATCTGCAGAGGGTTCCCCTACACCTGCACTGTGCAATACAGTAGCCACTAGCTATGTGTGGATTCTTAAATAGAAATTGAGTTCCTCAATTATACTAACTACAATTCAAGTACTTAGTAGCCACAGTTTCATCATCACAGAAAGTTCTATTGAACTTTCCTGTCATTCATAGATGCTTTAGTTGAATACTAGTCCATTCATTGGTGTGAAGAAACTACTCAAGGCCAGAGAAAGACTTCTGGAAAGGATTAGTTAGAATAGTCGAGGAATAAAGGGCCACTAGCCAGAGTAGAAACACCTAACACCTGGGACATTGAGTAGAGTCCTTAGAAGGATATTGCCTCAGTAGTGATACCAAATTAGCTGTAGTCTAAAGGCTGCCAGAGGACTGGCCTAATAAAGCATTAAAAACAAGGCCTCAGAAAGATCAAGATCAAACTGTTTCTAAGTTACTGAGTCTCAAAGTCCAAAATTAGTTAAAGGAATATTTTAAAACTCTAGCAACCAACAATGTAGAATTTACATTTGGTATCTGGTCACAAATTATCAGGGATACAAATAATCAGAGAATACAGTCCATAATGAGGAAAAAAACAGTCAATAGAAATAGACCCAGAAATGATTCAGAAAATGAATGTTAAGTAGAGATACGGAAGATATAAAAATGACCAAAATCTAACTTTTAAAAATGAAAACCTCAATGCCTGAGATGAGAAATATAGTGCCCAGGATTTTTACAGCAGATAGGCACAGCAGAAGAAAAAAATTAGTGAACTTGAAGACATAGCAAACGAAACTTACTCAAAATGTAACGTAGGAAAAAAGACTAAGTGTATTGGCTCACACCAACACATAATCCCAGCACTTTGGGAAACCAAGGTGGGAGGATCACTTGAGTCAAGGAGTTCAAGGCCGCAGTGAACCAAGATCATACCACAGCACTCCAGCCTGGACAACTGAAAGAGAGCCTGTCTCTAAATAAAAAGTAGACAGACAAAAAAATAATAAGTGAAGAGTATCAGTGAGCAGTGGGACGATACCAAGCAGTCTAAAAACGTGTAATTGGAGTCTCAGGAAAGTGGGAAGAAAGGCAAATATTTGAAGAAATAATGGCTGAAATTTTTTGAGTTTAGTGAAAACTGTAATCCCACAGATCTGGAAAACTCACTGAAGATTTTCTGTTCATCGCTGATCTTTTTTTTTTTTTTCTTTTGTTTTTTTGAGATGGAGTCTCGCTCTGTCACCCAGGCTGGAGTGAGGTGGTGTGATCTCCACTCACTGCAACTTCCACTTCCTGGGTTCAAGCAATTCTCTCGCTTCAGCCTCCTGAGTAGCTGGGATTACTGAGTAGGCTGAAGATGAAGAAGAGGGGTTGGTCTTGCTGTCTCAGGGATGGAAGAGGGGAGGAGGGGAAAGGAGAGGCAAGAGAGGCAGGCACACTTGGTGTAACTCCACAGAAATAGAAATACATATAATTTATGTTTGACTGTTTTGCCTTTTTTTTTTTTCTTCGAGACAGGGTCTCACTCTGTTTCCCAAGATGGAGTGCAGTGGCGTGCTCATGGCTCATTGCAACCACTGCTTCCCAGGCTCAAGCAGTCCTCCCACCTTAGCCGCCGAGTAGCTGGGACTGTAGATCTGCACCACTGCGCCTGGCTAATTTTTGTATTTTTTATAGAGGCAGGGTTTCGCCACGTTGCCCAGGCTCTCAGTGATTTTCTTAATGATGTCTGGAAACTCATCTGTTGCTTCTTGCTTGGCAAAAGCTGCCGCTTCTGTTATCTTGACATTTTTAAAACCCAACCTCTTTCTAAAATTATCAAACTATCTTTTGCTGGCATTAAATTCTCTAGCTTTAGATCCTTCATCTTCGTTTTGCTTTAGTTGTCATATGATGACCTCTTTTTCCTCAAGTCATATTAGAGTCTATAGGTGTGCCTTTCTTAGCTTTTTTTTTTTTTTTTTTTGGAGGGCCTTACTTTGTCACCCAGGTTGGAATGTTATAATGAACTCCTGGGCTCAAGTGCTTCTCCTGTCTCAGCCTCCTGAGTAGCTGGGACTACAAGTGCATGCCACCACACCCAGCTAGTTTTTAATTTTTGTAGCGACAGCATCTCGCATTGTTGGCCAAGCTGCTCTTGAAATCCCGGCTTCAAATGATCCTCCTGCTACAGCTTCCCAAAGTGTGGGGATTACAGGCATGAGCCAGTGTTGTTTTTTTTTCTTTTTAGACAGAGTCTCTCTTCTGTCGCCAGGCTGGAGTGCAGTGGCGCAATCTCGGCTCACTGCAACTTCTGCCTCCCAGATTAAAGTGATTCTCCTGCCTCAGCCTTCCTAGTAGCTGGAACTACAGGCAAGCACCACCATGCCTGGCTAATTGTTTGTAATTTTTAGTAGAGATGGGGTTTCTCCATGTCCATCAGGCTGTTCTCAAACTCTCCACCTCAGGTGATCCGCCCACCTCTGCCTCCCAAAGTGCTGAGATTACAGGTAAATTAATTAGTTTAATTAGTAAATCAAAGCCAACAATATGTAAAATGGATAATACATCATGATCAAGTAGGGTTTATCACAGGAATTTAAGGTTCATTTAACATTCAGAATTCAACCAATGTAATTCTCTATTAACAAACTGAAAAAATAACCCATGATCATCTCAATAGAAGCAGAAAAAGCGTTTGACAAAATGTAGCTTCCTTGAGAACCACTGGGTTAAAACAAGAAAATTTAGGCTTTACTCATGTTAAAAACTCTGAATAAATGAGAAGGAAATGTCTTCAATTGATAGAAGGCTATTATGAAAAACCTACATCTAATATAATACTTAATGGTAATACTGAATTCTCTGCCCCTAAGAATAAGAAAAGGGCGTGGGTATTTGCTTTTACTGATTTATTTATTTTTTTTTTTTAGAGACAGGGTCTTGCTATGTTGCCCAGGCTGGAGTGCAGTGGCTGTTCACAAGCACGATCCCACTACTGATCAGCACGGGAGTTTTGACCTGCTCCGTTTCCGACCTGGGCCGGTTCACCCCTCCTTAGGCAACCTGGTGGTCCCCCGCTCCGGGGAGGTCGCCATATTGATGCCGAACTTAGTGCGGACACCTGATGGGCATAGCGCACTACAGCCCTGAACTCCTGGGCTCAAGCCATCCTCCCGCCCCAGCCTCCCGAGTAGCTGGGACTACAGGCACGTGCCACCGCGCCCGGCTACTGATTCTTTTCAATATAATATTGATGAGTCTGGTCAGTGTACAAAGTGAGGGGGTGGGGGGAAACAATAAAAGGCATAACACTGAAAAGGGAAAAACAGTTTTCCCGCTACAGAGGATAGCATCATGTATGTAGAGTATCATAAAATCTATGCAACTAGGAAAATTTAGGAAGGTTGCAGATTACAAAGTCAGTATGTAAAAATCCATTATATGTTTATATGCTGGTAGGAGCAATCTGAAATCGGTAAAACATAACATGTACAAATAGCACAAAAATATTAAATACTCAGGGCTAAATTTGACAAGACACATGCAATACCATTATTTGAATATTTTATTTTTTTTTGGAGATGGAGTCTCGCTCTGTTTCCCGTCTGGAGTGTAGTGACGTAATCTCAGCTCACTGCAACCTCTGCTTCCTGGGTTCAAGCCATTCTCCTGCCTCAGCCTCCGGAGTAGCTGGGATTACAGGTATGTACCACCATGCCTGGCTAATTTTTGTATGTGTAGTAGAGACGAGGTTTCACCATGTTGGTCAGGCTGGTCTTGAACTCCTGACCTTGTGATCCACCCGCCTTGGCCTCCCAAAGTGCTGGGATTACCGGTGTGAGCCACCGTGCCCAGCCAATACCATTGTTTATTGATCAAAACATTGCTTATGGATCAGAAGACTTCAGATTTTAAAATTCTTCCCATGTCCACAGATTCAGTACAATCCCAATTGACAAAATTGTCTGGAGGTACAAAGGGTCTAAAATAGACAAAACCAGTTTGAAAATGAAGACTAAAGTTGGAAGACTTAAACTACCTGATTTCAAGACTTATTATAAAAGTTCATTAATTAAAATGGTATGTGAAATATACATGTCAGTTGATTTTTGACAGAGTTGCCAAGTCATTTCAGTGGGAAAGATGACTTTTTAAGAAGTGATTCTTAAACAATTGGATAACCATATTAAAACTTTCAAACTTACATCATCAAAAAATTAATTCAAAATGGATCATAAATCTGGGTGTGGTGGCTCATGCCTTTAATCCCAGTACTTTGGGAGGTGGAGGTGGAAGGATTGCCTGAGGTCAGGAGTTTGAGGCCAGCCTGGACAACATAGCAAGACCTTGTCTCTTCTAAAGAAGAAGCAAACAGGCCCGGTGTGGTGGCTCACGCCTGTAATCTAAGCACTTTGGAGGTCAAGGCGGGTGGATCACCTGAGGTTGGGAGTTCAAGACCAGCCTGAGCAACATGGTGAAACCCTGTCTTTATAAAGAAAAAGCAAACAAAAAATCTAGCCTGGCCTGGTGGCACACGCCTGTAATCCCAGCTACTCAGGAGGGTGAGATAGGAGAATTGCTTGAATTTGGGAGGTCAAGGCTACAGTGAGCTGTGATTATGCCACTGCATTCCAGCCTGGAAATAGAGCAAGGCCCTGTCTCAAAAATAAAATTCTCTTTTAAAGACTGTTGAGAAAATGAAAAGGCACGTTTCAGACTGGCAGGAAATGTAAGTTTTAGACAATACTCACATGTAGAAATATGAATAGCTCTTAGAATTCATCAATAAGAAGACAGCCCACTTAAAAAATGGACAAGAGATGTGAACAAACACTTGGCCAAAGAAGATATGGGGTTGACAAATGGGCACATGAAAAGATGTTCAACATTAGTCATTAAGAAAATGCAGACTGGGTGCAGTGGCTCACTTCTGTGATTCTAGCACTTTGGGAAGCTAAGGCAGGCAGATCACTTGAGGCTAAGAGTTCAAGACCGGCCTGGCCAACATGGTGAAACCTCATCTCTACTAAAAATACAAAAAAATTAGTTGGGTATGGTGGTCTGTGTCTGTGGTCTTAGCTACTCTGGAGGCTGAGATATGAGAATCGCTCGGACCTGGGAGCCAGAGGTTACATGAACTGAGATCGCGCCACTGTACTCGAGCCTGCATGACGGAGTGAGACTCTGTCTCAAAAACAACAACAACAAACCCCCACCAAACAAAAAGCCAGGCCATACCAAATGTTGATGAGACTGCGGAGCAGTTGGAATGCTCATGTAACTGATAAGAATGTAAGATGGTACAACCACTTTGAAACAGACTTAAAAAAAAATAGGCCAGGTGCAGTGGCTCATGCCTGTAGTCCCAACTCTTTGGGAGGCCAAGGTGGGCAGATCACCTGAGGTCAGGAGTTCAAGACCAGCCTGGCCAACATGGTGAAACCCTGTCTTTACTAAAAATACAAAAATTAGCAGGGCATGGTGGCGCACGCTTGTAATCCCAGCTACTCAGAAGGCTGAGTCGGAGAATTGCTTGAACCCAGGAGGTGGAGGTTACAGTAAGCTGAGGTTACACCACTGCACTCCAGTCTGGGTGACAGAGTGAGACTCTGTCTCAACAAAAATGAACATATTCTTACCACAAGAGACATCCATTCTACCTCTGCATCTTTTTGCAAGAGAAATGAATCCATATGACCATGTCAAGATTTATATGTTAATTTTTGTACTTGCTCTATTTGCAATAGTAAAAAATTGGAAATAGTTCAGTATGGTGGCACACACCTATAGTTCCTAGCTATTCGGGAGTGTGAGGTGGAAGGATCCCTGTAGTCCAAGAGTTTGAGGCCAGCCTGAGCAACATATCAAGACGCCATATCTAAAAAATAAAAATAAATTAAAAATTGTAAACAACTCAGATATTCCTCAACACGTAAATGAATAAAATTGGGCTTTATCTATACAGTCGTATATAACTCTAAAATGAACGATTTATTGATATATCAGTACCTGGTATTATAAGACATTAATTTTTAAAGGCTTTTGATGGTCTGTTGGTGTGACATGGAATTTTTGGTTTTAATTTGTATTTTCCTAATTCCTAGGAGAAGGTGAAATTCTCTTTAGTAGTAGTCATTTGGGTTTCTAATTTTTACTCTTTGCCAAGTTTTCTAATTACTTATTTGTCTTTTTCTTGTTGGTTTGTAATTATTTATGTACCAATTATTTGTCCTATATGTATGTTTCACAAAAAAACTTGTAGTCTGTAGCTTATTTTTTTTTTTTTTTTTGAGACGGAGTTTCACTCTTGTTACCCAGGCTGGAGTGCAATGGCACAATCTCGGCTCACCGCAACCTCTGCCTCCTGGGTTCAGGCAATTCTCCTGCCTCCGCCTCCTGAGTAGCTGGGATTACAGGCACGTGCCACCATGCCCAGCTGATTTTTTGTATTTTTAGTAGAGATGGGGTTTCACCATGTTGACCAGGATGGTCTCGATCTCTGACCTCGCGATCCACCCGCCTCGGCCTCCCAAAGTACTGGGATTACAGGCGTGAGCCACCGCGCCCGGCCCTGTAGCTTATTTTTTTTTAACTGTTTATGAATTTTAAAAATTGTATAGAAGTTTTCAAAAGTTTCAGTCTTTTTTTTTTTTTCCTGGTTTGTGCTAATTCTTATTCAATAAACCTTTTTTTTTTTTTTTTTTTTTGGTGAGACAGTCTTGGTCTGTTGCCAGGCTGGAGTGCAGTGGCGCAATCTAGGTTCACTGCAACCTCCGGCTCCTGGGTCTAAGTGATTCTTCTGCCTCAGCCTCCTGAGTAGCTGGGACCACAGGCCCGTGCCACCACACCCGGCTAATTTTTGTATTTTTTGTAGAGATTGGGTTTCACCATGTTGGCCAGGATGGTCTTGATCTCTTGACTTCGCGATCCACCCGCCTCGGCCTCCCAAAGTGCTGGGATTACAGGCATGAGCCACTGCGCCCGGCCCAAGAAATCCTTCTCTATGTTGAGGTCATTAAGAATCTCGTATATTTGTTTTTGAAAGTTTTAAGGATTTACTTTTCATGTGTAGATCTTTAATCTACCTGAAATTTAGGTTTGTGTATGATGTGAATAGGGCTCTAATTTTTTTCTATATGAATAACTAGTTGCCCTAAAACTTCTGCTATTGAATCTTAATTATGCCTTTAATACAATCAAGTTTGGGGGCATGTACAGGATCTCTGTTCTTTTCCCATTGATCTGCTCAATTCCCACATGTCTTAATTACTGTATAAGAAGCCTGCTGGGAGCAGTGGCTCATGCCTGTAATCCCAGTACTTTGGGAGGCTGAGGCGGGTGGATCACTTGAGGAGTTTGAGACCAGCCTGGCCAACATGGTGAAACCCTGTGTCTACAAAAAGTACAAAAATTAGCTGATGTGGTGGTGTGTGCCTGTAGTCCCAGCTACTTAGGAGGCTGAGGCAGGAGAATCACCTGAGCCTGGGAGGCAGAGGTTCCAGTGAGGTGAGATCATGCCACTACACTCCAGCCTGGGTGACAGAGTGAGAATACGTCTCAAAAAAAATAAAAATAAAAAAGCCTAGTTGGCAGATTTTCCCATCTTATTCATCTTATTTAAACTCCATTGACATTCTTGTTGGAATGGAATTGAATTTAAAGATTAACATGGTAGAACTGGCTTTGCAATACTGAGTCTTTCTAGCCAGAGATGTGGTCTCTGACTCCATTTGTTTGGATTATTTATACCCTTCAATAACATTTCATAAGTTTTTCATTAAAGATCTTTCTTCCCTAGATAGTTTTCTTGTTGTTGTTGTTGCTGCTGCTGTTGTTTTTTGAGATGGAGTCTTGCCCTCTTGCCCAGGCTGAAGTGCAGTTGTACCATCTTGGCTCACGGCAGCCTCCGCTTCTTGGGTTCAAGCAATTCTTCTGCCTCAGCCTCCCATGCCCTAAGTAGTTTTGTTAATTATCGTATTTCCTTTTTCTGTTGTTAGAATATAGACACACTGTTAATTTGGGTTCACTGATCTTCATTTCAGCTAAACTCTTAAGTGCTAAATGTTTGGTATTTAGATTTTCTTGGGGACTAGACAGCTACATTGGTTAAACTTAGGAAAGTTTTGTTTCTTTCTAATTATACCTTCCTTTGTTTGTTTGTTTGTTTTTTTGAGATGGAGTTTCTTTCTTGTTACCCAGGCTGGAGTGCAGTGGCGTGATCTCAGCTCACCGCAACCTCCGCCCCCTGGGTTCAGGCAATTCTCCTGCCTCAGCCTCCTGAGTAGCTGGGATTACAGGCACGCACCACCATGCCCAGCTAATGTTTTGTATTTTTAGTAGAGACGAGGTTTCACCATGTTGACCAGGATGGTCTCTATCTCTTGACCTCGTGATCCACCCGCCTCGGCCTCCCAAAGTGCTGGGATTACAGGCGTGAGCCACCGCACCCGGCTACCTTCTTTGTTTTTATGTCTTACTGCTTTTGTCTAAGCCTTCGCATTCAATAATGAATAGAGATGGTGATGGTGAGCATCCTTATGTCCTTCCTGACTATAATGGATGACTTTCTTTCATATAAACTCAGTAATAACAGTACTAACTGCAATTTGTTAAGTGCAGTTAATTAAAAATTTATTTTTTGTAATGTCTTGCAAGACAGAGTTACCCCCATTTTATATATGACATTCAGACAGGTAGAGTAGTAGTTCGCCTGTTAGGCAATTAGTGAGTAGAAGGTCTGGGAATCAGTTTCTGTTAGTTTTCGTGCTTTACCTAGAGAAAATCTCTCAGTGGGGAGAAGTAGAAAGTCTTGCTAAAATGAAATGCTGACATTTTCTTTATGAATTCTCCATCTGCTACATGCTATAGAAATGGCACATACTCCCTCAGTACTCACCAGCCGCAGGCCTTACTTATTGCTTCCTTTTATATCCTGTTGATATGAATGAACACTATTGTTTTTTAGTCTTAATTATTGCTTAATTCAGGTTATGTCTTATTGAACACATAAGTAAATTTTGCCCGTCAGAATCACCAGCAGCCTCAACCATCTAGGCCCAAGCGGTCCTTCCATCTCAGCCTCCTGAGTAGCTGGGACCACATGTGAGCTAATTAAAAAAAAAAAAAAATTTTTTTTTTCTTTTCTTTTTTTTTTGAGGTAGAGTCTCTGTTGCCCAGGCTGAAATGCAGTGGCGTGATCTCGGCCCACTGCAGCCTCCACCTCCTGGGTTCAAGCAATTCTCTGCCTCAGCTTCCTGAGCAGCTAGGATTACAGGCACATGCCACCACGCCGGGCTAATTTTTGTATTTTTAGTAGAGATGGGGTTTCACCATCTTGGCCAGGCTGATCTTGAACTCCTGACCTCGTGATCTACCTGTTTCAGCCTCCCAAAGTGCCAGGATTACAGGTATAAGCCACCGTGCCCGGCCTAATTTTTAAATTTTATGTAAATATAGGGTCTTCCTATGTTACCCAGGATGGTCTTGAACTCCTGAGCTCAAGCAGTCCTCCTGCTTCGGCCTCCCAAAGTATTGAGATTACAGGCATGAGTTTATTCTTTAGACATTTGATGTAGTTGATTGTTTTTGGTTTTGGTTATTTTTTGAGTGAGGTCTTGTTCTGTTGTCCAGTCTGGAGTGCAGTGGTGCAATCCTGGCTCTCTGCAGTTTGAACTCTTGGGCTCAAGGTGTCCTCCCGTCTCTGCCTCCCAAGTAGCTAGGATTAGAGGGTAACCATCACACCCAACCATTTGTTGTAGTTTTATTTACCATCCACATATGGGAGAAGTTTTGGAAGTTTATCTTCTTTTTTTTTTTAATTGCATTTTAGGTTTTGGGGTACATGTGAAGAACATGCAAGATTGTTGCATAGGTACACACATGGCAGTGTGATTTGCTGCCTTCCTCCCCATCACCTATATCTGGTATTTCTCCCCATGCTGTCTCTCTCCAACTCCCCAACCCCTGCTGTCCCTCCCCTATTTCCCCACCGACAGACCCCAGTGTGTGTTGCTCCCCTCCCTGTGTCCATGTGTTCTCATTGTTTAACACCCACCTGTGAGTGAGAACATGTGGTGTTTGATTTTCTGTTCTTGTGTCGGTTTGCTGAGGATGATGGTTTCCAGGTTCATCCATGTCCCTACAAAGAACACGAACTCATCATTCTTTATGGCTGCATAGTATTCCACGGTGTATATGTGCCACGTTTTCCCTGTCCAGTCTATCATCGATGGGCATTTGGTTCCAAGTCTTTGCTGTTGTAAACAGTGCTGCAATGAACGTTCATGTGCATGTGTCCTTATTGTAGAATGATTTATAATCCTTTGGATATATCCCCGGTAATGGGATTGCTGGGTCAAATGGAATTTCTATTTCTAGGTTCTTGAGGAATTGCCATGCTGTCTTCCACAATAGTTGAACTAATTTACACTCCCATCAACAGTGTAAAAGTGTCCCTATTACTCCGCATCCTATCCAGCATCTGATGTCTCCAGATTTTTTAATGATCGCCATTCTAACTGGCGTGAGATGGTATATCTCAATGTAGTTTTGATTTGCATTTCTCTAATGACCAGTGATGGATGAGCATTTTTTCATATGTTTGTTGCCCTCACGTATGTCTTCTTTTGTAAGGTGCCTGTTCATATGCTTTGCCCACTTTTGAATGGGCTTTTTTGTTTTTTTCTTGTAAATCTGTTTTAGTTCTTTGTAGATTCTGGATATCAGTCCTTTGTCAGATAGGTAGATTGCAAAAATTTTTTCCCATTCTGTTGGTTGCCAATTCACTCTAATGACTGTTTCTTTTGCTGTGCAGAAGGGGTGGAGTTTGATTAGGTCCCATTTGTCTATTTTGGCTTTTGTTGCCAATGCTTTTGGTGTTTTAGTCATGAAGTCCTTGCCTATGCCTATGTCCTGAATGGTTTTGCCTAGATTTTCTTCTAGGGTTTTTATGGTGTTAGGTCTTATGTTTAAGTCTTTAACCCATCTGGAGTTAATTTTAGTGTAAGATGTCAGGAAGGGGTCCAGTTTCTGCTTTCTGCACATGACTAGCCGGTGTTCCCAGCAGAATTTATTAAACAGGGACTCCTTTCCCCATTGCTTGTTTTTGTCAGGTTTGTCAAAATCAGATGGTTGTAGATGTGTGATGTTGCCTCTGAGGCCTCTGTTCCGTTCCATTGGTCTATGTCTCTGTTTTGGTACCAGTACCATGCTGTTTTGATTACTGTAGCCTTGTAGTATAGTTTGAAGTCCGGTAGTGTGATGCCTCCAGCTTTGTTCTTTTTGCTTAGAATTGACTTGGCTATGCGGGCTCTCTTTTGGTTCCATATGAAGTTTAAGGTGGTTTTTTCCAGTTCTGCGAAGAAGGTCATTGATAGCTTGATGGGGATAGCATTGAATCTGTAAATTACTCTGGGCAGTATGGCCATTTTCACGATATTGGTTCTTCCTGACCATGAGCATGGAATGTTTCTCCATCTGTTTGTGTCCTCTCTTATTTCATTGAGCAGTGGTTTGTAGTTCTACTTGAAGAGGTCCTTTACCTTCCTTGTTAGTTGTATTCCTAGGTATTTTATTCTCTTTGTAGCAATTGTCAATGGCGGTTCGTTCTTGGCTTAGCTCTCTTTAAGTCTGTTATTGATGTATAGGAATGCTCATGATTTTTGCACATTGATTTTGTATCCTGAGACTTTGCTGAAGTTGCTTATCAATTTCAGGAGATTTTGGGCTGAGACAATGCGGTCTTCTAAATCTACAATCATGTCGTCTGCAAATAGAGACAATTTGACTTACTCCTTTCCTATTTGAATACCCTTTATTTGTTTTTCTTGCCTGATTGCTCTGGCTAGAACTTCCAGTACTATATTGAATAGGAGTGGTAAGAGAGGGCATCCTTGTCTAGTGCCAGATTTCAAAGGGAATGCTTCCAGTTTTTGCCCATTCAGTATGATATTGGCTGTTGGTTTGTCCTAAATAGCTTTTATTATTTTGAGGTACGTTCCATCAATACCTAGTTTATAGAGGGTTTTTAGCTTAAAGGGCTGTTGAATTTTGTCAGAGGCTTTCTCTGCATCAACTGAGATAATCATGTGGTTTTTGTCTTTGGTTCTGTTTATGTGGTGAATTACATTTATAGTCTTGAGTATGCTGAACCAGCCTTGCATCCCCGGGATGAAGCCTAATTGATCATGGTGGGTAAGCTTTTTGATGTGAAGTTGCAATCGGTTTGCCAGTATTTTACTGAAGATTTTTGCATCTATGTTCATCATGGATATTGGCCTGAAGTTTTCTTTTCTTGCTGAGTCTCTGCTGGGTTTCGGTATCAGGATGATGTTGGTCTCATAAAATGATTTGGGACGGATTTCCTCTTTTTGGATTGTTTGGAATAGTTTCAGAAGGAATGGTACCAGCTCCTCTTTGTATGTCTGATAGAATTCGGCTGTGAACTCTTCTGGACCTGGGCTTTTTTTGGGTGGTAGGCTATTAATTGCTGCCTCAACTTCTGCCCTTGTTATTGGTCTAGTCAGGGTTTCGACTTCTTCCTGGTTTAGGCTTGGGAGTATGCAAGTTTCCAGGAATTTATCCATTTCTTCCAGGTTTACTAGTTTATGTACATAGAGTTGTTTGTAATAATCTCTGGTGATGGTTTGTATTTCTGTGGAATCTGTGGTGATATCCCCTTTATCATTCTTTATTGCATCTATTTGATTATTCTCTCTTTTCTTTTTTATTAATCTGGCTATTGGTCTATTTTGTTGATCTTTTCGAAAAACTAGCTCCTGGATTTAATTGATTTTTTGAAGGGTTTTTTGTGTCTCTATCTCCTTCAGTTCTACTCTGATCTTAGTTATTTCTTGTCTTCTGCTAGGTTTTGAGTTTTTTTGATCTTGCTCCTCTAGCTCTTTCAATTTTGACGATAGGGTGTCGATTTTAGATCTTTCCTTGTTTCTCATGTGGGCATTTATTGCTATATATTTTCCTCTAGACACTGCTTTAAATGTGTCCCAGAGATTCTGGTATGTTGTGTCTTTGTTCTTGTTGGTTTCGAAGATCTTTATTTCTGCCTTCATTTCATTGTTTATCCAGTCAACATTCAAGAGCCAGTTGTTCAGTTTCCACGAAGCTGTGCGGTTCTGAATTAGTTTCTGAATTCTGAGTTCTAACTTGATTGCACTGTGGTCTGAGAGACTGTTTGTTATGATTTCCATTCTTTTGCATTTGATGAGAAGTGATTTACTTCCAATTATGTGGTCAGTTTTAGAGTAGGCGTGATGTGGTACTGAGAAGAATGTATATTCTGTGGATTTGGGGTGGAGAGTTTTGTAAATGTCTATTAGATTTGCTTGGTCCAGGTCTGAGTTCAAGTCCTGGATATCCTTATTAATTTTCTGTCTCATTATATCTGTCTAATATTGATAATGGGGTGCTAAAGTCTCCTCCGAAGTTTATCTTAAGGTTTCATCTCTCTTCACTCATGTAAGCTTTCTTTTTCTTTACAAAAAATTTTCTTATGGGAATTTAAACATAAGAAACAATAGAGAATAGTTTAATTTTAAACTTCAATGAATCCAACACCTAGTTTCAACACAGTCTTCTTCCACTTTTTAATTGTTGTTATTGAAGTTGGATTATTTTATTTATTAGTTTTATGTATTTAATTAAATTAATTAATTAAATTTTTTTTGAGACAGAGTCTTCCTCTGTTGCCTAGTCTGGTATGCAGTGGTGCAGTCTTGGCTCACTGCAGCCTCTTTCTTCCAGGTTCAGGCGTTCTTCTGCCACAGCCTCCTGAGTGGCTGGGATTACAGGCGTGTGCCACCACATCTGGCGAGTTTTTAATAGAGACAGGATTTCACCATGTTGGTAAGGCTGGTCTCGAACTCCTGACTTCAGGTGATCTGCCCACCTCAGTCTCCTGAAGTGCTGGGATTACAGGTGTGAGCCACTGTTCCTGGCTAATTTTAACGTATTTTAATAGCAAACTTAGAGAAACAGCACAGAAGACAGACAGCATTAAGAACATGTACTTGGATGTAGGACAACTGAATTAGAAAAATATAGTAAATAGATGGAATTAACTGCATGATAAAAATGCTGCAGACACTATTTAGTTCCCAACAGTAAGAAATTTACTTGATTTTCAAATAATCCAAATTCTGGCATTATCCAGAATAATTCAACAGGTTTATTTATAATTAAACTTGAACTCCTAAAACTTGTCCACTGAAACATTTTGACTTACATTAATGCCTTATATACCCAAATTTATATTAACAATTTATATACAAATGAAAATGGAAAAACAGCTAATACTTGATTTCTGTTTCTCCTTTTTTTTTTTTTTTTTTTTTTTTGGAACAGAGTGTCTCCCTCTGTTGCTCAGGTTGGAGTGCAGTGGTGTGCTGGGATTATAGGTGTGAGTCACTGTGCCCGGCCCTATTTTTTTGTAGACGCAGTGTTTTGCTATGTTGCCCAGGCTGCTCTTAAACCCTCAAGCTCAAGTGATCCTCCTGTCTTAACCTCCCAAAGTGCCTGGATTATAGGTATAAGCCACCACACTTGGCCTTCTTTTTTTATTTCTTAATAATGACAAGGGAGACGAGGTCTCGCTCTTGCTATGTTGCCCAGGCTGGTCTTGAACTCCTTGGCTTAATCAGTCCTCATGCTTCAGCCTCCCAAAATGTTGAGATTATAGGTATGAGCCACTGTGCCAAGCTGATTTCTGTTTCTCACTTTTCCACATACAGTTATATATTTTGGTACCGTTTGACTCCACAGAAAAAAATGTAGAACCATCAGAACTACCAATAACAGGAAAAAGAGATTTTTTTTTCCCCTTGGGATGAAACATCTCTCATCATAGTGGATTTTTTTTCTTTTTTTGAGACCACTGCAGCCTTGAACTCCTCGCCTCAAGTGATCCTCCTGCCTTAGCCTCTCAAAGTGCTGGGATTACAGGCATGAGCCACCATGTCCAGCCCCTAGTGGATTCTTACCACATTCTCCATATATGTAGTATGCTAGCTAGATGTCTTCTGGCGTAATTGTTTCACATTTGGCATGGATAGCACATAGATTAGTGTCTTTTTTTTTTTTTTTTTTTTTTTTGAGACAGGTTCTCACTCTGTTGCCTAGGTTGGCGTGCAGTGGTGCCGGGTGTAGTGGTTCTCACCTTTAATCCCAGTACTTTGGGAGGCCGAGGCAGGTAGGTCACCTGAGGTCAGGAGTTTGAGACCAGCCTGGCCAACATGGCAAAACCCCATCTCTACTAAAAATTCAAAGCATAGCCAGGTGTGGTGGCTCACACCTGTAATGTCAGCTATTCAGGAGGCTGAGGCAGGAGAATTGCTTGAACTCAGGAGGCAGAGGTTACAACGAGCTGAAATTGTGCCATTGCATTCCAGCCTGCACAACAGAGTGAGACTCTGTCTCAAATAATAATAAAAAAATTAATAAATAAGGTGCTTAGGGTAGATTTGGCAAAGTGACTCACACCTGTAATCTCAGCACTTGGGAGGCTGAAGATTGCTTGGGATCACAAGTTTGAGATGATTAGCCTGGACAAGTAAGATCCTTTCTCTGCCAAAAATAAACAAAAAACAAAAATTAGACTGCTGTGGTGATGTGTGCCTGTAGTACAAATTACTTGGGAGGCTGAGGCAGAAGGATCCCTTAAGCCCAGGAGCTTGAGGTTACAGTGAGTTACTATTGCCACTGCACTCCAACCTGGGTGACAGAGTGAATAAAAAAAATTAAAAAATAGAAAGTAAAATTCTTAGAACAGTATCTAGACTCCACAAGTTCTCAAAAAGGTTTTGGCAAATGTAACTTGCTTTTATTACTTTTTTTTTTTTTTTTTTGAGTTGGATTCTTGCTCTCTTGCCCAGGATGGAGGGCAGTGGCATGATCTCGGTTTACTTCAACCTCCATTTACTCAGCCTTCCAAGTAGCTGGGATTACAGGCATCTACCACCATGTCCAGCTATTTTTTTGTATTTTGAGTAGAGATGGGGTTTCACCATGTTGGCTGATTTTGAACTAACCTCAGGTAATCCACCCCACCCACCTTGGCCCCCCAAAGTGCTGGGGTTACAGGCTTGAGCCACCACACCCAGCCTTGCTTTTATCACTTAATGTGTCCCGGAGGTCTTTTCATACAATATTTGGATTTTGTAAATGATTCTTTAACAGAGTAACTTTGTACCAGCCTGGGTGACAGAGCAAGACCCTGTCTCAAAAAAAAAAAAAATTTTTTTTTCTCCCATTTTATAAAAACTCCTCTTTTGTCTTCTCCTTTCTCCATCAGCCAGTTTCACTTTACAACAAAGTTGTTTGAAGAAGTTGTCTATTCTTGGCTATCCCCAATTTATCTTCTTTTTCTTTCTTATACCTACTCCAGTTAGGCTTTCAATACCACTGCCTATTCCTAAATCCAGTAATCAGATAAAAATTGTCATTTCATTTGGCCTATCAGTACTTGATGGAGTGCATCACCTTCTCCTCTTTAAATTGCTTTTTCATTTGCCTTCCAAACCACTATACTGTCTTTTCTCACTGGTCATTTCTTCTTAGTCTCTTTTGTTGTTTCTTCTGACCCTCCCTTTTTTCTTAATGAAAAACTTCAAACATAAAAAGTAAATTTATAATATTATAATGAACTCCCTCATATACCTTTAATAATCATCAGTATTCTATTCTTATTTAATCTATGACTCTACACGTTGCTTATCCTCACTTATTATTTTTAAAAGTCTCATTTGGCTGGGCACGGTGGCTCATGCCTATAATCCCAGCACTTTGGGAGGCCAAGATAAGAGTATCGCTTGAGGCCAGGAGTTCAAGACCAGCCTGGTCAATATAGTAAGACTCCATCTCTGATAAAAAATATAATTTATTAAAAATAATAAAAGTCTCATTTATCAAGTATAATTTACATAGAGTAACTCTCACCCTTTTAGGTGAACAGTTCTGTAAATTTTTACTAACATTTATAATCTTGTAACCACCATCACAATCCAAATATAAAATATTTTCCTCATCTCAAATGGTTACCTTTTGCGCTTTGTAGTTCATTCCCTTCACTTACCCCCAGACTCTGGCAGCCACTAATATGTTTATTGTCTCTATAATTTTGTCTTTTTTTTCAGAATGTCATATAAATGGAATCACATAGTATGTAATTTTTTGTTTATTTGTTTAGTTTTTGTGACAAGAGTCTCACTCTGTCACCCAGGCTGGTACAAAATTTTGCCTCCCGAATTCAAGCAATCCTCCCACCTCAGCCTCTCAAGTAGCTGGGACTACAGGTGTGCACCACTATGCCCAACTAATTTTTGTGTTTTTAGTACAGATACGGTCTCACCATGTTGCCCAGGATAGTCTCAAACTCCTGGGCTCAAGCAGTGCACCTGCCTTGGCCTCCCAAAGTGCTGGGATTATAAATGTGAGCCACTGTGCCTGGCCAGTGTATAACATTTTGAGACTGAGTTTCACTCAGCGTAATGTCTTTGAGATTCATCTAACTTGTTCCTTGTATTAGAAATTCTTTTTGTGAGCCAGGCACAGTGGCTCACGCCTGTAATCCCAGCTCTTTGGGAGGCTGAGGCGGGCAGATCACCTGAGGTCAGGAGTTCGAGACCAGCCTGACCAATATGGTGAAACCCTGTTTTTTTTAAAAAAAAAAAAAAAAGGAGACAGAAAAAAAGAAATTCTTTTTTTTTTTTTTCTTTTT
>NW_022436942.1:19352008-19424366 GCF_009761245.1 Sapajus apella
CTGTCTCCTTTTTTTTTTTTTTCTTTTTGAGGCAAGGTCTCACTCTGTTGCCCAGGCTGAGTACAGTGGTACAGTCACAGCTCACTGTAGTGTTGCCCTCTTGGGCTCAAGCGTTCCTCCTGCCTTAGCCTCCTGAGTAGCTGGGACTACAGGCTATCACCACACCTGCTAATTTTTGTATTTTTTGTAGCTGTGGCTGGGGGGTCTCACTCTGTTGCCCAGGCTAGCCTTGAACTCTTGGACACAAGTGATCTCATCTCAGCCTCTGAAAATGCTGGGATATAGGAGTGAGTCACCGTGCCTGGCCAGTTCATTCCTTTTTATTGCTGAGTAGAATTCCATTGTATGAGTGTACCACAATTTGTTTATCAGAGTCTGCTAGAGATTTATCAATTTTATTTATCCTTTGAAGGAACCAATTTTTTGTTTCATTCATTTTTTTTTTTCTGTTTTCAATTTCATTGATTTTTCCTTTTTTTTTTTTTTTTTTTTTTTGTGTGTGATGGAGCCTCACTCTTTTGCCCAGGCTGGAGTGCTTTGGCGAGATCTCCACTCACTGCGATCTCCACTCACTTCAACCTCCACCTCCAGGGTTCAAGCGATTCTTCTGCCTCAGCCTCCCAAGTAGCTGGGACTACGGGTGCCCACCACCACACCCAGCTAATTTTTGTATTTTTAGTAAAGATGAGGTTTCACCATATTGGCCAGGGTGGTTTCAAACTCCCAACCTTGTGATCCCCCTCCCTCAGCCTCCCAAAGTGCTGGGATTACAGGAGTAAGCCACCGCGCCGGGCTTGATTTTTGCTTTTTATTACTCCCTTCATTCTGATTCCTTTGAAAGTATTTTGTTCTCCTCTTTTTAGTTTCTTAAGAAGGAAAGTTACATTATTGATATAAGATCTTTCTACTTGTATTAGTCAGCTTTGACTGCCCTGCCGTTGCAAAATACCACCGACTAGGTAGCTTAAACAGCAGAAATTTCTTTCTTTTTTTTTTTTTTTTGAGACAGGGTCTTGTTCTGTTGCCCAGGCTGGAGTTCATTGATGCCATCATGGTTTACTACAACCTTGACTTCCCAGACTCAAGTGATCTTCCGGAGAAGCTGGGACCACAGGCACACGCCACCATGCCTAGCTAATTTTTTTGATTTTTTTGTAGAGATAAGGTCTCACTGTGTTGCCTGGGCTGGTCTCAAATTCCTGGGCTCAAGAGATCCCTCTGGGATTACAGAAATGAGCTGCTGCATCCAGCCAGAAGTTTATTTCTTACGGTTCTAGAGGCTGAGAAGTCGAAGATCAAGGTACTGGCAAGGTAGGTGTAATCCTGAAGCATCCTGAAGCCTCTTAGTTTGTAGGCAGCTGCCATGTCTCTGTGTGTTTATATGACTTATTTGTGTGAGAGGTAGTGAGGGAGAGAGAGAACTTTCTCGTATCACTTTTGATAAGGATACTAATTCAATCAGATAAGGGCCCCACTCTTATGACTTCATTTAACCTTAATTACTTTCTTAGAGGCTCCATCTCTAAATACAGCCCCACTGCCAGCTAGGGCTTCAACATACGAATTTTGGGGGGACACAAACATTTAGTCTGTAGCACTGCTTTTCTATTGTCAGCATTTAGTGCTATGTATATGTTTCTCTTTAGGTACTTTTTTAGTTTGCATCCCAAAAATTTTGCTACATTATGTTTACATTTTTGTTCAGTTCAAAATATCTTCCAGTTTCCCTTGAGACTTGCTCTTTGACCCATGGATTATTTAGAAATATATTTAATTTCTATTTTCGTTATTGATTTCTAGTTTAAAATCATTATAGTTAGAGGATATACTTGGTATAATTTTGATTCTATTACATTTGTTAAGGTTGTTTTATGACTCAAAATATGATCTATCTTAGTGAATGCTCCATGAGTACCTGAAAATAATGTGTATTCCATAAATGTCAATGAGATCCTATTGGTTGATGGTGTTGTTCAGTTCTTTTTTTTTTTTTTTTTCTTTTTAAAATAAATTCCTCAACCCAGAGTGTTCAGCTCTTTTATATCCTTGCTTTTTTTCCTGTCTAATGGTTCTTTTGCTGAGAGAGAGGTGTTGAAATATCCCATTGTAATTGTGCATTTTTCTACTTTTCCTTTTAGTTCTCAGTTTTTGTTTGTATATTTTGAAGCTCTTTTACTGGATGCATAGACATTTAGAATTATGTCTTCTTGGTGAATTATTGTCATTATGTAATGTTCCTCTTTATCCCTGCTAATTTTCTTTGATCTGAATTACACTTTGTTTAATATTAAAATTCTAACTTTTTTTTTGGTTAGTGTTTATATGATATATCTTTTTCTGTTACTTTTAAAAATTAATAGACTGGCTAAGCACTGTGGCTCATGCCTGTAATCTCAGCCATTTGGAAGACCGGGGTGGGAAGATCACTTCAGGCCATGAGTTCAAGTCTGTTGAACATAGGGTGACCCTGCCTCTTAAAACAAACAAGCAAAAAAAGATGGGCAATGGTGGCACATGCCTGTGGTCTCAACTATTTGGGAGTTTGAGGTATGGGGATTCCTGGGACCTGGTAGGTTGAGGCTACAGTAAGCCATGAGTGCACTACTTCACGCTAGCCTGGGTGACAGAGGGAGACTGAGTCTCAAAAAAAAAAAATAATAATAATAACATACATTCATTTTTAGAACAGTTTTAAGTTTATAGAAAAATTGAGCAGAAAGTTCAGAGAGTTCCCATATGCCAACTTCTGCCTTCCATACACACAGTAGTGTCCCCTATTATTAACACCTTGTATTAGTATGGTTCATATGTTAAAACTGATAAACTAATATTGATGTATTATTATTATTATTATTTTTAAGAGACAGGATCTTACTCTGTTGCCCTGGCTGGAGTGCAGTGGTGTGCATGACTCACTGCAGCCTCTAACTCCCTGGCTCAAGTGATTCTTCTGCTTCAGCCACCAGAGTAGCTGGGATTATAAGCACAAACTACTGTGCCCAGCTTGATACATTTTTATGAACTAAAGTCCATAGTTCACATTAGATTTTATTATTTGTGTTATACAATTCTTTTTTTTTTTTGGGGGGGGACGGAGTTTCGCTCTTGTTACCCAGGCTGGAGTGCAATGGCGCGATCTCGGCTCACCGCAACCTCCGCCTCCTGGGTTCAGGCATTTCTCCTGCCTCAGCCTCCTGCGTAGCTGGGATTACAGGCACGCGCCACCATGCCCAGCTAATTTTTTGTATTTTTAGTAGAGACGGGGTTTCACTGTGTTGACCAGGATGGTCTCAATCTCTTGACCTTGTGATCCACCCGCCTCGGCCTCCCAAAGTGCTGGGATTACAGGCTTGAGCCACCGCGCCCGGCTATACAATTCTTTTGATTTTGACAAATGTATAATGTCATGTATCCTCCTTTGAAGTACCATACAGAATAGTTCAATCCCTATCCTTTTTTTTTTTTTTTTTTTTGAGGTTAAGAGCAGAGGTTTAATAGCCTAAAAAAGGAGAAAGAACAGCTCTCTCTCCTATGAGAGGGAGGGGTGCCCAAAGGGGAATTCCTAATCCATGTACTTTTAACTTGCTTCTGTCATTTTATTTGAAGTAACTTTCTTGTAGACAGCATATAATTGGGTCATTAAAAAAAAAAAAGTATTTGGACAATCTCTGTCTTTTAACTGACATTTTTAGACCATTTACACTTAATGTAATTGTTACTATGTTAGCTTTGGTCCACCATCATTTGCATGTTTTTTATTTTTTTTTAATTTTTTTTTAAAGACGGGGTTTCACCATATTGATCAGGCTGGTCTTGAACTCCTGACCTTAGGTGATCCGCCCGCCTCAGCCTCCCAAAGTGCTAGGATTACAGGCATGAGCCACTGCGCCTGGCTTTTGTGTGTTTTTTCTTTGTTCCTCTTATTTTTAAATCACTTGTTGATTCTCTTGTTTTGCCTTTGAGTCTTTTGAACCTTTTGTACTGCATTTTAATCTTTGTAATTTATCTATTAGGTTCTGACTATGTCTTTTTGTATAGTTTTTTTTTTTTTTTTTTTTTTTTTTTTTAAATGGGGTTTCACCATGATGGCCAGGCTGGTCTTGAACTCCTGAACTCAGGTGATACACCCACCTAGGCCTCCCACAGGTGCTAGGATTACAGGCGTGAGCCACCGTCCCCGGCTGTATAGATTTTTTATTGGTTGCTTTAGAGATCTCTCTAGATCTCTATGCACACATACACACACATATATACACACAGATATGTGGTACATGTACACATGTATGTGTGTAGATATACATACCTTTTTTTTCTTTTGAAATGGGGTCTCACTGTGTCTTGCAGGCTGGAGTGCAGTGGTACAAATATAGCTCACTGTAGCTTCAAACTCCTGGGCTCAAGTGATCCTCCCTCCTCAGCCTCCTGAGTAGCTGAGATGATAGGCATGTACCACCAACCCTGGCCAGTTTTTAAATTTTTTGTACAGATAGGGTCTCGCTATGTTGACCAGGCTGGTCTTGAACTCCTGCTCTAAGATGACCTTCCTGCCTCAGCCTCCTTACATGCTGGGGTTACAGGTGTAAGCCACCATACCTAACTACATGTAACTTTTAATAATTAGAATTAAGATTTTACCACTTTAGGTGGAGTCTTGAAACCTTACAACTATATATGTTTCTTTCCTATCCCTCTTTATGTTGTAGTTGCCTTATCTGTTATATCTACATACATTAAAAACCTCATCAACTTAAAATTTTTGCTGTCAAACATTAAACATTTTAAGGAACTCAATAGGAGAATTGTCTATTAAATGTAATCAAATATTTACCATTTGTGTTTACTTCTTTTATTTCTGGTTTTCTGTATTTTGTTGTACTATCATTTTCTTTTTGTAAAATGTCCTTTGACCATTCTTTTAGTGCAGATCTGCTACTGTGAATTCTCTTAGTTTTCCTTCATCTGAGAATGTCTTTATTTTATCTTCATTATTGAAGGATATTTTCTCTGCATATAGAATACCGTATCTATAGTTTTTTTCATTTAGCACTTTAAAAAAATATTGTTCCACTTTCTTCTAGTTCTCATGTTTCTTTCTTTTCTTTTCTTTTCTTTTTTTTTTTTTTTTTGAGATGGAGTTTTGCTCATTGCCCAGGCTGGAGAGCAATGGTGTGATCTTGGCTTACTACAACCTCTGCCTCCTGGGTTCAAGCAATTCTCCTGCCTCAGCCTCCCAAGTAGCTGGGATTATAGGCAGCTGCCACCATGCCTGGCTAATTTTTTGTACTTGTAGTAGAGACCAGGTTTCACCATGTTGGCCAGGCTGGTCTCGAACTCCTGACCTCAGGTGATCTGCCCACCTCGGCCTCCCAAAGTGTTGAGATTACAAGCGTGAGCCACCATACCTGGCCCTTGTTCTCCTGGTTTTTGATAAGAAATGTGAAGCTGCCAGGCATGGTGGCTGGTGTCTATAATCTCAGTTATTTGGCAGGCTGAAGTGGGAGAATTGCTTGAGGCCAGGAGTTCAAGAGAAGCGTGGGCAACATAACCAGAACTCTTCTCTAAAAAAATAAAATAAATATAGATTAGGGGCATGGGGGCGCATGCCTGTAGTCCCACCTACTTGAGAGCCAGAGGCAGAAGGCAGGAGGATTGCTTTAGCCCAGAAGTTTAAGGCAGCAATGAGCTGTAATCATGTCTCTGCGCTCCAGCCTGATGATACAGCAAGATCTGTCTCTTAAAATATATATATATGAAAGAAATATGAAGCATTTGAATCATTATTGCCTTAATAACAAATGCGTCATCTCCTTTTGGTGGCCTTCAATATTTTTTCTTTTTGTTTTCAGCTGTTAGATTATGATTAATCCAGGAGTTTATCATGGATTTGTTTGTGTTTATCCTGCTTGGGGCAGCTACTGAGCCTTGAATCCGCTAGGTTTTGTTAAACTTGTGAAGTTTGTATCCATTATTTCTTCAAATATTTCAGTATACTCTTTCTCCTCGCTTTCTGGGACTCTAATGTCCTGAATATTAGACATTTGGTATTGTTCCACTGGTCCTTGGTGATCTGAGGTTTTTTTTTTCCCCCAATAAAGAATTTTTTTTTCTTCATTGTTGAGATTCAGTAGTCACATCTGATACCTATATTGATCTGTCTTCAAACTTGTTGACTCTTTCTCCTGTCATTTCTGTTCTGCTATTGAACTCATCAAGTGAGTTTTTATATTTTGTTTGTTATATTTTCCAGTTTCATTTCATTCTTCTTTATATCCTCTGTTTCTTTGCTGAGACATTCTGTTTTTCCATTAGTTTCAAGAATGTTTGTCTTACCTTGTTGGAATATTTTTGTAATGTGAGGCTGTTAATTTCAGTATTTGTGTCATCTTCATGTTTTGGCTGTTCATCTCTTTTCTTATACAAATTCAGATTATCTGGGTTCTTTGTATGCTGGGTAATTTTAGATTTTATCCTGGAAAATTTAAATATTATATCATGAGTGTCAGGGTCTTGTTTAAATCCTGTGGTGAATATTGACTTTCATTTTAGCAGACATTCAACCTGGTTGGGTTCATCTTCAAGTTCTATGCAGCCTTTTGTGAGTGGTGATTCCAAAGTCTGTTCAGTTTTTGAAGGCTTTATAGTGCTATTTAGATCTGCCTTGCATGTATATCACCTAGCCACTTATCTGAGACTTGGCTGATGGCTATTGTTATAGGTCTCAGAATGACCTTAATGTTAGGAGACACATACTGAATTGTTTTAGGTGTGAAGAGTCATCATGAAAGCATGTCAAATAGTTCTGAAAAATGTATATATATACATACATATATGCATGCACATATATGTATATATAAGTTCATATACGTGTCGAGGTGATGTGCTAGTTTTGCACATTCTCTATGTGTCAGAAATTTCTCAAGTGAAAATTTGGAGAAAACAAATAAGTAAAGGTCAAAAACACGTACTTCATCTGCTTAAAACCCACCAATGGCTTGTCATCTCATGAAGTGTAAAAGTTAGATTGCTTTCAGTGATCAATTTGGCCCTGCGGGATCAGCCTTCCAACGCCCTAAGGCTTCTCATCTCACTCAGAGTAAAAGCCAGTCTTTTTTTCCCCTTTTGTTTGACTCTTAATGAGTCTATCTCTTATTCCTAGAGCTTATCTTAGTGCCTGTCCCTAGTAAGAACCCGACCACACAAGTATTTGTCTAGATAAAAAGATGTGTCTTTGTGACAGGTTTTATTGTTTTCATCAGGATGCCTTGACCATAGCTATACATTATTTTGTGCTGTTGCACATGATGCACTGCCTATAATGTCCATTACTTCCTGAGCAATAGAGATTATTACTATCTTTCCTTGGGCTCTTAAAAATTAAGACCTGAGGCCAGGAGCGGTGGCTTCTGCCTATAAACCCAGCACTTTGGGAGCCCGAGGCAGGAGGATCACCTGAGGTCAGGAGTTCGAGACCAGCCTGACCAACATAGAGAAACCCTGTCTCTACTAAAAATACAAAATTAGCCAGCCATGGTGGTGCATGCCTGTAATCCCAGCTACTTGGGAGGCTGAGGCAGGAGAATTGCTTGAACCCAGGAAGCAGAGGTTGCAGTGAGCCGAGATTGCGCCATTGCACTCCAGCCTGGGTAACAAAACCGAAACTCTGTCTCAAAAAATATATATAAAATAAATAAATAAAGAGTGAAATTCCATCTCAAAAAAATAAAAATAAGACCTGAGAGTCATATCTAAGCTTGCCATTCCAGAGCCATGTATACTTTCTTGAATAATTACTTTTCTTTCCTGGTCTCCTTTGTACCACTTTATTTTAATCTACTTATTGTCATCCCTGTACTTATATTCTCCATTCCCATCCTTTTTCATCAGTTCTGTCAGAAAGATGCCGTCATGGTTTCCTTATTCCCTCATTTTATAGCCAAAGTATTTTTCCTTTCCTTTGGGGGGAAATAATGGGAAGAGGAACAGATAGGTACTAGTATCCTGTGCTGTCTGCCTTCTGCCCCAAAATGAAAAACAATTTTACTAAATATAGCTCACTGGCAAGAAAACTCTCTATAGCTAGGTTTGATCTTAATTTTATATTTCTGAAGTCCAGCACAGTAGCTTTTAGGCAGAGATCATATCTCTGGCCTCAACTAGTTTGCAGGTAAGAAAAAGGTAAGGTAAATTTAAAGGTAAACTTTTAATTCAATACATATTTCCAACTTGTTATTCTTCACTAAAGAGACTATTTTGGTATCTCGACATATGCAGCAGAAAGGAGCTGCTGCTGTGTCTTTAAAAGTATCCTCAGAGCAGTGTGGAGGCAGGCGTGCCACTGAAGTACTTGAATGAGAGCGAGAAGAGGAGGTGGGAGGGGGTGCTCTTAAAGCCTCTGTGTGTGTGTGTGTGTGTGTGTGTGTCTGTGTGTGCCTGTGTCTATGTCTGTGAGTGTATGTGCCAGTGTGACTGTTGGCAGAGCTCTGGATGACATCTCTCTGAACAGCTGGGCCATGGTCGGCTTCAGAGCTGCTTGTCAGAGCAATTAGCTAGCTGGAGCCGCAGCAGCAAGGATCAGTATCATTTCATTCAAGGGTGAAGGGGGCGGGAGAGGGCTGTGGGTGGGGGAAGAGGCACAGGTTTCCCAGAAGGAATTTCTTCCGGCAAAATTCCGGCAGAACAGATCTTTACAATGAAATCTCCATTAATAATGTGAGCTCGCTGTTGGTGTAAGTACAGATCCATCTGGGGTGAGTTTTGGATAATTTTCTTTCTTTCTTTATATAAAAGTCCTTGAACTCCACAGACTGGGTAGAAAGAAGCTATAAAGATATTTTTTCTATCTTGGCTGATTTAACTGTATACTACGCACTAGGGAAACTAGAGAATTTTTAAGTGCTAAGTTTTGTGAGGGTTTTTTGGGCATTTGGTTTGCTGCTTTTTATCTTTAAAATATTATAAAAATTAGGTTTGCCAGAACTTTTACTCTATTCAGATTTTACCTCTTCCATGGCTATTTCAGGCAATGCTTCATTCAGATGTTGCTTATGAGAACAGTGGTGATTTCTGTTCTCTTTGGTGATGCTATTGACGCACATTGCAGGAAGCAGGGATTCCCCTATAAATATCCTTCACTGTGTCATTACCCAGCTATCCACACCTGGCTGGCGAATGTGCCTCTCTCTCCTATATCTTTATGTAACTATCCCCTAGGCTTTAAATGTGATAAGAAATAGCCTTTGCTATGTCCAGGGAGCTTTTTTGATTATGAACATCTTAGGAATTTGTTTAAAACCTTTTTACTAAAAAATGCCTTTTGATGTGTTGAGATTGTCACGTGGATTTCTTCTAGGTTTATTGATTCTTGTTTTGTATTACTTGTTTCTTATAATTGGCTTGTTTTTATTTGCTGGCCTTGGCTTCTAAAGAGTGCAGAGATGGGATTCCCTCTACCTCCAGTGACGTAGTGATTTTGTTTGCAGTCTTTTTCTTCTGAGAGGGAGGGGACGGAGAGAAGGAAGAAGAAAAATCCATCTGAAGCGGTGCGTTCTTCCTTCTATATGACTTGATGTTGGTAACTGGGTGCCATTGAATAGAGCTGAAAGCAAAGTGGGATGTTATAAAGGTGCTATAATTTTGTTTGTTTCCTTTTAGAATAGGCTCAGACCGAAGTCAGAATTACTAAAGCAAGGTGCCTGAATTAACCCTGTATGGTCCTGCTGTTAATTTTTACCGAATTACTTTTTCTAAATAAGGAAAGAAAAAGAACTCGTGAGCCGGGTTTCTGGAACCAGGATCCATGAATAATTTTAGGTTGAGTTTTGGAATTTGGAATTTTTCTGCCTTATTTGCACAGACAGTTTGTACACTGTTTCTCAGACCTAAAAAATAGGTAGTTATGTAAAATTCCTTGCCACTGTAGTTGAGAATAAAATTCTAATTTTGAATATATATAGCTAAAGCAAAGCTTTAGGAAGAAATTGTTAGATATACTCTTAGGGGTGAGCATAACAGCCCAACCCATCTTTTTTTGGATTGAGTGTCTGAGCTTCCAGTCCCTTTTTATGCGACTCCATTTTAATACCACTGATCTCTAGAGGGCTGCAGAGGTCAATTTGAAAAACTCAGTAAACTAGAGCCTAGGAAAATTGAAGGTTTGCCTATCTGTCAATGTGTGTTTGGTTAACATATGTGGAAAAGTGCTTTTAAGAATGTGCTGGTTTATTTTCTATCTTGATTTTCTTTTCTGTTCTGTGCTTTCATTTACTCAATTCTTTGTGTGAAGTGAAAAGAGTAATAATGTCCACTTCTCAGCTTACATTAGGCATTCTTATTTTTCTATGATAGTTCAATTATATTAATATTTATTACAGCCATAAATGTTTCAAACCAACACAATCTATTTGTTTTGGGTGGGGGAAGAGGGTAGGAGGAAAAAAAGGAAGATAATCCTAGGGCAAATGGAGAGAATTCTAGAATAACCTATTTAGAAGCTTGCCAGAGACAGGAGCTATAAGGGTTAAGAGAAATTCCACCACATCCTTGCATCTTGATATTGCAGCAAATTTGTGGATAATTTCTTGCTAGCTTTTCAGGAAACCCCTGTGGTGGACAACCCTCATTAATCGTTGCTGGGAGACTGCTCTGACGTCACTGGGAGCAGTTCCCTGTCTGCAACTAGGACAGGAATAGCCTTTGAGGGGGAAGAAAACTGCTGTGAAATTAAAAGATGACGGTTTTGTTTACTTGGTTTTCCTTTCATTTGAGGGTAGATAAGATAAACCTGAAGTCTTTTTTAAATGTTTGTCATTACCAAGGGAAAATTTGCCAAAAGTTATTTTTATTTCAACTGGAAATGCTTTCTTCTTTTGAAATCTTTATTTTCTAACCATTCTAACCAAGGTTTTGGAAAAGGTCAAGGAAAAAGAAAAGCTGTTGAAAAATGTTAGAGAAGTAAGATTTCTGTTTCTTTTTATCCCCTTCCCCCCAACTTTTTATGTTTTTGGAAGAAGGATAGTTCAAGAACCGCTTTTATAAATCATTGTTTTTAGCATCATCCTGTTTGGGATAATTAAAAATTTGATATATATATGTTGGAAGGACTTTCTGGCCAAATTGATAGGGGCCATTACTGTGCCTAGAAGTTACTGTACCAACTTAATTATCTTCTCTCTGATATCTTCCTCCCCTAGCCCACTCCCTTAACAGCTCCCACTGTTAAGAGCTTCCCTTTTTTTGTTTGTTTATTTTTTTGAGATGGAGTCTTGCTCCGTCCCCCAGGCTGGAGTACAGTGGCATCATCTTGGCTCACTGCCACCTCCATCTCCTGGGTTCAAACAATTCACCTGCCTCAGCCTCCAGAGTAGCTGGGATTACAGGTGCATGCCACCATGCCCGGCTAATTTTTGTATTTTTAGTAGAGACAGGGTTTCACCATGTTAGTCAAACTGGTCTTGAACTCCTGACCTCGTGATCTACCTGCCTTGGCCTCCCAAAGTGCTGAGATTATAGGCGTGAGCCACCGAGTCTGGCAAGAGCTTCTGTTTAGAAAAAACTTACTGGTTGAATGCTTGCCCCCTGGAATTCAAATCCCAGCTTTGCCAGTTGCTGCTTTGTGACTTTGGCCAAATTAATGTCTCCATATCTTCATTTATAAAACGGGTCAGGCATGGTGCTGTAATCCCAGCACTTTGGGAGGCTGAGGTGGATGGATCACTTGAGGTCAGGAGTTTGAGACTAGCCTGGCCAACATGGTGAAACCCCTTCTCTACTAAAACTACAAAAAATGGTATGGTGGCGAACGCCTGTAATTCCAGCTACTGGGTGGAGGTCACAGTGATGTGAGATCATACCACTGCACTCCAGTCTGGGCAACAGAGCAAGATTCTGCCTTTTACACACACACACACACACACACACACACACACACACACACACACTTGTAAAATGAAGATAATAATTAGTACCCACTTCCTAGGGTTGTTTTGAAGATTAAAAGAGTTAATATATACATAATGAAGCTTTTAAAACAGTTCCTAGTCATTTTAAAGACTTAGTTAGCAGTAGCCATTATTATAAATATTTAGAAATAGAGTCCAGCTGGGGTGGCAGAATGAGACCCTATCTCTCTCTCTCTAATAATAATAATAATAAAGACAAGGGGATATACCATTTGTATCTTCAGATAACATGTAATTTTTGAGGAAGCCAGAAGAGATTTTTGAGTAATGTAGGATATTGAGTTTTTAAAATGATCATAAGGGCCAAGCATGGTGGCTCATGCCTGTAATCCCAGCACTTTAATTTGGGAGGCTATGGTGGGTGGATCACTTGAGGTGTGGAGTTCAAGACCAACCTGGACTATATGATGAAACCCCATCTCTACCAAAAATACAGATAAATTAGCTGGGCGTGGTAGCTTATGCCTATGGTCCCCATTACTTATGAGGTTGAGGCAGGAGGACCACTTGAACATATCCAACCAATATAGATAGAAATTCTGTGCTAATATGGAAACAAAGTTTAGAAAGATACACCTCAAAACATTGCTGCTGTTAGTAGCAGTTATGTCTGAGTTCTTGATCGTGGGCGTTTTTTTTTTGTTTGTTTTCTTCTCTATGCTTGTGTGTGTTTTTTATAAGTATAAAGAAACCTGCAGTATTTTTCTAATCGTAAAAAGAATTTAAAAATACAAAAATTTCTAGTGTTCATATCTGACTGATGAAAATTTTTACCATCTGTTAAATTCAAATAAATGTGATGACCTGTATAACCTGGACATAGTGTTTGGAACACAGTAAATGTTCAGTAAGTGATAACTGCTGCTATTATTAGTTGAGAAAGATAGCTTCCTCTGATTAGAGTTCAGGGCTTTCATTTGGGAGATAACATCTCTGAGAAGATATCCTCTTCATGCAGCTTCTTGTCCTTCTGAGGTTGGTAAATATGCTTTCTTTCTATACCTGCTAGCCCAAGATCTTTATACATACACACACGAGGTTATAGAACTAGAGTGCAATGTTTTGATTTTTGTTTTGGTGGTGGTGTAGAGGAAATTTAACATGGAGACAGGCCTACTAGTGACTTTCTTTGCAGCGACTTAAAATGCTTTAATACAATTTATGACTCCCACTGAAAGTTGATTCTACCCCAGTTTCTGGGTTGTCTCCTTAAGAATTCTTGGGAAATTTGGGCTGGGCATGGTGGCTTATACCTGTAATCCCAGCACGTTGGGAGGCCAAGGTAGGCAGATCCCTTGAGCCCAGGAGTTTGAAACCAGCTTAGGCAAGATAGGGAGATCTGGTCTCTACAAAAAAAAAAAAAAAAAAAAAAGTCAGCCAGGTGTGGTAGTATGGCCCTGTAGTTTCAGCTACTTAGGAGGCTGAAGCAGGAGGATCACTTGAACCCATGAGGTTGAGGCCACAGTGAGTTGAGATAGCGCCACTGTACTTCATCTAGCTGGGCAACAGAGTGAAACCCTCTCTCTTTAAAAAAAAAAAAAAAAAAAAGAGAGAGAGAGAGAAATCTTGGGAAATTTGGAATAGCATTACAGAAAAGATTTCTCTGTTCTAAGAATTTCTGAAATTCTGTCTATTGCTTCTCATGTTAGTCTGCTATGTGGGTCCCTTTGAACTCAATGCTGACAAATGAGATCTAGACATCCATTTACATTTTTACAAATAATTTTCTTTTTATTTTTTTGCATTTTAGGTTTTGGGGTACATGTGAAGAGCATGCAAGATTGTTGCATAGGTACACACATGGCAGTGTGATTTGCTGCCTTCCTCCCCATCACCTATATCTGGCATTTCTCCCCATGCTATCTCTCCCCAACTCCCCACCCCCCGCTGTCCCTCCCCTATTTCCCCCTGACAGACCCCAGTGTGTGATGCTCCCCTCCCTATGTCCATGTGTTCTCATTGTTCAACACCCGCCTATGAGTGAGAACCTGTGGTGTTTGATTTTCTGTTCTTGTGTCAGTTTGCTGAGAATGATGGTTTCCAAGTTCATCCATGCCCCCCCTACAAAGGACATGAACTCGTTTTTTATGGCTGCATAGTATTCCATGGTGTATATATGCCACATTTTCCCTGTCCAGTCTGTCATCGATGGGCATTTGGGTTGGTTCCAGGTCTTTGCTATTGTTAACAGTGCTGCAGTGAACATTCGTGTACATGTTCTTATAGTAGAACGATTTATAATCCTTTGGATATATACCCAGTAATGGGATGCTGGGTCAAATGGAATTTCTATTTCTAGGTCCTTGAGGAATCACCACGCTGTCTTCCACAATGGTTGAACTAATTTACACTCCCACCAACAGTGTAAAAGTGTCCCTATTTCTCCACATCCTCTCCAGCATCTGTTGTCTCCAGATTTTTTAATGATCACCATTCTAACTGGCGTGAGATGGTATCCCAGTGTAGTTTTGATTTGCATTTATTTAATGGCCAGTGATGATGAGCATTTTTTCATATGTTTATTGGCCTCATGTATGTCTTCTTTTGTAAAGTGTCTGTTCATATGCTTCGCCCACTTTTGAATGGGCTTGTTTGTTTTTTTCTTGTAAATCTGTTTTAGTTCTTTGTAGATTCTGGATATCAGCTTTGACAAATAATTTTCAAAAATTTGTTTGAAAAATTACTATTTACCTTTAAGAATCTACTTATAAGTAAAGCACAGGAGACAATTTTGCAACGTAAACGTTAGCATGCCTAGCTCGAAAAACCTTAGTTTCTATTCCGTAGCCTCTTTTTTTTTTTTTAACTTTTATTTTAGGTTTGGGGGTACGCATGAAGGTTTGTTACACAGGTAAACATGTGTCACAGGGGTTTGTTGTACATACGATTTCACCACCAGTGTTAGACCCAGTACCCAATAATTACCTTTTCTGTTCCTTTCACCCTCCCCCATCAAGTAGACCCCAGTGTCTTTTGTTCTCTTCTGTGTGTTCATAAGTTCTTATCATTTAGTTCCCACTTGTAAGTGATAACATGCAGTATTTGGTTTTCTGTTCCTGCCTTACTTTACTAAGGATAATAGCCTTGAGCTTCATCTGCGTTCCTGCAAAAGACATAAGCTTATTCTTTATTATGGCTGCATAGTATTCCAGGTGTATGGACCACATTTTCTTTATCTAGTCTGTGATTGATAGGCATTTAAGTTGATTCTATGTGTTTGCTATTGTGAATAGTGCTGCAGTGAACATTCATGTGAATGTGTCTTTATGTTGGTAGAATTATTTATATTCCTCTGTATATATACCCAGTAATGGGGTTGCTGGGTTGAGTGGTAGTTCTGCTTTTAACTCTTTGAGGAATCACCATCCTGCTTTCCATAATTATTGAACTAATTTACTCTCCCACCAACTTTAAGTTGGTATAAGTGTTTTTGCTGTAACCTTACCAGCATCTCTTATTTTTTGACGATTTTTTTTTTTTTGAGACGGCTGGAGTGCAGTGGCACAATCTCCACTCACTGCAACCTCTGTCTCCTGGGTTCAAGTGATTCTCCAGCCTCAGCCTCTGAGTAGCTGGGATTACAGGCACCTGCCACCTTGCCTGGCTAATTTTTGTGTTTTTATTAGAGATGGGGTTTCACCTTGTTGGCCAGGCTGGTCTCGAACCACTAACCTCTGGTGATCCATCCACCTCAGCCTCCCAAAGTGCTAGGATGAGCCTGATGCCTGGCCGCTTTTTGACTTTTTAATAATAGGCATTCTGACTGGTGTGAGGTGTGAAATTAAAAAAAAACATGGTATGGTATCTCGTTGTAGGTGTTTTTGATTGGCGTTTCTCTAGTTATCAGTGAGAATGAGTGTTTTTTCATATGCTTATTATCCGAATATATGTCTTCTTTTGAGAAATGACTGTTAATGTCCTTTGCCCACTTTTTAATGTGGTTGTTTTTCTCTTGTAAATCTAAGTTCCTTGTAATGATGGATCTCCTGGGCTCAAGCAATCCTCCTGCCTCGGCCTCCCAAATTGCTGGGTTTACAGTGGTGAGCCACCACGCCTGGCTCACACCGATAATCCCAACACCTTGGGAGGCTGAGGTGGGAGGATCATGTGAGACAGGAGTTCAAGGCCAGCCTGGGCAACCTAATAATACACTGTTTCTCCAACAACAACAACAACAACAAAAATCAAAAAAACAAACAAACAAAAAAAAACTGGCTGTGGTGGCGCCTGCCTGTAGTCCTGTAGTTCTAGCTGGAGTACAGTGGCCCCAATCATAGCTCACTATAGCCTCAACCTCCTGGGCTATAGTCCTAGCTATAGGCAGGTGCCACTCCCTGTTTGGGAGGCTGAGGTGGAATGATTGGTTCAGCCCAGGAGTTCAGAGTTGCAATGAGCTGTGACTAGGCCACTGCACTCCAGCCTGGGCAACCTAGCAAGATGTTGTCACTTAAAATAAAAAGGGCCGGGTGTGGTGGCTCACTCCTGTAATCCCAGGACTTTTTTTGGGGGGAGGCCGAGGTGGGCAGATCACGAGGTCAAGAGATTGAGACCATCCTGGCCAACATGGTGAAACCCTATCTCTACTAAAAATACAAAAATTAGCCGGGCGTGGTGGCATGCGCCTGTAGTCCCAGCTACTTGGGAGGCTAAGGTGGAAGAATCGCTTGAACCCAGGAGGCGGAGGTTGTAGTGAGCCAAGATTGTGCCACTGCACTCTAGCCTGGCGACAGAGCAAGACTCCATCTCAGAAAAAAAGGGTGGCCGAGTGTGATGGCTTACACCTGTAATCCTAGCATTTTGGGAGGCTGAGGCAGGCTGATCGCCTGAGGTCAGGAGTTTTAGATCAGCCTGGCCAATGTGGTGAAAGCCTGTCTCTACTAAAAATACAAAAATTAGCTGGGCAAGGTGGCAGGTGCCTGTAATCTCAGATACTTGGGAGGCTAAGGCAGGAGAATCACTTGAACCAGGAGGCGGAGGTTGCAAGATCACACTATTGCACTCCAACCTGGGTGACAGAGGGAGACTCTGTCTCAAAAAAAAAAAAAAAAAGGTGTGATAAATTGATGCAGATCACAGATCAGCAGTTCTAAATTTTATATATATATATATATATATATATATATATGTTATATATTTTGTAGCAACAGAGTCTTGCTCTGTTGCCGAGGCTGGAGTGCAATGGCCCAATCATAGCTCACTATAGCCTCAACCTCCTAGGCTCAAGGGATCCTCCTGCCGTAGCCTCTCAAATAGCTAGGAGTACACATAGGTGCCACTACACCCAGCTAACTTTTTTTTTTTTTTGTAGAGGTGGGGTCTCACTATGTTGCCTAGGCTGGTCTCAAACTGCTGGCCTCAGGTTGATCCTCCTGCCTTGGCTTCTCAGAGTGCTGGGATTTCAGGCCTGAGCCACGACACCTGGCCAACGGCCCTAAATTAAAATCTTTAGCTCTCAGTATATTGAAGCATGGGAAGTTTTAATATTGTAATTTTAGCTGGGCAGCACTCCCTACACTAATTCCTCAGTTTATCCTGGTGTTGGTTTTCTGGCAGTTTAAAGATTCTTGAATTTCTTTACTGAAATTAAACAAGGAAAAATCTCCAGGGTTTTTGGGATCCTTGTTATTTGCATAGATCCATTGTCTTTGCTGTTCACTCTTTGCCCCATTCATTTTTAGTATAACAGAATGGCACCATTTCTTATTTGTCTATAGAGACTATTCTCTGACAGTTTTTGCAGCAGTTTCTATGGAAAATGCTTTATTTAAAAAATTTTAAAAAGCAAGGGAAATCTCATCTTTTAGCTCTTAGTGATAGAGCCTGTTGCCATGGAGTCTTGGATCAGATTGGCTGACCCAGGGGCCAATGAGCAGATAGAACATGAACACATTATCATTTAACTTTGCAGAATTTATTATTTGGTGATAGATGACATTAATACTGTAACTGTATATAGAAGCTGTGAAATAAATGCTTCAAAAATGGTATAAGATGTTTTTAAAATTTGCTGTTAAATGTAAATATGATAATTACATATTCTTAATGTGATTTGATTGGGGGAGGAGATGGTGGGAAATACCTACCACCTGTCTGTGAATTGGGCTGCTACTGCAGTCAGTTGGGCATGTGCCAAGTCTGAGTCTAACTATGGCCTTCTAGACCAGAGGAGATTTTTTAAAATATATGAACCAACCTCCCTCTCTCCTTTCTTCCCTCCCTCCCTCCCTCCTGCCCTCTTCCCTCCTTCCTTCCCTTCCTTCCCTGTCTTGTCTTCCTTCCCTCCCTCCCTTCCTTCCCTTCCCTCCTTCCTTCCTCCCTTCCCTTCCTTTCCCTTCCCTCCCCCTTCCTCTTCCCTCCTTCCCTCCCTCCCTCCCTCCCTCCCTCCCTCCCTCCCTCCCTTCCTTCCTTCCTTCCTTCCTTCCATGCTTCCATCCTTCCATCCTTCCATCCCGCCCTCCCTCCCTCCTTCACTATGGGGGTGAAGTCCAGAAATCTGTATTTTATTTCTTTATTTATTTTTGAGACGGAGTTTTGCTCTTGTCACCCAGGCTGTGCGATCTCAGCTCACTCTAACCTCTGCCTCCCAGGTTCAAGAGATTCTCCTGCCTCAGCCTTCCAAGTAGCTGGAATTACAGGCGCCCACCACCATGCCCAGCTAATTTTTTTGTATTTTTAGTAGAGACAGGGTTTCACCATGTTGGCCAGGCTGGTCTCAAACTCCTGACCTCAGGTGATCAATCCACCTTGGCCTCCCAAAGTGATGGGATTACAGGCATGAGCCACCGCGCCTGGCCTGAAGCTGCCTTTCTTACTTGATAACTTTTAAGGCTGAATCGGAAATTAATAGCTTTTTTCTTTCAGTTTTTCTTTTTTTCTCCTCTAATCTGACATGGTAGATCTCTGTCAACATTATATAGTGTCTCTCTGCTTGGTCTGGAGATAGAGGAATAGCTGGGGGTAGCTTCCATGTTTTCCATCTTTACTTTTTTAGCTTGTTTGTATATATTGACTTAGGTCTGGGATGTTTCACTGAGCTCAGTGTTGGTTCCTTGTCATAGCAGATCATGGCACATATCTTTTCCTATTTTATTGCCCAAGAGATTAAGAATGATTCATTCATAGAAATTTCCCTCTCTAGGTCCTGTAAATGAAGGAAGTCAAGAGTTTCATGTTTCCCTTCTTACACTTTGTGTCAAGGGATACTTGAGAAATTATAATTATGGTGGGTCTTTTTCTTTGCTCTCCCAGTGTTCTCATACTCAGCTATTTATAGAGCTGAAGGATTGAAAGAGATATCCAGAGGTACATGAGTTTATTCCCCTCTTTTGAGCTACTCAAGCCTCTGTAAGATATGAACATTTCATTATACCATCACCCCCGTCTCAGGAAAAACCAATTCTAGATTCTCTATTAAGCAAAGAGGGAGAAAAAAATGTGTTCAGTACCTAACTGGATAACTTACCTTAGGGTAAGAATAAGGGATGTGGTTTGGTTCATCGGGTAAGCACAAAGCAGAAGGAAATAGTAGCACATTAGACTCAAAGGTTATAAGTTTGAACCTCACTTAGTTCACACAGTTTTTCAGATCTTGCAGATTTTTTCTTGCTAAGCTTTATTTTGAATGGAAATCATTGATCTCTCAGGTGAGGATTGTGCAAAGCCATCCTGATCTGAATTTGGGAAAGCAGCAGGCCATTTTGAGAAAACAGTGTGGTATCAAAGAAAGAACATGAATTTAGAGGCATTTTTGAGTTGAATTCTAGCTTTGCCACTTACTTTTTTTTTTGGAGACAGGGTCTCACTCCAGGCTGGAGTGCTAGAGTGATGCGATCACAGCTCACTGCAGCCTTGACCTCCTAGGCTCAAGTGATTCTCCCACCTCTGCCTCCCAAGTAGCTGGGACCATGACTACAAGGCTGGTCTCAAAATCCTGGGCTCAAGCAATCCTTCCACTTTAACTTCCCAAAGTGCTGGGATTATAGGCATGGATCATCACATCTAGCCACTGTTTACATTCTGTAAATACGGCAAATTACTTTTTTCTTTTCAAGACAGTGTCTTACTCTGTGGTCCAGGCTACAGTGCAGTGGTATAATCACAGCTCACCATAGCCTCCTGGGCTCAAGCGATCCTGCTACCTCAGCCTTTCAAGTATCTGGGACTACAGGCACATGCCACCACGCCTAGCTAATTTTTTAAAAAAATTTTATGCAGAGTTTCCCTTTATTGCCCAGGCTGCAAATTATTTTAATTCACATATTTATTTTAAAATGTACTTATTGTATGTCAGGCGCTCTTCTAGACCCTGTTTATAAGCAGTGAACAAAGCAAAATCAAAATTCTTCCCCTTCTTTGAGTGTACCTTGGGGACAGAGATAATAAACAAGATAAATAAGTAAAATAAGTGAATTATTTGACAGTGATAAATGATGAGAAGAAAAATAAAGTCAAGGAAATGAGATGGGAAGTATTTGGGGTTTTGTAAGAGGTAGGTTCAAAGAACAGACACTGGTGGTCAGGTCATTTAAGGTCTTGTAGACCATTTTAGGGACATTAGCCCTGAGTGAGATGGAGAGCCATTGGGGGATTTTGAGCAAAGGCATAAAATGATCTGACAATGTTTTTGTTTACAAAGTACTATGGGGTGGGGTGGTGAAAGTGGAAGCAAAGAGACCAATTAGAGGGATGTTGCAATTACTCAGCCAAGAGAGGATGGTGGAACGATTAGGTAAGAAAAAGAAATAAAAGGCATCAAAATTAGAAGGGAAGAAGTAAAATTATCTCTATTTGCAGATGGTGGGATCTTAGATATAGAAAACCCTAAAGATTCCACAAAAAAAACACTTTAGAATTAATAAATGCCAGCCAGGCACCGTGCCTCATGCTTGTAATCCCAGCACTTTGAGAGGCCGAGGCTGGTGGATCTCCTGAAGTCAGGAGTTCAAGACCAGCCTGGCCAACATGATGAAACCCTGTCTTTACTAAAAATACAAAAAATTAGCTGGGCATGGTGGTAAACGCCCGTAATCCTAGCTACTCAGGAGGCTGAGGCAGGAGAATCACTTGAACCTGGGAGGCGGAGGTTGCAGTGAGCCGAGATCGCCCATTGCACTCTAGCCTGGGCAACAAGAGCGAAACTCTGTCTCAAAAAAAAAAAAGAATAAATGCATTCAGTAAAATAGCAGAATGCAGAGTTATCACAAAAATCCATTGTATTTCTGTACATTAATAATGAACAATCTGAGAAGGAAATTATGAAAACAGTTCCATTTACAATAGTGTCAAAAAGAATAAAATACGTAAGCATTATCTAAGGACATGAGAGACTTATACAATAAAAACTATAAGCCATTGCCGAAAGAAAGAAGATATAAATGAAAACACATCCCATGTTCATGGATTGAAAGACCTAATATTGTTAAGATGTCAGTACCACCCAAAGTGATCTACAGGCTCATTGCAATCCCTATCAAAATCCCAATTATGTTTTTTTGCAGAAATGGAAAAACTCATCTTAAAATTTGTATAGAATCTGAAAGGATTCCAAACAGCCAAAACAATCTTGAAAAAGAGCAAAGCTGAAGGACTTATTCCTGACTTCAAAACTTACTACAAAAGCACAGTAATCAAAACAGTGTAGTACTGGCGTAAAGATATACACCAATGGAATAGAATAGGGAAAGAAACCTTCATATATATGGTCTAATGATTTTTGACAAAGGTTGTGATACAGTTTGGATCTGGTGAGGATGTGGAGAAATTGGGATATTTGTGCACTGTTGGCGAGAATGTCAAATGTTACAGCCACCATAGAAAATACAGCAGTTCCTCAAAAAAATTAAACATAGAATTAACATCTGATCCAGAAATCCTACTTCTGGATACATATCCAAATGTATTGAAAACAAAGTCTCAAGTAGATACTTGTAAATTCATGTTTATAGCAGCATTGTTCACAATAACTAAAACATGGAAACAACCCAAGTGTCCATCAACAGAATGGATTTCAAAATGTGTTATATTCAGGCAACAAAATATTATGTAGCCTTAAAAAGAAGTAAATTCTGACATATTATGCTAGAGTTTGGATGTATCTTGAGGACATTATGATAAGTAAAACAAGCCAGTCACAAAAAGACAGATACTGTATGATTCTACTTTACTTACATGAGGTAGTTAAGAGTTGTCAAAATCATAGAGGCAGAAAATAGAATAGTGATTGCTAGGGGAGAGGGGGAAATGGTGAGTTATTGTTTAATGAGTACAGAATTTCAGTTTTACAGGATGAAAAGAGTTACAGAGTTGGATGTTGGTGATGGTTATATAACATTATGAAAATATTTAAGACCCCTGAATTGTATGGATAAAAATGATTAAGATAGTAAATTTTATGTTATACGTATTTTACCATAATTTTAAAAATTGGAAATGAGAGAGAGGATGGTGGTGGTATACAGTAGAAATGTAGGAACTCATCAGGTTTTGGATATATTTTCAAATTAGAGTCAACAGGATTTGCTTCCTGATCACTTTGAGCTTCAGTTTACTCTACAAAATAGGAATAATAATATCTACTTATAAAGTGGCTAGCTCTGTGTATACAGTAGAATGGTAAATGAGAAACATTCTAGAAGTGAAGACTCCTTAGGATCTGAGCCATCAAACATTGTGTGTTCCTTCTACACCTGGTCAACCTAACTAACCATCAGGGTAATGGAATCAGAAGGAACCAGCCGCTCTTCAGTGATCCATCTCTTGCCTTAGGCCTGAGCTTACACCTATATCAAACATGAAGTTCACTTTTTTGAAAGGAGAACTTACCTAAATTGACTTTTAAAAAACAATTTTTAAAATACAAAACTGGGTCAGTCGCAGTGGCTGAGGCCTGTATTCCCAGCACTTTGGGAGGCTGAGGCCGGAGGATCACTTGAGGTCAGGAGTTTGAGACCAGCCTCACCAACACGGTGAAACCCCGTCTCTACTGAAAATACAAAATTACCTGGGCATGGTGGTGCACGCCTGTAATCCCAGCTACTTGGGAGGCTGAGGCAGGAGAATCCCTTGAACCCGGGAAGTGGAGGTTGTAGTGTTGCAGTCTGTCCCCCAGACTGAAGTATAGTGTTGCAGTCATGGCTCACTGCAGCTTCAACAGCCTGTGCTTCAGTGACTTTACCACTTCAGCCTCCAAAGTAGTTAGGACCATAGATGGGTGCCAGCATACCCGGCGAATTTGTTAATTATTTGTTGAGATGAGGTCTCCTTGTGTTGTCCTAGCTAGTCCCCAGTTCCTGGGCTCAAACAGTCCTCCCACCTTGGCCTCCCAAAGTGCTGTAATTACAGGCATGAGCCACTGCTCCTGGCCTAATTCTCATCAAAATAGGCAAGAGTCTCACTTTATGCAGGTTAATGTGGGTTTAATACTGACTGGGAAGAGGCTATTTATATGATGCCAATTTGGGGTGGAAATATGTTACTCAGAAAAACAGTACCAATAAACAGCAAGGAAAAGAGATGTCTCAATTGTTTTTCTCTCCCTTCTTACTATAAAATGATTAGGAAGAATGAGTATTTACTGAGCAACTACTCTGCAGGTACCTTACAATTGTTATCTTGTGACTTTTAGTGGCTCTATGAGGTATGTATTATGCCTATCTTATAGATAAGGAGGCCGAGGCTCAGTGACACAGTAAGTTGTAGAAACAGTAGTCCCACAGCCAATTCATGTAGATCTGCAAAGTCCACAGTCTTATCTACTATAACATGATTGTTGTCTCCTACATTGTAGAGATTGATACTCTTTATTTTGATGGGTTTTGCCCCTTGTTCACCTTATACTGATGCTCGTCTTTCTCCTTCCAGCAGAGGTAGTATTAGGCACAAAGGTGACATACTTTTATATCCTCTATCAAAATGGCAGTTCTCCCTTATTTTACCTCTTTCCTCCCAAGTACATATAAGCTCCAGGATGTTGATACAGTATTCTTTGCTCATAGAAATTGTGGCTGGGAGTGGTGGCTCACACCTGTAATCCCAGCACTTTGGGAGGCCAAGGTGGATGGATCATGAGGTCAGGAGTTTGAGACCAGTCTGGCCAACACAGTGAAACCCCATCTCTACTAAAAATACAAAAAAAATTAGCTGGACTTGGTGGACGGGTACCTGTGTAATCCCAACTACTTGGGAGGCTGGGGCTGCAGAATCACTTGAACCTGGGAGGCTAAGGTTGCAGTAAGCTGAGATCGTGCCACTGCACTACAGCCTGGGTGACAGTGTGAGACTCTGTCTCAAAGAAAAAAAGAAATTTTTTTTTCATTATTTAGAGTCCGTGTATGTGGGTTATATATATGATACCATGTAGAGAGTGTATTAGAATTGGGATTTTCTACAATTAATAGAAAACCCAAATAGAGACATACCTTGGAGACACTGTGGGTTTGGTTCCAGACCACTGCAATTGAATATCACAATAAAGGAGGTCATACAAATATTTTGGTTTCTCAGTACATATAAAAGTTATGTTTGGCTGGGCACGGTGGCTCACGCCTATAATCCCAGCACTTTGGGAGGCCGAGGCAGGTGGATCATGAGGTCAAGAGATCGAGACCATCCTGGTCAACATGGTGAAACCCCGTCTCTACTAAAAATACAAAAAAAATAATAATAATAATAATTAGCTGGGCATGGTGGCACATGCCTGTAGTCCCAGCTACCTGGGAGGCTGAGGCAGGAGAATTACTTGAACCCAGGAGGCTGAGGTTGCGGTGAGCTGAGATCGCGCCATTGCACTCCAGCTTGGGCAACAAGAGTGAAACTCCGTCTCAAAAAAAAAAAAAAAAAAAGTTATGTTTACACTATACTGTGATCTATTAAGGTAGTCCCAGCTGCTCAGGAGGCTGAATTATTTGGAGGATCACCTAAGGCCCAGGAATTCAAAGCTGTGACCTGCTATGATTGCATCCATGGATAGACATTGCACTCCAGCCTGGGCAACCTACTGAGACCCTGTCTCAAAACAAACAAATGAAAAAACTTTATTGCTAAAAAATTATAATAATCGTCTGAGCCTTCAGCAAGTCATATCTTTTGTTTTTTCTTTTTTTTTTTTTTTTCTTTCAAGTCGTATCTTTTGGCTGGTGAAGAGTCTTGTCTCAAGGTTGATGATTGCTGACTGATCATGGTGGTGGTTGATGAAGATTGGGGTGGCTGTGGCAATGTCTTTTTCTTTTCTTTTCCTTTTCTTTCTTTCTTTCTTTTCTTTCTTTCCCTCCCTCCCTCCCCCCCCTTCTTTCCTCCCTTCCTTCCTCTTTCTCTTTCCCCCTCCCCTCCCCTCCCCTCCCCTCCCCTCCCCTCCTTTGGGAGGCTGAGGCAGGTAGATCACCTGAGGTCAGGAGTTCAAGAACAGCCTGACCAACATGGAGAAACCCTTTTTTTCTAAAAATAAAAAAAAGATGATGAATTTACTGAATTGACTATTCCTTTCATGAAAGATTTCTCTAGAGCATACAGTGCTGTTTGATAGCATGTCATCCACAGTTGAACGTCTTTCAAAATTGGGGTCAGTCCTTTCAAAACCTGCCACTGCTTTATCAACTTAGTTTATGTAATATTCTAGATTTTTTGTCATCATTACAGCAGTGTTCACAGCATCTTCACCAAGAGTAGATTCCATCTCAAGAAACTACTTTTTTGCTCATCAATAAGAAACAACCCCTCATCCATTCAAGTTTTACCATGAGATTGCAGCAATTCAGTCACATCTTCAGGCTCCACTTCTAATTCTAGTTTTCTGGCTATTTCTACCCCATCTGCAGATACTTCTGCTAAAGTCTTGAACCCCTCAAAGTCTTCTGGGAGAGTTAGAATCAACTTCCTTTAAACTGTTCATGTTGATATTTTGACCTCTTCCCATGAATCACAAATGTTTTTAATGGCACCTAGAATGGTGAGTCCTTTCCAGGTTTTCAATTTACTTTGCCCAGATCCATAGAGAAGTCAGTATCTATGGCAGCTATAGCCTTACAAAATGTATTTTTTTTTTTTTTTTTTTTTAGACAGAGTCTTGCTCTGTCGCCCAGGCTGGAGTACAATGGTGCAACCTTGGCTCACTGCAACCTCCACCTCCCAGGTTCAAGCAATTCTCCTGCCTCAGCCTCCGGAATAGTTGGGATTATAGGCTCCCAGTGGCCAGCTAATTTTTGTATTTTTAGTAGACATGAGCTTTCACCATGTTGGTTAGGCTGGTCTTGAACTCTTGACCTCAGGTGATCTGCCTGCCTCAGCGTCTTAAAGTGCTGGGATTACAGGTGTCAACCACTGCGTCCAGCCCTACAATATTTATTTCTTAAAAAATAAGACTTGAAAGTCTAAATGATTTCCTTGATCCATGGGCTGAAGAATAAGGGATGTCGTGTTAGCAGGCCTGAAAATAACATTAATCTCCTTGTACATATGATTCTTAGCTCTTGGGTAATTAGGTGCATTGTCAATGAGCAGTAATACTTCGAAAGGAATATTTTCTTTTTTTGAGCACTATATTTCAACAATGGGCTTAAAATATTGAGTAAGCTATGCTATATAAACAGGTGTGCTGTCATCCAGGCTTTGTTGTTCTATCTTTAGAGCATAGGCAGAGTCGGTTTGGCATAGTTCTTAAGGCCATAGGATTTTCAGAATGGTAAATGAATATTGGGTTCAACTTAAAGTCACCAGCTGCATTAGATCCTAACAGGAGAATCAGCCTGTCCTTTGAAGTACTGAAATGAGATATTGACTTTTCCTCTCTAGCTATGAAAGATGGCATCTCCTTCCAATAAAAGGCTCTTTGTCTGCATTGCCAACTTTATCAATTTTCTTACTAGGTCTTCTATATAATTTGCTACAGTTTCTACAACAGTACTTGCTGCTTCTCCTTGCACCTTTAGGTTATGAAAACAACTTCTTTCCTTAAACTTGGTTAACCAACCTCTGCTGGCTGCAAACTTTTCTTCTCCAACTTCCTTATCTTTCTCAGCCTTCATAGAATTGAAGAAAGTTAGGGCCTTGGTCTAAATTTGATTTTGGTTTAAGAGAATGTTGTAGCTGATTTGATCTTCTGTCCTGACCACTCAGACTTTCTCCATGTCAGCAATAAGGCTGTTTGACTTTCTTACCATTTGTGTTCTCTGTAGTAGCACTTTTAATTTCAAGAACTTTTCCTTTGCATTCACCAGTTGACTAACTGCTTGGTGCAAGAGTCCTAGCTTTTGGCCTGTCTTGGCTTTCAACATGCCTTCCTCACTAAGCATAATTTCTAGCTTTTGATTTACAGTAAGAGATGTGTGACTCTTCCTTTCACTTGAACTCTTACTTATAGGCCACTGTAGAGTTATTAATTGGCCTAATTTTAATATTGTTGCATCTCAGGGAATAGAGAAGGCTGAGGAGAGGGAGAGAGATGGGGGAACAGTTGGTTAGTAGAGGAGTTAGAACACATACATTTATTAAGTTCAGTCTTACGTGGCCACAGTTCATGGTACCCCAAAACAATTTACAGTAGTAACATCAAAGATCACGATCACAGATCACAATAACACATATAAAAATAAGAAAAGGCCGGGCGCGGTGGCTCAAGCCTGTAATCCCAGCACTTTGGGAGGCCGAGGCGGGTGGATCACGAGGTCAAGAGATAGAGACCATCCTGGTCAACATGGTGAAACCCCGTCTCTATTAAAAATACAAAAAATTAGCTGGGCATGGTGGTGCGTGCCTGTAATCCCAGCTACTCAGGAAGCTGAGGCAGGAGAATTGCCTGAACCCAGGAGGCGGAGGTTGCGGTGAGCCGAGATCGCGCCATTGCACTCCAGCCTGGGTAACATGCGTGAAACTCCGTCTCAAAAAAAAAATAAAAATAAAAATAAAAATAAGAAAAAAGTTTGAAATAATACGAGAATTACCAAAATTTGACACAGACATGAAGTGAAGACATGCTGTTGGTAAAATGGTGCCGATAGACTTGCTTGACACGGTTGCCACAAACCTTCAATTTGTTTAGAAAAAAAAAAAAAAAAAAAGACCAGGCAAGTGGTTCACACTTGTAATCCAGCACTTTGGGAGGCTGAGGTGGCAAGATTGCTTGAGGAATTCAAGGTAGATCACCTGAGGTCAGGAGTTCAATACCAGCCTGCCCAACATGGTGAAACCCCAAGCAGCATAGGGAAACCCCCATCCCTATGAAAAAGAAATAAAAATTAGCTGGGGGTGGTTGTGCATGCCCGTGGTCCCAGCTGCTTGGGAGGCTGAGGTGGAAGGATAGCTTCGGCCTGAGGTCGAGGCTTCAGTGAGCTATGATCACACCACTGCTCTCCAGGAGGGGTGACAAAGCGAGACCCTGTGTCTTAGTTAAAAAAAAAAACAAAAAATAACCACCCAGAGGTGGTCAGTCCAGGACTGGTCTAATCAGGGGCCTAGGTATCTATGTCTATCATTTTCACCCTGGTATTATCTCAGGGTCCAAATGGCTGCTGGAATGCTAGCTTTTACTTTCACATTCAAGCCAGAAAGAATTAGGGATGAAGTGAAGGTCTGCCCACTTCCTTTACAGATACTTCATGGCCAGCCTGGCCAATATGGTGAAACCCCATCTCTATTAATACTACAAAAATAAGCCACTCATGGTAATGTGCGCCTGTTATCCCAGATACTCAGGAGGCTGAGGCAGGACAATCTCTTGAACCTGAGAGGTGGAGGTTGCAGTGAGCCGAGATCATACCACTGCACTCCAGCCTGGGTGACAGAGCAAGACTCTGTTTTACACACACACACACACACACACACACAAAAGATACTTTATGAAAGTTGGATTTACTACTTGTATTTGTTTGCTAGGGCTGCCATAACAAAAGAATACATGGCTAGGTGGCTTAAACAATATAAATGTATTTTCTAGCTGTTTTGGAGGCTAGAAGCCCAAGATCAAGGTTAGGTTTCTCCTGAAGCCTCCATGGCTTCCAGATGGTCACCTTCTCGCCGTCCTCACATGATCTTTCCGCCGTGTGCACCATGCGTCTGGTGTACCTCTGTGTCCAGTTTTCCTTTTCTTATAATGACAATAGTCAGATTGGATTAGGGCTCACCCTAATCCAGTTTAACTGAATTACCTCTTTAAAGACCTGTCTCCAAGTACAGTCACATTCTGAGGTACTGGGGGTTAGGACTTTAACACAGGAACTGAGTGGGGGATATCATGTGTTCAGCCCATAACACTACTTTTTATATCTCATGGACTGTAACTTATATACTCATTTAGTTACAATGGAGATTAGGATATGTGTAGCTTTCCCCAGGCAGCTGTGTGCCCCAGCTTAAAATCAGCAGCTCTGTTACAACAGAGATGATTGGATATTGGAGAATAAGTAGCAGTTTCTCCTTTGCAGCAGAGGCTTGAGGACTAATGATTATTACAGATTTCCAATATTTTCTTTGAAATCAGATTGTTGTTACCTAATTTATCTGGCCAATTTCACATTTGATGTTAGGTTTTGAAAGCCAGGCACAGTGGCTTGTGCCTGTAATCCCAGCACTTTGGAAGGCCGAGGCAGGTGGATCACCTGAGGTCAGGAGTTCGAGACCAGCCTGGCCAACATGGTGAAACCCTGTCTCTACTAAAATACAAAATTAGCCAGATGTGGTGGTGCACGCCTGTAATGCCACCACTGGGGAGGCTGAGGCAGGAGAATTGCTTGAACCTGGGAGGTGGAGGTTGTGGTGAGCTGAGATTGTACCATAGCATGAAAGAAAGAAAGAGAAAGAAAAAGAGGGAAAGAAAAGAAAGAAAGATTGTTTTAATACAGAAAGAAAGAGAGAGAGAGAGAGAGAGGTGGTGGTGGCATTGACTTCTAAGGTCATCGGTTATGGCAGAATAGACTTAGTTCCCTGGCATTTAATTTAGCAACAGAAGGCATCCTGAGAGTGCCATGAAGGTAGATAAATTGTGATTCTTTTTTCTTTGTCAGATGTCTTCTCTGGGTTGAGTTGGAAACAGTTTCATATGGGGATGGGAAAAGACTCCGTGAACTTTCAGGGTCTTTTCATCCCCAAGATTCTGTGATGCTTTCTGCATAGTGGCATTACTTTGATAAAGCTAGAGAAGATGGAAGCAGTAGAGAGGAAGGACCCTCTGCTCCTCTTTGTTTGAAAGAGGAGGCTGTTTGTTCTGTTTCACTTTAGTTTAAAGGGCATTTTTGGCGAAGAATGTAGAGAAGCTGACAAAAACTGTAACAGGGTCAAACCAGCACTTTACTTCTTTGATCAAAGCACCTACAATTCTCATTTTAAGGCAAGTACAGCCATAACAGATATTGAGCAAAGAAAGAGGGTACATGTCCAGAACATTTTAATCTTGTTTCTCTCTTTACTTTGTCTAAGGAATTGCTCTGGTCACCAGCCAGCTCTTGTGGGTTTCCGTACACACCAGTGAATCCTTTTGTAGTTATGGAACAGAATGATTTTCAGGCCGGTGCAGTAGCTTACACCTATAATACCAGCACTTTGGGAGTCCAAAGTGGGTGGATCACCTGAGGTCAAGAGCTTGAGACCAGCCTGGCCAACATGGTGAAACCCCGTCTCTACTAAAAATACAAAAAATTAGCTGGGTGTCGTGGCCCATGCCTGCATTCCCAGCTACTTGGGAGGCTGAGGCAAGGGAATTGCTTTAACCTGGGAGGCAGAGGTTGCAGTGAGCCAAGATCACGCCACTGCACTCCAGCTTGGGGCAACAAGAGCAAAACTTCATCTTAAATAAATAAATAACAGAATGATTTTCATGCTTCCCCGATTTGGAAAATTGGCACAACTATTGTTACTATTTTTGTTGTTATTGTTACTACTAGCGAAGCCTATGATAGTACTTCTACAGTCCTTAAAGGGCTTGGTGGCCGTCATAGACCTGTAGCTTTATGTGCTTCATAAGTACTTTATACTCTATTCCCATATATTCTACTTTTTCTTTTTGAAAAGAATGAAGAGTTAGACCTATATCTCTTATTTATAACCCAACAGGACCTTCCTTCCTATCCTTTTCCAAAGGGCTGTTAGACATTTACCTCTTCAGGCATGCAGTTATACTGATTTTTTTTTTTTCCTTTGTTTTGACACTGTAATGGAAAGAACATGGAATTTTGGAACTAAGTAGACTTGGGTTTGATTTCTGGCTCTTTGCATGTACTGTATGGCCCTCAACAATTTACTTAATATTTCTGAGTGTTGGTATCTTTTTTAAAAAAATAGAGATAACACTTGATACCTTGAGAATATTGAGTAAGATTATCTCAATAAACTGTAAAAAAAAAAAATTAAAGTCATGAAGGATGGACCCAGGTTGAGGGGAAAGATGAGAGTTTACAAGTCTAATTTTTGAATTCAAAAATATGTCCCCTCACTGATATTCAGAGGCCTCAGGTCTAGGCACATTTTCCATCCCACACTCCACACCCCAGACTGCTTCTGAATGACCAACCACCCTGGAACACCTAGGACTTTAACTTTGGGATCAGACACAGCTAGGTTGGAATCCTACCATTGCCTCTCTTGTATTGACTTGTGAAAGTTACTGGATTTCTCTGAGTTTTGGTTTCTACAACTGGAAAATACCCTAACAAAGAGTTGTGTTAGGATTAAATAATGAATAAAAGGAAAATAATAATAATAATAAAAAAGAAAAGTCAAGAAAGAATGTAGACTTTGGAATCAGACAACATGGAGGTTCTGGTCTGTTTCTGCCACTTAGTGATGGAACCTTCATCAGGTTGCTTAGCTGCACTTGGTGGACGTGAGTTGAAGTACATAAAGCACCAGACTCATAATCATGCTTAATAAACCTCAGTAAATCATGCACCTTTTCCTTTTCTCCTAATTTCCATTGTCGAAGAATGGAAGAAAAGGCTCTGACACAGCAGCACCTAGACTGTTTTGTTTTGTTTTTAATCTACCACTTAACCCCTGTGGATGTTTTGTTCCCACTGTTTGATTCTTAAAGGAATATTTTTGTTCGTTTGTTTTTTGGTGTAGTTAAATAATGTATAATAAAATGCACAGATCTTAACCATTGAGTTTTTAACGGTTAATGAGGTTTTTGTTGTTGTTGTTTTGAGACAGAGGCCCACTCTGTCACCTAGGCTGGAGTGCAGTGGCCTGATCTCGGCTCACTGCAACCTCTGCCTCCCAGATTCAAGTGATTTTCCTGCCTCAGCCTCCTAAGTAGCTGTGACTATAGGTTCGGGCCACCTAGTAGCTGAGACTACAGGTGCGTACCACCACACCTGGCTAATTTTTGTGTTTTTTAGTGGAGACGGGGTTTCACAATATTGGCCAAAGGCTGGTCTTGAACTCCTGACCTCATGATTCGCCCACCTTGGCCTCCCAAAGTGCTGGGATTACAGGTGTGAGCCACAAAACCTGGCCTAGTTAATGAGTTTTGACAGTTGTATTCACTCATGTAACCACTGCCTCAAATGAAACTGAGTATTTCCATTACTCCTGGAGGGTCCCTTCTTTTTCTTTCAGTCAGTATTTACCCCTCAACTCCTGAGCAACCATTTTCTTATTTTGATCACTGTAGGTTAGTTTTGCTTGTTCTTAAGCTTCATATAAATGGACATATATAGTATGTGTTCTGATGGCAGGGAGTGGGGAGGAGAGTCTGCTTTTTTCCATTTATCATAGTAGTTTTGAGATCCATTCATGTTCCTACCCGCCACCCCTGGACAGAGTTTTGCTCTTGTTGCTCAGCCTGGAGTGCTTGATCTCGGCTCACTGTAACCTCCGCCTCCTGGGTTCAGGCGATTCTCCTGCCTCAGCCTCCTGAGTAGCTGGGATTACAGGAATGCACTATTATGCCTTGCTAATTTTTACATTTTTAGTAGAGATGGGGTTTTACCATGTTGGTCAGGCTAGTTTTAAACTCCTGACCTCAGGTGATCCACCTGCCCTGGCCTCCCAAAGTGTTAGGATTACAGGCGTTAGCCACCACCATGCCTGGCCCCATTCATGTTTTTGTGTGTCTCAGTTTGTACAGTATAGTTTGAGTATCTTTTATCCAAAATCCTTGGGACTTTCTGTATTTCAGATTTTTTGGATTTTGTGTGTGTGTGTGTGTATACACACACACACACACACACACACACACACACACACACATTTTGGATTTTGGAATATTACAGTTGAGCATCTGTAATCCAAAAACCCAAAACTGGAAATGTTCCTATGTACTTCCTTCGAGCATCATATTGGTACTCAAAAGCTTTGTTTTTTAGACTCTTTCAGATTTCAGATTTTCTCATTAGGGATACTCAGCCTATAGTTCAATCTTTTTATTATTATTATTAAATAATGTTAGATTTGCTTATCCATTCTCCTGAGCCCTACATTTGAAACATTTTTAGATTAAAAGGGAGAAAATGAAATTATCTTTCCGTCTCTGAATGTTCCCTATATAACATATTCCTTTTGGCTCAGTGCCTAGAAAGTTGTTTACAAATTGATGGAAGGATATATAATCTTACTCTGTTCTGGAAGATACTTACCTTAGCAGTCAAAAAATTTATAAGGAATATGCAGTATTCTCCCTGAAAAAAATTGCTGTATCTTGGCCTCCAATCATCCTCCACTGTATTACCCTATTTCTTCACTTCTCCTCCTGTCCCATCCCCCCCCCCCCCCCCCCCCCGCCGCCATCTCATAGTCCCCTCTGTGCAGCTTTGAGCTACTGAGTATCCTCAGGAGACATCCTGCCTTTGAAATTGTGCTATTTGCCTGGATGAAATGCACACTGTACACAAATAGGTTGTAGGGAAGCACACATCTAGGTCCTCCTGGGAGCCTAATGTCTGCTTTGTTCTAGTCACCATTACATACAAAATAGTTCCTTTCTTGTCCCAGCAAAAGCCTCCCAAACTCTTAATTTCCTCTCTATACCAAATAAACCATTAAGAGTGGAATTGCTTCTCTGCCTTTTAACCTACTACTGGCTTTATTTTAGCTATTTAAGGCTTTTTAAAGTTAGTAAATTGCCTTTACCTCAGCTGCAACTTGTGCTTTTGTTTTGGCCCAGAAAAAATTGTTTCCAGGAACCTTTATGCCCCAAGAGTAAGGAAAGCTTTCTGCATTGGATGAAAGGACTGGAAATGACTTAACTAAAGGTTATTTTGAAAAGCAAAAGAGAGCCTCAGCCTAAGAAATACAGTTTTATGCTTAGTTTATCTTCCAGTGGATCTTAACTCTGGATTAGTAACAGTGTGACACCTCATTACTACCTCTGTCTACTTCAGGGCAGTTTCTTTTATCCTAGAAGCAAAATGGTAAAGAGACTTAAAGCCATGTCATTCGAAAGCCTGACTTAAAGAAGCTGAGAATGTTTAGAAAGGGAAGTAAGGTAAAGTTTTCTTTTATAAAGGGCTGATACGGAAGCAAGATTAAGCTTGTTCTTTATGACTCGCACAGAAGGCTTAACAGGGGCCAGTGGGAGGAAGTACCAAAGAGGTAAATTTTGCCTCTGTAAAGGAAAGTGTTCCAAAAAGAAATGGTTTGTTTCTGGAGGTGAAGACTTTCCCTTCACTAAGACGTACACAGGCAGGGACATTTTTCAGAGCTACTAATGAGTCAACAACCTAATTACGGAGGACTATAGATGTAGAAAAATGGAGCTAAGGTCTGGCGTGGTGGCTCATGCCTATAATCCTACCACTTTGGGAGGCTGAGGTGCACAGATCACTTGAGATCAGGAGTTCGAGACCAGCCTGGATAATATGGTGAAACCCCATCTCTACTAAAAATACAAAAATTAGCCAGAAATCACTTGAACCTGGGAGGTGGAGGTTGCTGAGATCATGCCACTGCACTACAATCTGAATAACAGAGTGAGACTCCGCTTCAAAAAAAAAAGCAGGGCACAGTGGCTCACACCTGTAATCCCAGCACTTTGGGAGGCCAAGGTGGGTGGATCATGAGGTCAGGAGTTGAAGACCAGCCTGGCCAACATGGTGAAACCCCATCACTACTAAAAATACAAAAATTAGCTGGGCGTGGTGGCGGGCGCCTATAATCCAGCTACTCGTGAGGCTGAGGCAACAGAATCACTTGAACCTGGGAGGCAGAGGTTGCAGTGAGCCGAGGTCATGCCACTACACTCCAGCCTGGGTGACAGAGCAAGACTCTGTCTCAAAATAAATAAATACATAAAATAAAATAAAAATGGAGCTGAATGAGAAAGCTTCTAAGTACCCTTTCAGTGAGATTCCATGATTCCTTTGTGTTTTTGGTAAACTTTCCTTTCTGATCTTTGACCATCTCTCCCCTTAGTTAGACGCAGGATTGTATAAAGTTTAAGAAAGCGGCTGGGCGCAGTGACTCACGATTGTAATCCTAGCACTTTGGGAGGCCGAGGCGGGCAGATCACGAGGTCAGGAGTTCGAGACTAGCCTCGCCAATATGGTGAAATCCTATCTCTACTAAAGATACAAAAATTAGCTGGGCATGGTGGTGCACCCCTGTAATCCCAGCTACTCGGTAGGCTGAGGCAGGAGAATTGCTTGAACTGGGACCCGGGGAGGCTGCAGTGAGCCAAGATTGCACCACTGCACTACATCCTGGGATAGAGAGAGAAAGAGAGAGGAAGGGAAGGGAAGGGAGAGGAAGGGAGGACGGACCCTGGATCTGCCATATACCAGTTGTGTGCCCTTTTAAGTGAACTATTTAATGTCTCTGTGCCTCAGTTTACTTGTCTGTAAAATGGTGATTATAGTAATAATACAGATGTAATAGGATCATTTTAAGAGCTGGGCTTCTCTGTCTGGTCCAGGTAGTTCCTTGCTCTCTCTCTTTTTTTTTTTTTTTTGAGGCAGTGCCTCTCCCTGTCGCCCAGGCTAGAGTGCAATGTCGCGATCTTGGCTCACTGCAACCTCCGTCTCCTGGGTTCTAGTGATTCTCTTTTCTCAGCCTCCCAAATAGCTGGGATTACACATGGGCACCACCACGCCTGGCAAATTTTTATACAGACGGGGTTTCACCATATAAGCCAGGCTGGTCTCGAACTCCTGACCTCGCAAGAACCATCTGCCGTGGCCTCCCAAAGTGCTAGGATTACAGGCATGAGCCACCTTGCCCAGCCATTCCTCTCTCTTTTATTTTTTTTTCCTCTTTTTTTTAAGAGACGGACTCTCACTCTGTTGCTCAGGCTAGAGCGCAATGGTGTGATCCCGGCTCACTGCAACTTCTGCCTCGGGTTTAAGCAGTTCTCCTGCCTCAGCCTCCTGAGTAGCTGGGATGACAGGTGCCTGCCACCACACGTAGCTAATAATTTTTTGGTATTTTTAGTAGAGATGGGGTTTCAGTATGCTGGCCAGGCTGGTCTCAGCCTCCCAAAGTACTGGGATTACAGGTGTGAGCGCCTGATCCATTCCTCTCTTAATATACTTTTTTTTTTTTTTTTTTTACTATCTCCCAAGATTCTGCTATAAAAACTCAACCCAGAATAGCTTAAATGATAGGAGGATTTATGACTTCACATATCAGGAAGCCCAGAGATAAGGAGGGTCCCGATTGACTAATTATTGTCTAATCACAGCATATAGGATGCAGGCTCCAGCCAGGCATGGTGGCTTTAATCCTAGCACTTTGGGAGGTAAGGCAGGTGGATTCCTTGAGCCCAGGTACTCGAGAGCAGCCTGGGTGACATGGCAAAACCTTATCTCTACTACAAATACAAAAATTAGCTGTGCATGGCAGTGGGTGCCTGTAATCCCAGCTACTCAGAAGGATAAGGTGGATGGATCACCTGAGTCACAGAGGTTGAGGCTGCAGTGAGCTGTGATTATGCCAGTGCACTCCAGCCTAGGTGACAGACTGAGACCCTGTCTAAGAAAAACCCTGGGTGAGGTGGTTCATGTCTGTAATCCCAGCACTTTGTGAGGCTGAGGTAGGCAGATCACCTGAGGTCAGGAGTTTAAGACCAGGCTGGGTGCAATGGCTCATGCCTGTAATCCCAACATTTTGGGAGGCTGATGTGGATAGATCGCCTGAGGTCAGGAGTTCAAGACCAGCCTAGCCAACATGGCAAAACGCCATCTCTACTACTAAAAATATAAAAATTAGCCAAGTGTGGTGATGCACGCCTATAATCCCAGCTACTCAGGAGGCTGAGATAGGAGAGTCACTTGAATCTGGGAGGTGGAGTTTGCAGTGAGCTGAGATTGCACCACTGCACTCCAACCTGGGCAACAAAGTGAGACTTCATCTTAAGAAAAAAAAAAAAAAAATTAGCTGGGTGTGGTGGTGCAACCCTGTAATCCCAGCTACCCAGGAGGATGAGGCAGGAGAATCACTTGAACCTGGGAGGCGGAGGTTGCAGTAACCCAAGATTGCACCACTGCACTCTAACCCCTGGAGGATATGGTGAGACTCTGTCTCAAAAAAAAGGATGAGTGCAGCCTTATTTTCACTGCTCCCCCATCTTCCATGTGTCAGCAGGGTGCTGCCACAGTCCAGGTATCATCTGCATACAAGATCACCTTTGGTAGGAGATAACTGTTTCTTCCAGTGGCTTTAAATAAAGTAGGAAACCTTTTCCACCCAACAAAGTTCCTTTGTGTCTCACTTGTCCCTTCCAAAACCAGTCACAAAAAGGAAACAGAATTACCACAATTGGTTTATCTAATTAATATCCATCTCCCAGGGCTTGAAGATAAGTTCTCCTTCCCTGATCATGTCTCCTTAAGGGAAGGCAAGTGCCAAAAGAAATCTGGGTTAGATTAATGAGTGTGGAAGAACAGGGAAATCTGGGGAGCTGCCCTTCCCTCTGCTGCTTCCTTTTTCTTAGTGTAAGAATACTTTGTTTTATACAGCTCTTCAAGAGGCCGGTGGTCTCAGTAGAATGACTGACTAATTTTTTTTGAGACAGGTCTCACTCTGTTGTCCAAACTGGCGTACAGTGGAATGATCTCTACTCACTGTAATGTCTGCCTCCCAGGCTCAAGCCATCCTCCCACCTCAGCCTCCTAAGTAGCTAGGACCACAGGCCTGGCTAATTTTTTGTAGTTTTGGTAGAGATGGGGTTTGCCATGTTTCTCAGGCTTGTCTAGAACTCCTGACCTCAGGTGATCTGCCCACCTTGGCCTCCCGAAGTGCTGAGATCACAGGTGTGAGCCATTGCACCCAGCCTAATTTTTCTATTATTTTTAGAGACAGGGTTTTGCCGTGTTGCCCCGGCTGGCCTCAAATTCCTGAGTTTAAGTGATCCATCTGCTTTGGCCTCCCAAAGTGCTAGGATTACAGGCCTAAGCCACAGTGCAAGGAACAGCAGTGGTTTATTTCTTTTTCAAGGATGGGCCTTAATTACCAAATGGGTATATTTTCCTCAAATCAGAATGACAACTTTGCAGCTCTCCTTCACATGTGGGTTAGGAAAAGATCAACTATCTGGATACCTGGAATAATTTCAGTGTCCAAGCACTGTTCTCAGCCAAAACACCATGAATGCAAACAAAAAATGATTTTTCATCTGTAGAATATGGTCATATATTCAACCTCAAGCTTTACGGAGTCACATGGCTTCATTCATTGGAGAAACAGAAAGACTTAAAATTTAGGTTCTTACAGATACCCATAAAACAGACTGATTTAACTACCCACTTTTAAGAATTTAGTTAGTTGGCTGGGAATGGTGGCTCACACCTACGATGAGAGCACTTTGGGAGGCCAAGGAAGGTGAATTGCTCAGGCTAAGGACACATGATCAGGGAAGGAGACCTTATCCCCAGGCGCTGGGAGATGGATATTAATTAGTTAAACTGTAATTCTGTTTCCTTTTTGTGACTGGTTTTGGAAGGGACAAGTGAGACACAAAGGAACTTTGTTGGGTGGAAAAAAGAAATTTGAGGCTATTTAAGCTTGGAAAAGAGAAAAATACTAAAGGCTTATCATGTGATTAAAAGAAGTAAACTTTTCTGTGACTCTAAGACTGATTTAGGATCAAGATTGAAGCAGTTCATAATTTATTATAGGGTGCAACTATATAACAATTAAGACTATTTCATAAATAGTGAGATAATCCTGTTCCCGTTTTCCCAGAGGCTGGCAGGCCTTTCAGAAAATTACAGAAATGAGTTCTTTGGGGAATAGGGGAAGATTATGGGAGGTCAAATCTAAGAATAGATGTGATATCTGGGAGAATTTCCAGTCTTATCTTTTAAAGGAAGGAAAGAAATCTTTAGGGTTGAAGTACAGTCAGTAATGTATACGGAGAAACCTCTGCAAACTATTGTTGGAGCTAAACATGTTTGACTTGGGCAATTGAGGACATGAATCTGTATAGAGTATCAACTTCTGTTTCTTAGTGTGTGGTGGAAGAACTGTGTTGGCTTCATTACAGGATTTCCCAGGTAGTGATAGTAAGTGATAAAGAAGCAGCCATCCCTGCACTATAGATCACTAGGAGACAGTAGATTGACCAAATCCAAATAGTGTATAGCAAAGTAAAGATTCCTCCTCCAGGGAGAGACCCAATCTTTCTGAAGGACAGATGTCTACAAAGTTCTCTTGCTTTTTCAGCTTGCTTATGATAAAGGAAAGAATTTAAGGTTGGATGCAGTGGCTCACACCTATAATCCCAACACTTTGGGAGGCCAAGGTGGGAGGATCACTTGAGTCCAGAAGTTCAAGATCAGTCTGGGCAATATACCAAGACCCTATCTCTACCAAAAAAAAATCTTAAAAATTAGCCAGGCACATTCCTGTATTCCTAGTTAGTTGGGAGGCAAAGATGAGAAGATTGCTTGAGTACAGAAGTTCAAGGTTGCAGTGAGCTATGATTGTGCTACTGCACCCCAGCCTAGGTGAGAGAGTGAGACTCTCTCTCTCTCTCTCTCTCTCTCTCTCTCTCTCTCTCTATATATATATATATATATATATATATATAAAATTCTGTAGATTCTACAACTATTTAAGCATTGTCTGATTTTACTTTTTTTTGAAGGGGGAGTAGCTTGAAGTTGATAACAGTGTTGTGGGTTTGTGGTAGCTGTGAGAGTTCTTCCTTGGGAAAGGAGAGTATTCCTTTCTAGTTGTCAATAGGAGCTTTATAGTTCTTTCTGGAGAGAATCTAGTGGGTGAAGGGAATGAGCTAGAAATGTGAGAAATTTTCTGTATGGAACAAGGGGAGAAAAGAAAGTGCCAAAAGGGCTCATAATACTTTAGAACTGAATCCTGATGAATCTCAAAATAATTATGCTGAGTGAAAGATTCCAGATAGTATATGATTGATTCCATTTATATAAAATTCTAGAAAATGCAGACTAATCTGTAGTGACATAACAGATCAGTAGTTGGCTGGGGGTTGTGGGGAAGGGAGGAAGAGATTATAAAGGGACATGAGAAAACTTTGGGGCATGATGAATGCGCTCACTGTCTTGATTGGGGTCATGGTTTCACAGGTGAATGCATGTGTCATAATATAAAATTATACATTTTAAATATATGTAGTTTACTGTATGTCAGTTTTACCTCAATAAAGCTTTTTTCTTTTTTTAAGAAATGAACCCAGGAACAGCATTTATTAAAGAACTCTTTTCTGGGCTATAGGAAGGCTGCTGGAAAAAATGTACCTGTGTGAAGTACAAGTCTTGTGTGTTTGTTAAGTATGGGTACACACCTCCTGCTTAATGCCTTTGATGTTTCTTTAGGAGTCCATAGAGGCCACTGTATTCTGTTGAAGAACATGTCTAACAGCAACACTACTCAAGAGACCCTGGAAATAATGAAAGAATCAGAAAAAAACCTGGTGGAAGAATCTGTAAACAAAAACAAGTTTATATCTAAGACTCCAAGTAAGGAAGAAATTGAGAAAGAATGTGAAGATACCAGTTTACGTCAGGAGACACAGGTAAGGATTGGAAGTGCGTTATATGCACAGTTTTGTTTTTTTGTTTGTTTGTTTTTTGAGATAGGGTTACCCAGCCTAGAGTGCAGTGACACAATTATGATTCACTGTAACCTCAAACTACTGTGTTCAAGTTATCCTCCTGGCTCAGCCTCCCAAGTAGCTGGGACTATAGGTGTGTGCCACCACATCCAGCTAATAATAATAATTTTTTTTTTTTTTTGTAGAAACAGGGTCCTCTGTATTGCCCAGGCCGGTCTCAAACTCCTGGCCTCAAATGATTCTCCTGCCTTTCCCTCTCAAAATGCTGGGATTACTGGTGTGAGCCACTGTGCTCAGCCAACATTCTTTATACCTGAATAAAAGTGGAAATGTGTAAGAACTAGTCACTTTTACAAACACTTATTCTCTTTAAAAACTCCAACTTCAGCTCTCAAAAAAAATCTTCCCCTTTTGTCTTTTTTTATTTTTATTTTTTGGATATCCTGTTTACCACCCCTTTTGTCATATAGTCCACAGTGAAACCTAACAGGACAGTAAAATCCCTAATCCATTTGGGCCTGAGTTCACTGGTTCTTGCTACATTTTGACTTTTTTTTTGGTAATTAATACCAAAAAATAAACTGTATACAAACACATATTTAACAAGTCATAAAATGACTCATACAATACACTTATAAAACTTGAGCTTCCTGGCTTTACCCACACTGTTAAATTCATATCCTGATTGTGTTAAAGCAGTCAGCATTTTCTGGGTCAGAAATAGCCTCTGAACTTGCCACTTGGTAAATGTGAGTAAAAGGAATTTCACTCTTTGTTTGCCAAATTGTTGTTTTTCATCCAAATTCATACTGTAATAACAGAAATAATGGTAGTAGATAGCCAAACTTCCTCCAGAGGTTCTTCTTTGGTTTCTGCCTGGCCAGCCCAAACTCTGAGCCTTTTCTTATCTACTTGTTAAGAGTCCTTCTTCTGTGGTCACTGCTGGTTTCTTCTGTTACTCAAGCCCTGTAAATCCTTTCCTTGATGCCCAGGGGTGAAAACTGATTTTATTATAAGTCAAGAGACAGACCATTAACACTAGCAAGAGGTTAGATTAAAAAGCAGAAACAACAACATTTTAGAGGGTCTAGAAACTTGAAGCATAATTTTTCTAGACAATTCAATTCACATAAGGCTTGTCTTCTTTAAAGATTAAAACAGCACCAATATAAAGTAATGAATTTAAATTAGACAACTCTCTGAGATATGTTATTCTCTGGCTGCCTGCTTTTCTACTGTTTTTTCCTCTTACAATCCACCAGTCTCTTCCCTGGCTGTTTTTCTTTCCATTATTATATGTGAGTTGTCATTCCCTGCCCATCCTTCCAGAGTTTGTGGAGACATTCTGCCACTGTTCCAGCTGTACTTCCAGCCTCCACTGATACAAATAATGAATTTAAAATATTCAGGACAGATAATTGATGAATGTTTCATTATGTGCTGTCATGTCACATGAAAGATAATAATTAAATGAACTTTTGGGTCTAAGTTACTCTATTCTTAGGAGACAATTATAAATGGTGTTCTGAATTCCTGTTTTGTGTACCTCTTGAAACTAGGCAGAAAAGAAGGGACATCTGTGGGTTGTTTTTTTGTTTGTTTGTTTTTGTTTTTGTGTTTTGAGATGGAGTTTTGCTCCTATTGCCCAGGCTAGAGTGCAATGGCACGATTTTGGCTCACTACAACCTCACTTCCGGAACTCAAAGCGATCCTCCTGCCTCAGCCTCCTAAGTAGCTGGGATTACAGGCGCCCACCACCACGCCCAGCTAATTTTTTGTATTTTTAGTAGAGATGGAGTTTCACCATGTTGGCCAGGCTGGTCTTGAACTCACTCCTGACCTCAGGTGATCCACCCACCTCAGCCTGTAAAATTGCTGGGATTACAGGCATAAGGCACCGCGCCCAGCCCATCTATGGGTTTTATACCCTTTATGGACACTCACTTGGTTTAAAAATGTCTTCAGGCCTGGGCATGGTGGCTCACGCCTGTAATACCAGCACTTGGGGAGGCTGAGGCAGGCAGATCATGAGGTCAAGAGATCAAGACCATGCTGACAACATGGTTAAACCCATCTCTACTAAAAATACAAAAATTAGCTGAGTGTGTTGGCAGTCACTTGTAGTCCCAGCTACTCAGGAGGCTGAAGCAGGAGAACTGCTTGAACCCAGGAGGCAGAGGTTGCAATGAGCCAAGATCACGCCACTGCTCTTCAGCCTCAGCGACAGAGCAAGACTCCATCTCAAAAAAAAAATTTTTAAAAAGGTCTTCATGCCAGGCACAATAGCTCATGCCTGTAATCCCAGCACTTTGGGAGGCCTGGGTGGGCGGATCACTTGAAGTCAGGAGTTCAAGACCAGCCTGGCCAACATGGTGAAACCCTGTCTCTATTAAAAATACAAAAAATTAGCCTGGCATGGTGGCATGTGCCTGTAGTCCCAGCTACTCGGGAGGCTGAGGCAGGAAACATGCTTGAATCTGGGAGGCAGAGGTTGCGGTGAGTGGAGATCACGCCACTGCACTCCAGCCTGGGTGACAGAGCAAGACTGTCTCAAAAAAAAAAAGTCTTCACCTGGAAATACAGATACAATGAGAAGGGGTTTAGAGGGGACCTGCCTCCCCTCTGACTTGACTCGTTTTGCTGCTGGTAGAGCAGGTGAAGCTGCTGCTGCCATCTACTGGAGTTCACGTTTCTTCCGCAAAGTGTTCAGTCTTGTCAGCCACCCTGGATCCAGTACCTTAAAAAGCACTCTACACTCGGCCAGGTGAAGTGGCTCATGCTTGTAATGCCAGCACTTTGGGAGGCCGAGGCAGGTGGATCACAAGGTCAGAAGTTCAAGACCAGCCTAGCCAAAATGGTGAAACCCTGTCTCTACTAAAAATACAAAAAATAGCCAAGTACAGTGGCAGGTACCTATAATCCCAGCTACTCAGGAGGCTGAGGCAGGAGAATTGCTTGAACCTGGTGGAGGTTTCAGTGAGCTGAGACTGCACTGCTGCACTCCAGCCTGGGTGATAGAATAAGACTCTGTCTCGGAAAAAAAAAAAAAAAAAAAAAAAAAAGCACTCTACTCTCTGTCCATTTCCCAACATAGCAATTACACCTTCATCAGCACAAAAATTCTGCTCTGAGCCGGGCATGTGGCATGTCCCTGTAATTCCAGCTACTCGGGAGGTTGAAGCAGGAGAATCACTTCAACCTGGGAGGCAGAGGTTGCAGCGAGCCGAGATTGCGCCACTGCACTCCAGGCTGGGTGACAGAGTGAGACTCTGTCTGGTAATAAAGAACATTTCTGCTTCTCCAGCCTTCCCCACTTTCACACCCTGGACGTCTCTGCAAGAATCTAAGTGGTCTTTTCATAGAAGTCCTTGTTATGAATTGGAACTGAAAAGTTTGGGGAAAGGGGACGTTCATTACATATAATATGTGAGATATATCCTTGGGATCAGCAAGTGAAACTCAGAACATCTTTTGCATGGAAACAATGCTATAAAATGTAAGTCCTGAGATTCTATTTAGAATGGGCAAGTCCTCAACACATACTGAATTTAGGTGTGTCCTTTTTTTTTCTTCTTAAGAGTCTTGTTCTGTCCCCCAGACTTTGGCACAATCTTGGCTCACTGCAACCTCTGCCTCCCAGGTTCAAGCAATTCTCCTGCCTCAGCCTCCCAAGCAGCTGGGACTATAGGCATCCACCACCACGCCCGGCTAATTTTTGTATTTTTAGTAGAGACAGAGCTTCAGCATGTTAGCCAGGCTGGTCTTGATATCCTTATCTCAGGTGATCCACCTGCCTCGGCCTCCCAAAGTGCTGTGATTACAGGCATGAGCCAGCGTGTCCAGCCAGGAACATCCTTTAAATAGCCAATGTGGTATGGCCTCCTGGTTGGGCTTTTTGCCTTTAAACTTGTAATCCCTTTTGATAAATTTACCATATTGTTTTAGAAAGATGGTTGGGAAATAAAGAGCTGCCTGTGTTAACTCTCTTCAAACATTCTGTGTGTCTTACTGCTCTAAGCCAAGTGTAAGATTTCTCAGCATGGTATATTGGGACCTAGTCTCTGCATGTCAGCCTTCACCTCTGACATCCAATGCATCAGCATTATCTGATTCCTTGGTCCCTGTTATAAATAGGAGCTGAAAGTTTGGGGAAAGCTTTTGTACATGCTTTCTCTGCCTGGAAATGCCCACCTTAGTGTTCTTATCCTGGCTTCCTCCAACTTCCACCCCTACCAACAACTGTCTAATGCCTATTTATCCTTTAAAACTCAACCCAGATGATGTCTTTCTGTAGGAAGCCTTTTTTGAAAACCTTGCTCACCTTTTGGAAGTCTGTAACTCTTTGATTAATGTCTGTCTTCCTGACAGATCTATAAACTCTATGAGGCCCAGGATTAGATCGGTTTTGGCTCACCATTGTATCCCTAAGGCCTAATACAGTGCCTTGAACATAGGAGGCACTCAATATCTGTAAATGTATGAATCTATGGGTTGCTAGATCTGAATTAGACGCTTCTGTTGTTTGCTTCTGTTGCACTCCATGAGTACCTCTCTAATACACTTAATGTACTGTATTGTAATTGTCTATTTGTCTGTCTTCTCCAACAGGATTATGAGTTCCTTTTTGACAAGGTTTGTGCCTTTTATCTCCGTATCCTCCAGTAGCTAGCATGATAACATGGTGTATATTAGGCTTTTAATATATGTTTGACTGTTAAAACTATCCATTCTGGGAAATAAGCAGATTCATTCATATATTGTTGGTAAAAGTCTAAATTGGTACCTTGAGGGGCAATTTAGCAATACTTTATAAAAAACTTCTAAATGGACTACAGATATACTATTTTTATATATATTCAATGATATGGTCATTGTTTATACTAGCAAAAGGTCAGAAACATTATAGACTGGTAAAATAAGTTATGGTATAGCCTATGTAGCCATTAAAAATGGGGTAAATCTGAAAAAAAAAAAAAAAAAAAAGGAAAAGGAAAAAAGAAAAGGGTAGATCTTCCTTAGAATGACACCCATGAAAAAAAAGTTTAAAAACAAGGTTCTCAGTAGTAGGTACAATATATTTGGGCTTTAAAAAAAAAATTTATATTTCATTTTATTTTTATTTATTTATTTTTTGAAATGGATCCTCACTCTGTCACTCAGGCTGGAGTGCAGCGGCACAACCTCGGCTCACTGCAACCTCTGCCTCCCAGGTTCAAGCTATTCTCCTGCCTTAGCCTCCCAAGTAGCTGGGATTACAGGTGCCTACCACTACATCCGGCCAACTTTGGTATTTTTAAAATAAAGACAGGGTTTCACCATTTTGGCCATGCCAATCTTGAACTCTTGACTTCAGGTTATCTGCCCACCTTAGCCTCTCAAAGTGCTAAGATTACAGGTGTGAGCCACCATGCCCAGCCGGTATATTTGGTTTTTAAAAAACCTGTGTGTACACATACACTAAGCTTATATATGCATAAAAGATACCTGGATATATCCAAAAGAACTTCAGTACTGGTTGACCATTTAGGAGAGAACCAAGTATCTGGGGGACAGTTGTGAATAACTTATTGTTCTGTATATGCCCCCATTATGCCTTTTTAATGTTTGTGCCTTGTGTATGTATTACCTAATTGAAAAAGTAGTGACAAATGCTGCTTCATGTTTCTGGACTATGAGTGTTCCCCTACTGCAGTAGATCTTGCCACTGAGCAGATCCACCATCATTTCTTATTCTTTCCATCCACCTTCTCAGTTCTCCATTTTGCATTGTGGCCGTGTTATTTGCTAACTAGTGAAGAAGAACAAGAAAAGAGAAATCCTCACCTACCCAAGGCCATGCTGGTACTCTGCCTCTGACTTGTTTCCCCTCCCCTATCCTCCTGCCTCAGTTCCCTCTATGCCCCAGTTATCAATGAGTTCCATTCCAAACATCTCACAACTCCTAAGTGCCTCATCCCCATGTATAACCCTATCCATCCTCTTCCCAAAAGCCCTGATTTTGACTTCTCAGATGTTTACAAATCTTATTAATGAATTAGCTGTTCCTTCCCTCATCCCACCTTAGGCCCTCATTCTTTATCTTCCTCAGCTTCTATCCTGCCCCTTATCCACTGTCTCCCCTTTGCTCTGGAGGTCTTATCTCTATCTTTTATGCTTCCTTCTTTGTATCCGGATACTTAGGGAGGGAGGCATTTGGGAAGAAGACTCTTCATTCCATTTCTGCAGCTATAGGAACAGATATTTTGGGTATCTCAAGTTGGAACTATGAATGTGTGTGTTGTCCTGTGAAGATGTTATCATAAGTGATGGTTAGGAACCATATTTCATATCTATTATGGATTAAATAGGCTTCTGTGAACAGGCTTGGGAAAAAAAACACTCTTTCATGCTATGGTAGTGATGCTTCCAGAAGCATCCTAATTAGGACAGGATACCATGGCTTGTCCAAAAGTAACTTTTATCAGTCTGTGAAATAGGCCAACAAAATCAGTGTCTTCCAACTCTTTTTTTTAATGGTTTTTGTTTTGTTTTTGAGACAGGGTCTGGCTCTGTCACCCAGGCTGGAGTGCAGTTGCACGATCTCAGCTCACTGCAAACTCTGCTTCCCAGGCTCAAGCCATCCTCACACCTCAGCCCCTCAGGTACCTGGGACTATAGGTGCATGCCACCACACCTGGCTAATTTTTTTTTTTTTCTTTTTGTAGAGACGGGATTTTTTGCCTTGTTGCCCAGGCTGATCTCAGACTCCTGAGCTCAAGTGATCCACCTACCTTGGCCTCCCAAAGTGCTGGGATTACAGGCATGAGCCACCACATCTGACCATCTTCTGATTCTTTTTTTTTTTTCTTTTCTTTCTTTTTTGTTTAACCTGGGATCGAACCAGGGACCTTTAGATCATCTTCTGATTCTTTAACTTAATGGTGAATGGTTATTTGACTATAGATGGCCTGTAGTCCCTTTCATGTCACAGTTGTTAGAGTTGTAGGTTGTAGGGAGAAACCAGTATCATGTGGTCCTCATCATAGTTTGGCTGTTACTGTAATGGTTTTTACAGTTAGTGCATTTTCTTCATAAACATGTATTGTTTTTAACTTACATGTTGATTTTCTTCCACCTTAATATTTTCCAATTCCCTTCTAACAGAGGCGGACATCCAACCATGGTCATGCCAGGAAAAGAGCCAAGGTGAGAGCCCTTCCTCTGTAGCTTCTTTCTAATGTTATTAGTAATACATTTCACAAATGGACTTCTCATGAATGTCTAGTTTCTTCAGATTATGTAGGCAGAGTTTTCTTGCCTGTACTCTGTACCCCAATTGTGAACCTGCATAAATGTGCATACATACGTGTACACATACACACATCTAATGGAAACTGTATATGCATTTATGCATACATAGGTGTATGCATATTTGATGCCTGAAAAGCTACCCAGCTGGAGACTTCCACAGAGCCTGAAAGAACTGGATCCTTACTGGTTGTGCTGAAATACCAGTTTCTCTGCTCACTCCTAGCTTCTCTAGGAGAATGGCTACTTACATGAGTCTTTTTATTCCTCTTCTTTTTTTTTTTTTTAATATGAATTTTCTTTAAGATAAATCCTGCCCCACTAAGATAAATTACTCAACATTTTTGGATCTCCTAAAAATACAGACTTCTTTTTCCCTAATGTTTTACTTTCCTTTTATTTTTTTTAGACAGAGTGTTTTTGCCCTGTTGCCCAAGCTTGAGTGCAGTGGTGCAATCTTGGCTCACTACAACCTCCACCTCCTGGGTTCAAGTGATTCTCCTGCCTCAGCCCCCCAAGTAGCTGGGATTACAGGTGTCTGCCACCATCCCTGGCTAATTTTAATAGAGATGAGGCCTCACCATGTTGGCCAGGCTGGTCTCAAACTCTTTTTTTTTTTTTTTGAGACAAAGTTTCAGTCTTGTTGCCCAGGCTGTGGTGCAATGGCCTGATCTTGGCTCACTGCAACCTCTACCTCCCAGATTCAAGCGATTCCCCTGCCTCAGCCTCCCAGGTAGCTGGGATTACAGGCATGTGCCACCATGCCCGGCTAATTGTGTATTTTTAGTAGAGACAGGGTTTCACCATGTTGGTCAGGCTGGTCTGGAACTTCTGACCTCAAGTGATCTACCTGCCCCAGCTTCCCAAAGTGCTGGGATTACAGGCGTGAGCCACCGCATCCAGCTTCAAACTCTTGACCTCAGATGATCCACCCGCCTCAGCCCCTCCAAATTGCTAGGATTACAGGCGTGAGCCACCATTGCCCTGCCTCTTTCCTTTTTTTTTTGAAATGGAGTCTCACTCTGTAGCCCAAGCTGGAGTGCAGTAGTGCGATCTCGGCTCACTGCAAACTCTGCCTTCTGTGTTCAAGTGATTCTCATGCCTCAGCCTCCCAAGTAGTTGGGCTTTCAGGCACATGCCACCATGCCAGGCTGATTTTTGTGTTGTTAGTAGAGATGAGATTTTACCATGTCGCCCACGCTGATCTTGAACTCCTCGGCTCAATCGATCCACCTGTCTCGGCCACCCAAAGTGCAGGGATTACAAGCACGAGTGCCCTGCCAACCTAACAACCTAATGTTTTACCTTTTTATTTTTTATTTTTTTTTTATTTTTTTTAGTAGAGACGGGGTTTCACCATGTTGACCAGGATGGTCTCGATCTCTTGACCTCGTGATCCACCCGCCTCGGCCTCCCAAAGTGCTGGGATTACAGGCTTGAGCCACCGCGCCCGGCCCTATGTTTTACCTTTTAGAAGCAGGAAGAGGATTTTCCTTTTAATCATTATATGATAAAATTAGCACATCACAGATTATTTTAAGCAGAGTTATTAGGGAAGACTACATGTGTTAGTGTGTGATAGCTTTTTAATTTAGCTGGGAAGCAGTAAAGTATTAAATTTTTCTTTCATTGGGAAGAATTGCCACAAAAAATAATAATTAAGGTTGGCCACCCTGTTCCTCCAAAAAAATAATGACAGAATTTGGAGAGTGGCTTAGCCACTTTATGGCTTGAGTTTGAAGAAGGCCAAGAACTATGACAAATTGGCTCTGTGGCTTGCCTTACATGGCCTGATCCATAGTGATGGGCTTGATGTTAAAGTTCAAAACAGAAGTTACTTACTGCTACTTTAGTTCCTCTCAAATTTGGGGGGATAAGTAAGACAGCTATTATCTCCATTTTACAGATGAGGAAACTTGGGCTATAGAGACTGAGTAACTTAACAAAGTACATTCAGTAGCAAATGGCAGAATTAGGCATGAAATTAATTCTTCAGAGTCACAGGTTCTTTTTGCTGTACTGCACTACCTGGAGCATTCCTGTCATGTTTCGTGCTTTGGTATTTACTCTAATAGTTGGTTTTATTGTATTGAGTCTCAATAAATGTTTATAGGTAGATTTCTAATGAGTCACCCTACAGCATTTTGTTTTTGTTTTTGTTTTTTTAAAGATGGGGTTTCACCATGATGGCCAGGCTGGTCTTGAACTCCTGACCTCAGGTGATCCACTCACCTAGGCCTCCCAAAGTGCTAGGATTACAGGCGTGAGCCAACACGCCCAGCCAACCCTACAGTTTTTAGCTTTGGGTAGGTCCTTAGGAGAGAAATGATTTGGGATTCACCAGCTAGCAAAAGTAAAGCAGGTAGATTAGATTTTATTGCATGAAATCCCAAGTGTTACAATCTCAATCTCTCTCTCTCTCTCTCTTTCTCTCTTTCTCTCTCTCTCTTTCTCTCTTTCTCTCTTTCTTCCCCCCTCCCTCTCTCTCCCTCTCTCTTCCCCTCCCCTCCCTCCTCCTCCCCTCCCCCCCACTTCTCTTTTTTTTTTTTGAGATAGGGTCTCACTGTTGCCCAGGCTGGAGTGTAGTGGCATGATCACAGCTCACTGCAGCCTCAACCTCCCAGGCTCAGGCAGTTCTCCCACCTCAGCTTCCTGAGTAGCTGAGACCATAACCATAGTCATGCACCACCATGCCCAGCTAATTTAAACAAAATTTTTTTTGTAGAGATAGGGTCTCACTATGTTGCCCAGACTGCTACCTCCTGGCCTCAAGTGATCCTCCTACCTTGGCCTCCCAAAATGCTGGGTTTACAGGTGTGAGCCACCATGCTTGGCCTGTCTTTCTCTTTACTCTTTTTCTTAGACACTTCTTTCCATACCCTTGCCATCTCAGGTTTAGTCATTTAGCATTTATTATCTACTGTGTGCTAAGCACTATTTAAAGATATGTATGTTTACATACTATATATTATCTAATTCTCAACAGCTTTTTAGGTAATTTTGGGTATTTATAACCATTTTCCTAAGGAAAAAAAAAAGAGTCAAGTAATTTGCTCAGGATCTCATAGCTTGTAAGTATAAAACCAGGAGTTGAAGCTAGGACTTTTGGCTTTCAGCCTCGTTGTCTTGCTACTGTGCTATGTCGCTGTGTATTTGCATAAAGTTCTGACACTTAGAGTACCGGGCTAAAGAGAGAAGAGGGCTAAGTGAAATGGTTTCCCACCATTTTAAAGTAGCCAGTTTGTACATGTCTACTTTTGTAAGCAAGAGAAGTGTCTTTCAAGTAAATCAGGAACTGGTGAATAGGACCCATTTGAAAAATGTTTAATGGAAACAGCAACTAACAGAGCCAAAGAGGACACTCTTCATTCAGCTAGAAGCTTTCTGAATGTTCACCAAGGGAAGAAATATGTAAGATATATAAAAAACAAACAAAAAAAAGGAAATTGTTTGTTTGGCTTTTTTTTTTTTCAGTCTAATTCCAAGCTAAAGTTGGTGCGCAGCCTGGCAGTATGTGAGGAGTCCTCCACCCCATTTGCTGATGGGCCATTAGAAACCCAGGTAGGTAATTTGCAGGAGTAAGTAGCTTTTGCACTTGGCAGTTGTTTGATAAAATGTAGTGTGGCAATCACAGCAACATCAGACTTGAAAATCAGGGTAGAAGGTACTTCAGAACAAAAGCTGTTGTAGTAAAACAGGGCATGGTCTCTCCCCTCCCAGCTGCGGGTTCCAGTGGCAGTGGCAGTGCTGACAGACCTGCACCAGGGAGGAGGGGGACTCTAAAATAGAAAAAAAAGCCAGCATAGTGAGAGTATGAAGTATAAGTCTTCATATCTTGACCACCTAGGATAACGCAGACAAGGAGATCCCAGAGCTGGATCTTATTTTCTTAAATGTATCCTCCCCCTCTGGTGGTTAGAACCATTCCCATCCAGTACCTATGTCAAGAACAGCCTGTGTAACTTGTGCTCTCCATAAAGTAGGCTGTGCTTGCTGGCAGATAAAGCTATTCCTCTACCATCTTGATAGAACAAAACTAAAACAATTTAATTAGCAAAATAATACTAATCTATAAGAGAGCTGCCTTACCTTCTTAAAGAAGATTTACATTCTTAACGATTCCAAGTGAGCTTCAAGAAAGTTAAAATCCTTTTCCCCCTTTGATTATCCTTTTTTCTCCATAAGGACATAATTCAGTTGCACATCAGTTGCCCGTCTGACAAGGAGGAAGAAAAGTCCACAAAAGATGTCTCCGAAAAGGAAGACAAGGACAAAAACAAAGAAAAGATCCCAAGGAAGATGCTGTCCAGAGGTGAGGACTTTCCCCCATCTCTCATCTGTTCTAGGGCAGTACCCTTTACTTTTATCCTGAAGCCTGGTGCCTGCTAGACTTACTGGCCTATCAATTCATAGTGTTCTGCTAACTTGGTTGCTTGAGGAGATGCCTAACTAGGTGACTTTCTTTACTTCTTTAACTGACCCTGCCTTAGGAGCTCACATGCCACAGAGAGCTACTCCATCTGCATTGGCATTATTCATAGGAGGACAGTGTAGTCAAGTCTGATTTTACTTGTGCTCTGGAATAATGATGACATTGATAATGACTGGTAGCAGATCCTCCAGATACCATTTATATTTTGGTTTAGGAATGGCTAGGGTGGTTTTTATTTATTTCTTTTAATTATTATTATTATTTTTGAGACAGAGTATCCCTCTGTCTCCCAGGCTGGAGTGGTGCAGTCTTGGCTCACTGCAACCTCCACCTACTGGGTTCAAGCGATTTTCCTGCCTCAGTCTCCTAAGTAGCTGGGACTACAGGCACATGCCACCACACCTGGCTAATTTTTTTTTTTTAGTAGAGATTTTTAGTTTCACTGTGTTGGCCAGGCTGGTCTTGAACTCCTAACCTCAGGTGATCCGCCCGCCTCAGCCTCCCAAAGTTCTGGGATTAGAGGCATGAGCCACTGAGGCCAGCCTGATTTTTTTTTTTTTAATAATGCAGATTTGTCTCTAAGTATTAGACTATCTTTGTCTTTAAACTCTTGGACTGGTTGCAAAAATACATAGTCCATAAAAATGATAAGAAGGCAAACAGGATTAAAAAATAATATTTGGACATATTTACTGAGATTCTGGAAAATTCAGCCCTGACTGCCTTTACCTGGAATTTATATTCCTTAATAAAACCTGCTTTGTTTTGATCAGGACATTCAGTAAATACTTATTGATGATTGGTGGCTTTTCAGTGTAATATTGATGTAATACTATGGCCCAGATTCTTTCTTCTGTCATTTTGTTGGGGAATTTTGGGGTCTAGCACATCAAGGTCATTCTGGATTTTATGTTAAAACTCTGGAAGTTTGATTTTGCTTTCCTATTCTTATCTCTCCTGGTTAGATTGTGGACTTCTGCTTAGCATTAGACGGCATGCAAAGCAGTTTCATTTATTTTAAATTTCTTTTGTTGTGGTGGTTCTAGACTCCAGCCAGGAATATACGGACTCCACTGGAATAGACCTACATGAATTTCTTGTAAACACACTGAAAAAGAACCCAAGGTAATAACATCATGGGTGTAAGAGGAAAAGGGATAGGGGATAGCAAGATTCCAAGAGGCCAAACAGCTTCCCAGAATTTTTCCATTGTTAAAATCTAGGATGCCCATCTCCCTGTCCCTACAGTCTTTCTCAGCTATAGTTTTATATGCTGTGAGGGATTAAAAATATTCTCACATTGAGGTTTCTGTTTTCAGAACTGGGAAAAACTCTGTGAAAGAATGCAGAAACAAGGAAATATGAAGGCTTGGGAGTACACTGATTAAAAAGCACACATTGGGAGTGATATTAAGAGGAGTTAAAAAGCACAGAAGAAAAAATAATTGATTTGTACATAAGCTAAGTCATAATTGCTTTAAAAATCTGTAAATAACAGGATAGAATATAGAATGATGATTAGATTTATAATGTGTGTTTATATGAATATGCTGCTAACAATGAAATTTCTGATATGGTATAACAAAGTATCTGATCAGGAAGGATCTGAAAAATGTATAGTTAGGTTATTTTTCTTTTGGAAAATATTGTAAAACAGGCAAGTAAGGCTCAGCAGCATTATTATGGTTCATTATTGGGTTTGCATATATGCCTTTTTCAGCTTCTATAATGAACAAGTTGTGTTTTGAATCCCTGCTTTCAATGTCTATGGGAGGGCTGCTTTTTGTTTTGTTTTGTTTTGATCTTTTTTAAACAGGGACAGAATGATGCTGCTAAAATTAGAACAGGAGATTCTGGAATTTATTAATGACAACAAGTAAGTTACTTGCATGAAATACATATTTAGAGGTGGGGGGGTACTGGAAATAACTTAGGTACAATTTTAGGATACTTTCCCCTTGAAGTGTGATTTTTGAAAACATACTGAAGTTTTTAAGTTATTACGTAGATTTGAATTGAAAAATAATTTGTATCTTTTTAGCATCTCACCTTTGTCCCAGATCTTACTATTCTTTTTTTTTTTTTTTTTTTTTTTTTTTAGAGGGGGTTTTTCTTTCGTTTCCCCCGGGGTGGAGGGCAAGGGCACGATCTCGGCTCACCGCAACCTCCGCCTCCTGGGTTCAGGCAATTCCCCTGCCTCAGCCTCCTGAGTAGCTGGGATTACAGGCACGCACCACCATGCCCAGCTAATTTTTTGTATTTTTAGTAGAGACCGGGTTTCACGATGTTGACCAGGATGGTCTCGATCTCTTGACCTCGTGATCCACCCGCCTCGGCCTCCCAAAGTGCTGGGATTACAGGCTTGAGCCACCGCGCCCGGCCCAGATCTTACTATCCTTAAATGTCTTCCTTTTTCTTTGTCAAACATCATCTAGGTGGGTGGGACCTAGGGCTTAATAAGTAGTCCTTTTTTGAGACAGAGTCTTGCTTTGTCACCTAGGCTGGAGCACAGTGGTGCAGTCTCAGCTCACTGCAATTCTGCCTCCAGGGTTCAAGCGATTCTTGTGCCTCAGTCATCCAAGTAGCTGGGATTACAGGCACATGCCCAGCTAATTTTTGTATTTTTTGTAGAGACGGGGTTTTGCCATGTTGACCAGGCTGGTCTTGAACTCCTGAACTCAAATGATCTGCCCGCCTCAGCCTCTCAAACGGCTGGGATTACAGGTGTGAGCCACCGCACCCAGCAATTAGCAGTCTTAATGAGGATAGTAGATCACAGTAATCTGCAGAATACTGTAGATAAAGAAACTAGGAGAAACCTGTTTGGTTCCCATTCAGTAAACATCTGTATTCCTTATAGTATGTCTTTTCTCCTAAGAAACTCTCCACTTTAGATACTTGTTTAAAAAATTAAAATTGGTTGTTATTGCCGTTGTTTGTCTTATATCACTTTTTCCCCCCGGGTTTCCCTGCAGTAACCAGTTCAAGAAGTTTCCTCAGATGACCTCATATCACCGGATGCTATTACACCGGGTAGCTGCCTATTTTGGGATGGACCACAATGTTGATCAAACTGGGAAAGCCGTCATCATCAACAAAACTAGTAACACAAGAATGTAAGTGAGGAAACCATGATTTGGGAAGACTTTCCGGGATAACCTGCTGGGGTGGAAGAGGAAGGTGTAGGATCAAGATGTCTCTTGCAGATGGCTGGGCGTGGTGGCTCACGCCTGTAATCCCAGCACTTTGGGAGGCTGAGGCAGGTGGTTCACGAGGTCAGGAGTTCAAGACCAGCCTGGCCAAGATGGTGAAATTACATCTCTACTAAAAATACAAAAATCAGCTGGGCACAGTAGCAGGCACCTGTAATCCCAGCTACTCAGGAGGCTGAGGCAGGAGAATCGCTTGAACCCGAGCAGCAGATGTTGCAGTGAGCCATGATCACACCACTGCCACCCAGCCTAGGTTGATAGAGTGAGACTTCATCTCAAAAAAAAAAAAAAAATTTTTTTTGCAGGGAAGGGGATTAGGATTGAGGGTTGGTTATATAATTAATTCCTACTTTTTCTGAGGCCTTGGAGATAGATTCTAGAGGGACTGATGTTTCCTGAAGTCTGGCCCTAGCCTCCCTTCACTTCACTGATAAAACTATGGAGGAAGAGACAGATGTATAAAGAACAGACCCTGAGGATTTCATTAAAACCTGCATGAGACTTTTTCGATTTCTTACTCCAGAAATTCCCTGAATGTGAGGTATATAATTTAGGAGAGCTGTACCTAGTAGGTCTGCTTCCTAACAAAAGGGTCTTTGTCCTCCTTTCCTTTCACATTTCTTTCCAAATCTCAGCCCTGAACAGAGGTTCTCAGAACATATCAAGGATGAGAAGAATGCGGAATTTCAGCAGAGGTTCATTCTCAAGAGAGATGATGCCAGTATGGACCGAGACGATAACCAGGTGAAGAATGGAAAGGGGTGGGCCTATAGAGAGAGACTGCAGTAAGAGAAACTGGGAAGGGAGAAGAATTTTTGTGGTGTGGAGAAAACTCAAAATATCTTAGTACGGAGAAATGTATTGAGCTATACTGAGTTGGCTTTGGCTTAATGTTGAGAACTGTATATCTGTTGAACTAGATGCCACCTTCTTAGCCACAGAGAGACATGGTGCTGAGGTTTGCTAGGTGATCTCATTTGGCCTGGAACTCCTTTGGTCTGCCACTGACTTCTAACACCACATCATTTTGGATAAAGCAAGGTGATCCCTGCCTCAGCCTTGATCCAACTGTTGGTTTCATTCTTTTTTTTCTTTAATAGTTAGGGATTTCTTTGGGAACCACAAAAAGCTACTTTGTCCCACTTCAACTCTTATCCTAGCTTAGGGCTAGCCTTGAACTGGCAAAGTTGTGATCTAATTTACCCAATTATAAAGGTATTTCTGATCCCTTCCTACAAACTCCTTAATCTTTTTCCAACTCCTTCCACCAAGGTGAGTGAGTTAATTTGACATTTGATCCTGGGAACCTCAGACGGATCCCCTTTGTGATCCACTGCTGTGGGAATAAGAAGTGAACAACCTATCCCATCCCTTTAAATGGGCCTGACTATTGCTTTGACCTCAAGCCTACCCTTTAGATAGTAAGTGATTATTTGGGGGATAGCTAAGAAGAAGGTTGAGATCCAGCTTGGCCTCCAAAAGGAATTAGATTTGAAGAGTGTGGTTGAGTAGAGCCTATATGAATTTTGCTAATTAATAACTATAATAACATCTTACCTCTAGTGTTAAAATTAGTTTTCTTGGGATATTGTATGGTCTTGAGACCAGGACCTTTCCTGCTTGCTACTTGAGTATTTGAGGGAGTCCTTTTGAGAAAAATGCCATTATCGATTGTGGACAAACATGCTGGGACTGATTGAAAACAAAGAAACATACAAAAAGACAAATAAAATTTTAAAAAATGAGAAAGAGCCTTTCCATCCTGATGCCCTTCTCCATTTTCCTAAACCCTTTTTCTGTGGATCAGGAATTATTCAGGCCTAGAGGGACACTGGGGTGAAGTAGAGTCTGTCCCTATTGTGAACTTTTCATCTCTCAGCTTCAGGCTTGATCCATAATAGGGTTTTTTCTGTCTTTCTCTCTGTGATGCTAATAATAAGCATAATTACTATCTTATTGAGTGTTTTCCCTGAACTAGGCTGTGTTCTAAACACATTGTATGCATTATCTCTTTTAATCATCTTCACAACCCAATGCCATAGGGGTTATTATCCCCACTTTGCATATAAGAAAACTGAGGCTAAGAGATGTTAAGTTATTTGCCTAAAGTTGTATTACTGGTAGGTGGCAGAGCTGAGATTCTGCCTGACCTCAAAACCCATTATATTCTTTCTCCTTTGCCATTGGTTTACCTAGGGGCTGAGGACAATATAGCTCCTTGAGGTCCTGTGTCTTCTTGAAATAGAATTTATAAAAGGATATTTGGTAGGATTTAGGTTCTTGAAGCTAATGAGAACTAAATCTAGGCAAGGTTGATATTCTTGAAGTTATGACTACTTTTGGAGATTAGTAAAGGTCAGGAAGACCAGCCTAGAACAGCAGTCTCCTTAGTTGCTTCATGTGAAGCTTTCAGAGCCTCTGAAGTGGAAGTCAGAATCTTTTATAACCTGGTGACATTGACTTGATGAGTTTTCTCCCTTGGAACTCCTTGCCTTCAAGAGCAGTATGGAAAAGGACACTCCATTACACCCTACCCTGGAAAGTGTTCACCAATTGCAGGCTAAGAGAGGGAAGATAGTGATGAGGATTTAGATGGTAGGCTAGTCAGAGGTGGTGATCTGCCCAGCCATCCCTTCTGGTTACTTCACTACATTTTCTAGAGAATTTAAGGTTCTCTGTCCTCCATTTCCTTCTTTTCCTTGTCTATCTCTGTCTCTCCCCTTCCTCCACTGTACTTACTTCTCTTCCTTTCTCTGTCCTTTCTCTTCTGTTCTCCTTTTCTTTCTCTTTGTGTTGCTCTGTTCTCTTCTTCTTTATTTCTGTAATTTGTCTCTCCCCTTCCCCACCTCCAGTTAATACAGTTAAGATGAGGAAAAAAGTGTTTAGGCTTTGAGTTTAGCTTCGCCCTTGGGATTCATTACCAAGGCCCTCTTTGCTGAGCTGTGTGATTTGGGTCTTCAGGCCATGGCATTAGTAACTAAAGAAGGAATAATGCCATGTGCTAGTTCTATAAACCTCCTCCTCTCCTTTCGGCTCTGCTAAACACCTGTTTCTTCTCCCTCTCCAGCTTCCTTCTGTCGTTTGCTTTCTCTCTAAAGCAGTGTTGTTCCTTTTCCCAGGGCTATTTTCTCAATCTTTACCAAGTGGAGGCTACCTGATTATTAGAGGGAAGCAACCCAGTCCTTGTAAATAGTTTTTATTCTTGATCCTGGGGGGTGGGCAGGGTGGGGAGATGGAGAGTCCCCAGCCATCCAGAAAACCTGATCTCCCAAACTGCATGGTCAGATGTACCCAGTGAAACCTCTCCAGGACTGGAAATTTTATTCTTTTTTTTTTTTTTTTTTTTTTTTTTCCATTTTTTTGATGGCAACTATAAACTTTCCCGGTTTCTCTTCCTTGCTGGTGTGCAGTGAGCTTGCAGTACGAGGAGAACTTAACTAGCTTAATTCTGCTCATCGATCTAGATCAGAGTTCCATTGCAGGATGGAAGGAGGAGCAAGTCAATAGAAGAGAGAGAGGAGGAATATCAAAGGGTCCGAGAGAGAATATTTGCCCGAGAGGTAAGTGTAGCATCTGAGAGTTGTCAGCCCATAGCTTTTAGATCTTAATCTTTGGAACTGTGAATGGAATGAACCCTCCACAAATGTTATTGGGTTTGTTTGTTTGTTTTAACCAACATCAGCCAACCCCAGATTTGATCTCTAAAACTAAATGTGGCTTATTGGGAAGCTGCAGACTTTCACTTGTGTTATTTTCAATACATTCTGCCATATGGTATACAAAGAGAACTAAAACTTGGAGTGGCTGAATTTGGTAAATTTGCTAGACTGAAAATAGAAATGGTTTTGGCAGGGTCTGAATCTTGCCTGTAAAATTCTCCTCCTGCTTACCTAACTCTTTCACTCCCTCTATCCATTTTAGGCATCTTTGCTTCTAAGTGGAAGACATAGTGTTCACACAGGCTATACATTCATCTTGTTTGACCAGCCTCATTTTTAGGATATGTTGGTGATAGAGCATAGGTCTGGCATCCATCCTCTGTGAGCTCCACATTCTACATGCACAGAGAGCACCACTATTCCCTCCAGTCTCTACCTGAAAAGGAAGTCTCTTTCTTCCTATATTTCTTACCTTGCTTCCTACAACAAGACTACCTCCGAGGGCTAAAAGCCAACATGAATCAGTTTAGGCAATGTTATTCTTAAATGTGTGGACCATATCAAATATACTTGGTACCCCTGTATCTGGTTGCCTTTGCCTACCAGATTGAAGAGAAGAATAGCAGAAATTCAGTAAAGGTTGTGGGTATACAAGAGGGAAACAAATCTCCAGAAAATGTAGGATCCAGATAAGAGCACCATCTCACAATCACATGAGTAACAAAGAGGGAAAGCCAGTCTCCCTTCATTGTCAAAAGATGGTCAGGGTTTTCTTTATTTTTTGTTTTTTTTTTTTTGGAGATAGGGTCTCGCTTTGTCACCCAGGCTGCAGTGCAGTGACAGTCACAGCTCACTGCAGCCTCAACTTCCTGCTCTCAAGCGATCCTCTTGCCTTAGCCTCCTGAGTATCTGGGATGCAGGTACGTACCATCACGCCTGGCTAATTTTTTTATTTTTTGTAGAATGGGGTCTCACTATGTTGCCCACGCTGGTCTCAAACTCTTGGGCTCAAGTGATCCTTCTGCTTCAGCCTCCTAAAGTGCTGGGATCACAGGCATGAGCCACTGTGCCTGGCAAAAGATTATCAGTTTTAATGAATATACTTAGATGAACACTAGTCTCCTCCCATTCCCCCATTCTCCCCTTTTTCACAAGGCGGGTAGGGGAATATATATATATATATATATATGTTTTCATCATCATTAGTTTAGAAAAATACTATAACCAACTAAAAACTGAACAACTCTATGTACTTGCTCCATTGTCTCAGAGACCCTCACTGGGAACTGATATACAACACACCTTCTGGCTCAAAGTCCAAGGAGAAGGAATCTTCTTACCTTCTATTATGTAGACTTCAATTCTGACTCAGAAAAGTCCATCTTCCAAATTATTCAACCATAGCCCAAAGAGAGTTCTCTACCTTTACCTACAAACCAATGAGTAGAGTGAGAGGAGAGATGTCATTGTACATGACTGTGGCCAGGGATGACCACCTAAATTGTGTAAGATACAGGTTGGTGGATAAAAGTAACAAGCACTGGCTGGGCATGGTAGCTCACGCCTGTAATCCCAGCACTTTGGGAGGCCAAGGTGGGTGGATCACCTGAGATCAGGAGTTTGAGACCAGCCTGACCAACATGGAGAAAAACCCCATCTCTACAAAAATATAAAATTAGCCAGGTGTGGTGGTGCATGCCCATAAAACTCAACTGCTTGGGAGGCTGAAGCAGGAGAATCACTTGAACCTGGGAGGCGGAGGTTGCAGTAAGCCAAGATCGCTCCATTGCACTCCAGCCTAGGCGACAAGAGTGAAACTCTGTTTCAAAAAAAAAAAAAAATAGTAGCAAGCACTTATATAGCACTTATTATCTTTTAGGCATTGTTCTCAGTACTTGATATAGATTAACTCAGTCCTTACACTAGGCATATGAAGTAGCTTATCTTATTTTCCCCATTTTATAAATGTGGAACTAAGGCACATAAAGGTTAAACAACCATGTGAGGTCACACTGCTAGTTAGCAAAAGAGCTGGGTATTTGAATTCAGCCTGGCTCCAGAGTCTATGCTCTTAACGCCTCATGTAAACCACCTCCCGATAGCTTGCTCAGCTCTGGGCTCTTTACATTAAGAAGTACCAGTGACATTGTAACCTAGCTGACTATCTGTGATGTGTTCCTCTGCTTCACTTACACATGGGAAATGACTGCCCTGCTATGACATCCATTAGCAAAGCTACAGATGTTCAGAAAGCACAGACAATTTATAATAGTGTATTGGAGCTAATTATGTACAACACTGGACTGTATCTACCTACAACCATAACAAAGGCAAAGTTAGGCTCTTCTCTTTTTTCTCCTGATTTTTAGTCTTCAAGCCTCTACTAATGTATGTATTCCTTGTTAGATCCTTGTAGATTTACCACTTTCATTTCAGCACTTTCTAACTCTTGTTGTGGTAGAAGCATCAGGAATCTTAGAAAGTCTAGACAAGGAACTGTGGCCAAAGCCTATCGTACTCCAAAGATTCCATGTGGAGAGGAGCCTGGCCAAAGGGAGCTGATTAGGGGTGGAGTTATGGGGCTGAGGGGGGGAGCAGGAGGCAGGCCAAAAAGAAAGGAAGTGGCAAGAAGGGTGTTTGGATGGAAATGCTGCTGCTGCAGCCTTCTCTGAAGCCTGAGCTGTATATTGGAAAAGCTGCCCAGCATAGGCTCTGCTCTGCATGGAGCCCACTCTGCTCAGCAGCTGGACACTCTTGGTACATTTTCCTAAAGCTTGGGAATCCACCACAATGCTCACTTCACTCAGCTCAGTGGCTTTGTCAGGAAATGATCCCCAAAGGGAATGTTTCAGGCTTTTAATTTTCTCATTTTTTCTAGGCTCTGAAAGTACCTGCTTCCCCAATATCCCACTCTCCTTGGGTCTCAGGTCAGAATGTCTTTCATTTTGGCCAATGTAGAAGACAGAAATGGAAAAGCCATTGAAGATGATTTCCAAAAACAAAGTTTCTTTATCTTGTCTCCCTCTTCCCTTCCTTTGAACACACTCTTTGGGACCAAGGACATCAATTATTATTCTCAGCTTACCTTTAGAACAATAAATTTAGAGCTAAAAAGGAAATAATAATTAGGTTAATATTTTCCTCTTCCTCCTTTTCACACTCCTGCCTTTATCAGCCTCTTTTTTAAAACACTCTATCAGAAGGCTTAAAACCACCAAATGCTCTTTCCCATTAAATGTGAGAAGTCAGATGGGGTATGTGGGTGTGGGTCATCCTGTCCCTGCCCCTTTTCTCCCTGTTGGTGGGGTGAGCTTTGGTTTTAGGACCTTGGGTATTCATAGCATCATGGACATCCTTTTCGGTTATGCCATGCTGTTTTCTTATAAGTTATTTTCCGTTTTCTCCCCCTCACCTAGACTGGCCAGAACGGATATCTAAATGACATCAGGTTAGTACCACTTAGCATGTTCCCTGCTTCTCATTGAGCTTTGACAGTGAGGTTAATATAATCCTGTAATGATGCTTTTCTTTGATGTTAACCAACAGACTCTCCAAAGAAGCCTTTTCTTCTAGCTCTCACAAAAGAAGGCAGATTTTTAGGTACCTCTGTGTGATCTATATCTCTCTTTTTTATTTTTAATTTTATTTTGTTTTGCTGTAATCTTTTCAGCAGAGTGGGTTTGCTCCATGCATGGCTGCTTGTGGAATAATTAAATTTGTGGTTTTTGCAACGTTGGATATTTTTTCCCATTAAAAAAAAAAATGGCTCCTGCTCAATGACTTTATTTTTATTGTTGCTCATTTCATTTTGAGTCCTAAATAGGTGGTAAAGGGGACCAAATAGGTGTGTCTGGTATAGGTACAGCTTTCTCCCATACATTTGCTGGAATTGGGCATTTTTGAAAGATTCAAATATATTTATGGTAAGGTAAAAGAATGGGTGTCTTCTGGCTACCTTTTCTGATTCTATAGAGATGTGTAGACATTATTCCTGACCCAGCATAGGGAGTATTATGTATCTTTAGGAAAAAATAATACATATATATATAGAGAGAGAGACACATATATATGAACATCTCTGTCTATGTAGTTTTCTCTCTGAGGCAATGTAATGTTAAGATGACCTCAGAAAGGACTTAAGGAACCTGTCTGCCTTAGAATGGGCTTAAAGTGTGTCCTTCATATGATCATTCATATGAATGCTGGTGCAACCCATTGTATTAACTTCCCCAGTTCCTAACGTTCTTCATTTCCCCACAAAGCAGGTACAAGACCCTCCCTTTCATTTCAGTCTCTCAGTCCTAACCCAGAGGATAATACCTGGCAGTGGTAAGAGAACACTACTTTAGGATCTGTTCTGTTACCAACTCATTTTAAGTATATTCTTCCCAATTTACCAATGGAAAAACTGGAAAATACAGAGAACCTGAGTATTTAACACTAGAATTCAGGTGTAACCCTTTCCAAAGGGTTTCCCTCTTACTGACTGCTACACTTGATAAGGACTATCTGGCTAACTCAGATGTGAGCTCTCACTCCTTGTGCTCTAGTTGTCCCTTCCCTGTTGGCCTTTCTAAAGCTGGCCAAACCATGGAGAAACTGAGATAGTGAGATTTCCCATTCTTGGGGTAGAGGATTTTCCATCTCTTTGAACTCTTTTTTTCCTAGACTATTCTGCCTGTGGTCCATCTGAAAACCCCAGACAGAGAGGGCCTTACATTGTTGGTAGTAGTATAGAGTCCCCACATTAAAAACAAAAACAAAAAAACAAGATTCCTTCTCCACAGTCTACACTTCAGGGTCATAGATCATCCCAGGATAACTGTAAGAAATAGGAGTTTTAGTATATGTGCTGCCAAAGCGAGCACAGAAATAGGAGTTTTAAACCAACTCCTATGTGTGAATTAATGCACAGTGGTTTATAGTCACCAGAGTATACTTTATCTTATTTAGTTCTCTCAACATCCTAATTTGGTCAGCTGGTTTACATCTACAAAAAACAAAAGCAGAGAGATTAAGTGGTTAGGCCAAGTTTACATGGCTAATAGTAGCAAAAATTGAGCTGATTCTTTTTTTTTTTTTTTTTTTGAGACAGAATTTCACTCTTGTCACCCAGGCTGGAGTGCAATGGCACCATCTCAGCTCACTGCAACCTCTGCCTCCTGGATTCAAGCGAATCTCCTGTCTCAGCCTCCGGAGTACCTGGGATTACAGGCACCTGCCAGCACACTGAGCTAGTTTATGTATTTTTAGTACAGATGGGGTTTCACCTTGTTGGCCAGACTGGTCTCGAACTGTTGACCTCAGGTGATCCGCCTGTCTTGGCCTCCCAAAGTGCTGGAATTACAGTTGTGAGCCACCGTACTCAGCCAGAGCTGATCCTTTGTTTAGTGTTCTTGTCACTACGCCACACCAGCTCTCTACAGATGTCACTCCTTCCTCTTTTAGTAGTGTTCCATTTGGATCCCTAATCCAGATTCACTGGTTAGAATGATGCCCTTATTAGTGCTGTGGAGCATCAGATACATCAAACTGTGCAGATAATAGCTTGAAGGATGTAGTGAGCAGGTACAGACCTTTCCACTCCAGACCTCCTTTTAAGCTACTGGTTTTCAGGCTGAGCTTTGATTAAAGATCTAGGTCATCTGAAATGCAGCATCATGGGCTCTTAAGGAATAACTTTTTCCTCTACTTGGATACTAGTCCAGAACGCCAATGTTTAGAAGCTTATCTTCTCTAATTGCTTTACGCCTTTCTGGCCCAGTTTATGTTTGTGAAACAAATACCTGTAAACCAAACTCCGTCATCCACATTGGCAGTAACTATGGCAACTTCCCAGTTCTTTGGAAGAGTCTGCTCCATTGACAAATAAGCCACAGTGAGGCCTTACTGATGTTTATTGCCACCTCTTCAACAGGCATCTCTACCCATTCCCCAGACCCAATAAGCTGGACTTTTCACCAGCACTAAATCTGCTTGGAAAAATTAATCGGCTCTGATTGCATGAATATGAGGTGTGACTGTTCTTTGTCCTTTACCTCCATCTCTCCAACATACACACAACCTAGTCCAGTGCTCAGAATTGAATCTGGGGAGCTTTCCCTAATTATTTTTATTTGTAGAGAGGGAATATTGATCTTTTTCCTGCCAAGACTCAACTTAGATTCTCCAGGTCTCAGGGGAGTAGTGTACTAACCCAGGTCAGTCAGAAGATTATCAGGCAGTCTACATTTTGAACGTTTGGTCATCACTGTCTTGGGAAAACTGGATTAGTATAAAAGTGCTGCTATAGCTTTCCAAGGTATTTGGTTTAAAGTTGCCTTATTCACTGTCTACCTCTAGTTGCAAGAGGAAATAAATGGCAGGATTTCTCTAACAGATAGTAAAGTGTTTACTTCAGTGGAAAAGGCCTTTAGGACTTGTGTTGCAAAATTCAAGCTCTGCTGTCTAATGAGCAGCCTCATCTATTGCAACTGCTGTATCCCTGTACCCCACAAACACACACATTTTTGTTGAGTCAGTATACTTGCCTTTGTCCATTGAGATGTAGCTATTGTCTCTCACTTCAGGTCTGGTTCTGTTCCTGGAAAGTCCCTAACTTATACTTCTTTCTTGTTTCTTTGTTATTCCAAAGGAAAGGGATAAAGCTTTGGAGAAACAGGAATTTAAAAAAATTCTCTAACTATATATAGAGAGAAGCATTTAAGTGCTTACACACACACACACACACACACTCACTCACTCACTCACTCACTCACTCACTCACTCACTCACTCTTGGTGTTGCAGAGAAGAATCAGCATGTTCCTAACCAGTTGTGCCAGTGTACTCTTAGCTCATTGTGATTGGCTTCACTAAAACCTAAAAGAAGGACCCTAGCATGTATTATGCCCCTTTTTCCTACAGTACCTTTGGAGTAGGTATTCTAATAAAGAAAGCTGTTTTCTTTAATATTAACACCCTTAAGAAAAACACCTTTCTCTATTAAAATAACTCTGAGCCTAGTGCCTTTGGAGCCAATGGGATTGGAATGGGAATTTCTATTTGCTTTTGATGGGATGGTGGTAAAAAGGAGGGAGCCCAAACTGCAATGATTTTTTTGCTTAATTATTCTTCAGTATACATACCAAAATATTTGTAATTGTTGCCATTTGGTTTTCTTAGATCACTAGTTGTTGGGGATGTGGGGTATGAAAGAAAAATTACTGGTTAAGAAGTAGTGAGAGCTCAACAAGACAGAGTTTTCAGGCCAACCTGGCTATCTTGAGGCATACAGCTGTTAATAATCATAGACAGTGATTATAACATCAAACTAACCCTGATGTTTTCAGAGCCAAATACAAGAGGGAAAACCCCTTTTCTTAATAGTTTTGGTTAGGGAAATAGGATTATGAATATGAAGACAACTAGGCACAGTCAACTCCCCTGCTCCCTGCCATCCTGAGTCCCAAGAGCATATTTGCTGAGGACTTCAGCCCTTAGAGATCCTGAAACCAGTTGTTCGCAGATAGTAACATGGAATTTCCACAAAACAGGTTGGACCAATCCTAGACGACCAAACTCAGTTTTCCACAGTGCCCTTTTAGTCCACTATACTCTTGCAACTTCTGGAAAGGTGGCCATAAGCAGCGCCTCTGCTGGCTTAGATGTGTTATGTGGAAGACCTGTTGTGGAATTTATCCATGTCGTTGGCTTCTCCTTCCTTTTAGCAATAGCAACTTCTAGGAGTCCTTTTATTTTAAGAACTTTCAGAAGGAACTGGTACCCCTCTGTTCCCCATTATTTCCTGCATGTGTGGGATTCCCCTCAGAGGGTGGTGAAGAGACCACAGCCAATCTCAGCATCATGTATATGGTTTCCCATCCACCTCTGGTCTGATGTATTAAATTAGTTGCAAGTGCACTGTCTTCCAGATTTGCCTCTGTGTTCTTTGTTACTGTACTGGATCTTGTTCTGTCTGCTCCCATCAACTCTTGGTTGGCCAACCAACTAACAATAAGTCAGTGTCCATCCTCCCTTTAATTCTTACCCATTCTTTGTTATTCAGAGAATAGAAATGAACTATCTCCTAGCCTTTCTGCTAAGTGGTGTGTGGGGGGTGCTCTGACCACTATTGTCTCTGCAGGGGGAACCGTGAAGGGCTGAGCCGCACCTCAAGCAGCCGACAGAGCAGCACAGACAGCGAACTCAAATCCCTGGAGCCACGACCTTGGAGCAGCACAGACTCTGATGGCTCTGTCCGGAGCATGCGACCCCCTGTCACCAAAGCCAGCAGCTTCAGTGGAATCTCTATCCTTACCCGAGGTGACAGCATTGGCAGCAGTAAAGGCAGCAGTGCAGGAAGGATCTCCAGGCCAGGTATGACAGCTTCTTTCCTTCCATGTCATTCCCATGCCTTCTTGCTTGTCTCATGTGAAACATCACTGATACTTTTTTTTTTGAGACAGAGTCTCCTTTGTTGCCCAAGCTAGAGAACAGTGGTACAATCTCAGCTTGCTGCAACCTCCACCATCCGAGTTCAAGCGATTCTCCTGCCACAGCCTCCTGAGTAGCTGGGATTACAGACTTGTGCCACCACACCTGGCTAATTTTTGTATTTTTAATAGAGATGGGGTTCTACCATGTTGGCCAGGCTGGTCTCGAATTCCTGACCTCAGGTGATCTGCCTGCCTTGGCCTCCCAAAGTGCTGGGATTACAGGTGTGAGCCACTGCGCCCAGCCCATATTTACTTTTAATAAAACATTTGTCCCGGCTGGGTAGGGTGGCTCACGCCTGTAATCATAGCACTTTGGGAGGCTGAGGCTGGTGGATCACCTGAAGTCAGGATTTCTAGACCAGCCTGGCCAACATGGTGAAACCCATCTCTACTAAAAATACAAAATTAGCTGGGCATGGTAGCAGGTGCTTGTAATCCCAACTACTCAGGAGGCTGAGGCAGGAGAATCACTTGAACCTGGGAAGCAGAGGTTGCAGTGAGCCGAGATCGTGCCATTGCACTCCAACCTGGGCACCAAGAGCGAAACTCCATCTCAAAAATAAATAAACAAACAAACAAAACATTTGTCCCAATATAGTTTCCTGGAAACCTAATACACCCAAGGGAAGGGAAATTTGAATTTTGGATCCAGTGTCCTTGCTTGGATTTAGTCTTCCTTATTTTCTTTCAAACCTTTTTTTCTTTCAAACTTTTTTTTTTTTTGAGAAAAAAGATTGATTGGTATTAGATTATTTTCTCTGATTTTCAACTAAGGTGGGACATCCGTATTAGCCCAGGTTCAGGTTATATACTAAGATGAAAATGATAGCCACTTTCATTTTGTGACCCTTGAGATTATAGAGGCTTTGTAGAGCAGAGGGAGTCCTTAGAGTTTAATTGTTTGTAATTAATTGATACCAGCCAATAGGCTAGAATTTAGAGGGATGCTACAATGGCTGCTTCTCTGGAGCTCAGTCAGTGGAAAGGAGTAGACACTCCTATGTTCCACATGAAAGCTCTGTAACCACCTATCAGCTCTCCTGCTATAAAACCTTCTCCATCTATCTGTTCCTGCTGCACTGTTAGCAGAAGGGCATTTAAACCTCTATTTTATCCTCCTCGCTTTGAAGAATTGCTTGAATCTCATCCCAGAAGTTCTGTAGTTATCCTTAGAAGACATCAGTAGGGCTGAAGATTTTGCCTCTGACCCCTAGGTCTCTGCTGCCCTTCTCTGTTACCCCTTTTCTAATCCCACTGCCTCAGTCTTTATCCAGGCCTTTGTTTTCTTTTATGCAACTATGACACTAGCTCCCAAGCTGATATCCCTACTCCATTCTCAGCTCTTTTTATTGATTTTTTTTTTTTCACTTTTTCAAGAGTTGGGGTCTTGCTATCATCCAGGCCTTAGTGCAGTGGCACCATCATAGCTTACTGCAGCCTTGAACTCCTAGGCCCAAGTGATCCTTCCACCTCAGACACCCAACTAGCTGGAATTACAGAAGTGAGCCACTGCGCCTGGCTGCTTAGCCCTTTTTAGAGCCAGTTTGCCAGTCTAAAACAGATCTAAACACGTCAGTACTCTTTTAAAAATGTTCATTTCTGCATCATCACCTGCATAAAATCCAAACTACTTAATATAGCATAACTTCCTGACTCCAGTTTGCCATTGCAGTCTCATTTCCGGATCTTTCCTTCTCCAGCCCTCCAACTATTTCTTGAATATGGCATTAGCTTTGTTCCCTCTTGGTCTCACAAGCATCTGTCATTCTTCAACTCCAGCTTTCTTGCTGACCCCTCTTTAAATCCTTTCCTGACCCTCCCAGGAGTTTTTGCCTCCTCATCTTTGTTTTCATACAACTGTCAATATCAGTGATGTATTCCTTATCCTTATCAGATTGTAATTATCATGTGGATGTCTATCACCTATCAGAAGTTCTTGTGCTGTTGGCCGGACATGGTGGCTCACACCTGTAATCCTAGCATTCTGAGAAGGCAAGGCAAGCAGATCACTTGAGGCCAGGAGTTCAAAACCAGCCTGGCCAACATGACAAAAGCCTGTCTCTACCAAAATAAAAATTAGCTGAGCATGGTGGTGGGTGCCTGTAATCCTAGGTACTTGGGAGGCCAAGGCAGAAGAATCGCTTGAACCTGGGAGGCAAAGGTGGCAGTGAGCCAAGATGGTGCCATTGCACTCCAGCCTGGGCAACAGAGTGAGACCCTGTCTCAAAAAAAGAAGAAAGTTTCTGTGCTGTTAAGGGCAAGGACTGTGTTTCACTCACCTTTATGTCTTCAGTTCATTATACAGTACCTGGCACATAGTAGATATTCAATAAAAGAATGTTGTGTTGAATGTGTTCATGCCTTGGAGAGCCTAGAAGTGGGAAAAATAGTTGGATAAAGGAAAGGTGGTGTGTATGCATGTGCCCATGTGTGTGCTTGAAGTTTTCTCAGCACATTTTTTTTGGGAGGGGGACAGAGTCTTACTCTTGTCGCCCAGGCTGGAGCGCAGTGAAGCAATCTACGCTCACTGCAACCTCCACGCCCCAGGTTCAAGTGATTCTTCTGCCTCAGCCTCCCAGGTAGCTGGGATTACAGGCACCTGCCCCAACACCAGGCTAATTTTTGTATTTTTAGTAGAGATGGGGTTTCACCATGTTGGTCAGGCTGGTCTCTAACTACTGACTGCAGGTGATCCACCCGCCTCAGCCTCCCAAAGTGCTGGGATTATAGGCGTGAGCCACCACGCCCATCCCTCAGCAACTTTTATAAGAGATGTTGCAAACTGAGAAGAAAGCAAAGAGAAGACAGATTCCCCACCCACCCCCACCCCCCAGCAAAAAGACCAATCTCTTAAGAGACCAAAAATATATGCCTTCCCAGGAAGTAAGCATTCGTGTTTTCAGCTATCTAAGTGTGATGGACAGATTCTAGGCACTTCAGGGGAGGTGCTTCTTCAGCAGCCTCACATTTTGTTCAGTTTTATAACCAAACATTGACAGTCAAGGATGGTTCCTGTCCCTAGGGAGCAGAGAAGCCTGCTAAGATGAGGACTTGCATCATCAAGGCAGCTCTATTGCATCTGTGCTTATCTATGAGTCTTCAAAAGACAGCGGGGGAGAGGAAAAAAGGGAATAAAGAGGAAAGCCAAGGAAAAAGTAGAGCCCTCTGACTAAGCCTTCCAGGGATAATGTGTTCGTGGCCTGTGCTTACAACTTTTTGGTGGGTTTCTTCTTTGCCTTAGGTATGGCACTAGGTGCCCCAGAAGTGTGCAACCAGGTCACCTCATCCCAGTCTGTCCGGGGCCTTCTCCCTTGTACTGCCCAGCAGCAACAGCAGCAGCAGCAACTTCCTGCTCTCCCACCCACACCTCAGCAACAGCCACCCTTGAATAATCACATGATCTCACAGGTGAGTCACCACTCAGTGTCAGAGTCCCCTACACTCTGATTCAAGCAAGCTTTAGATGTACCGTCATGTCTCTTGTGCTGTAGGTGGCAGGAAGGATCAGTTTTTGGAGACATGCCACTCTCTCCCTCGTTTCTCACTTGTTAGTTATAGGGAAAGAAGAACCCTGGGCAAAGGTTTTACCAAATAACTCTCAGCAGAGTGAGCCTGGGAGTCTTTTGCTTTATATTTCTTCCTCTGCCTCCTGAACATTGTCAGTAGACTCCTTTATTTCATACCACCTTTCTACTATACCCCATTTCCCTCTATGTTGTGTGTAAATTAACAAGGCATTTTTTTCCCATTACATCTACATATGGAACTTGAAAAGATTATAACTTCCACCATCATCTGACCAACTTTGTGGACCCATAAACACATATTTATGTGTTCGGGTTTGGAGAAAAAAGAAATAACACTCAAGACCCCTGCCATACATATGCCATGAAACACAAAGACTCCATGTTGTCTTTGTTTTCTATTACTCATAAGGGCTGCATCCTTTTCCTTTGTTTGCTGGACTTGTAGATGTTGGTACCAACTAGAGTTTAAGTGAAGTTTTGCATCTGTGGAGACCAGGAAGGTCATCAGCCTAAGAATCAGATCATATTCTAAACCAGAACCTCAGTATTCTATTTATTTAATTTTTTAAAAATTTGGCCAGGCGCGGTGGCTCATGCCTGTGATCCCAGCACTTTGGGAGGCCAAGGTGGGCGGATCACCTGAGGTCGAGAGTTCAAGACCAGGCTGACCAATATGGAGAAACCCTGTCTGTACTAAAAATACAAAAAAATTAGCTGGGTGTGGTGGTGCATGCCTGTAATCCCAGGTACTCAGAAGGCTGAGGCAGGAGAATCACTTGAACCCAAGAGGCGGAGGTTGCAGTGAGCCAAGATCATGCCATAGTACTCCAGCCTGGGCAACAAGAGTGAAACTCCTTCTCAAA
>NW_022436942.1:19424466-19460287 GCF_009761245.1 Sapajus apella
TATTTTTAGACAGGGTCTTACTTATGTTGCCCAGGCTGGTCTCAAACTTGTGGGCTCAAGTGATCCTCCCACCTCTGCCCCCTAAAGCACTGAGATTACAGGCATGAGCCACCATGCCTGGCCAGCATCATTAAGGTGACTATGTTTGAAAGTCACATTAAGGCTGGACACATTGGCTGAAGCCTGTAATCCCAGCAGTTTGGGAGGCTGAGGCGGTTGGATCACCTGAGGTCAGGAGTTCAAGACCAGCCTGCCCAACATGGTGAAGCCTGGTGTCCACTAAAAATACAAAAATTAGCCGGGTATGGTGACAGGCACCTGTAATCCCAGCTACTGGTGGGCTAAGGCAGGAGAATCGCTTGAACCCGGGAGGCAGAGGTTGCAGTGAGCTGAGATCACGCCACTACTCTCCAGCCTGGGCGATAGAGTCAGACCCTGACTCAAAAAAAAAAAAAAAAAAAAAAAAAAAAGTCACCTTAATACTCTGAGCAGAGCTGTGCTGAGTTCTTCACTTACTCTCTTCTCACATGAATAGAGCTCTTTATAAGGAGAGCACCATATTTTATCCCAAAGTATCCTCTAGTAGCTGGAAAGCCCATATGTCTACAGTCTTTTCTGCTGCAGTTTACATTCTTGTTTCACATCCCAGGCTCCCACATCTCCCTGCTCATTAGTCCAGTTTGATCTTAGATACATTTCTTCTCTAGATGTAAGAAGCAAGTCCCAAACACTAATACCCAATGAACTAGAACCTGGAGTGGAAACACCCCAGAATGTCCCAGTATTGCCCCATCTCAAATACTGTGAAATGAAGCTGAAATAAAAGACAGTGAGATCTAGGAAATCCTACTTTGTGTCTAAATGTAATTCACATGCAAGTCATTGCAGTCGTCTATCTAAGTCAGGTCTTTCTATAGTCCTAACTTTCTTGTTCTATCACCATCTACCCCAGTAAGTCTCGTTCACTTCAGTTTACCTTGCTCCCTACTGAAGCATAGTGTGTATGTGCTTTTCTCTGTGTCTTAATTCAGACCTATAAGTGGGTAAACTGTGCTTCTCCTTCTGCCATCTGCTACTGTGTTTTTTTGTGTGCCTTGCTTTTCCAAGGTCCTAATATTTTCCATTTTTTTCCCCTAAAATGTGTATTTTAATAGTCTTGCTCCCTTTTCTCTCTCTTGGTCTCCCATCTGCCTCCTCCTTCTACCTATCATCTTATACCTAGAAACAGATAGTAAGAATGGGAGAGGAATAAAGAGATAAGAGAAGAACCATTTAGGACTAAAATTTGTATAGAATGTCCAAGTGACTGGCCCTAAAGCCCAATCTTCTACTCAGGTTCTGTCCCTGCTACTGGATTGTGAGGGTTAATTGGTCGATCATTGGCATTGGCTTATCTCCTGTGGGGAGTGTGGTGGCAGGTGAGGTTGGGGTGGCAGGTAATGTTCCCTGTGTAATAAGGGAAGATTATTTGGTACAGAGATCCCTGTTCCCTTAGAAATTCATTCTTGAGGACAGGCACGGTGGCTCACGCTTGTAATCCCAGCACTTTGGGATGTTGAGGCGGGCAGATCACTAGGTCAGGAGTTCCTTCCCAACATGGTGAAACCCCATCTCTACTAAAAATATAAAAATTAGCTGAGTGTGATGACACGCACCTGTAATCCCAGCTACTTGGGAGGCTGAGGCAGGAGAATCACTTGAATCCGGGCGGTGGAAGTTGCAGTGAACCGTGATCACGTCAGTTTACTGCAGCCTGGGTGACAGAGCGAGACTCCGTCTGGTGGGGGGGGGAGGGGAAGAAATTTGTTCTTTTTTTTTTTTTTCTTTTTTTTTCTTTCAAAAAATGGGGTTTCACCATGTTGGTCAGGCTGGTCTTGAACTTCCAACCTCAGATGATCCACCCACCTTGGCCTCCAAAGTGCTTGGATTACAGGCGTGAGCCACTACGCCTGGCCAGAAATTTGTTCTTGAGATTAATTGTGATCACTAACTCCAAATGAAAGAATCTTATCCAAGTTTTAGTGTCCTGGAAGCATTTATGGAAGCTGCTAAAAATTATCCCACCATTTCACTTTTTCTTCCTCTCTACATTTTTTTTTTAAGACAGAGTCTCACTCTGTCACCAGGCTGGAGTGCAGTGTCGTGATCTCAGCTCACTGCAACCTCTGCCTCCTGGGTTCAAGTGATTCTTCTGCCTCAGCCTCCCGAGTAGCTGGGACTACAGGTACGCACCACCATGCCCAGCTAATTTTTGTATTTTTAGTAAAGGCAGGGTTTCACCATGTTGACCAGGATGGTTTCCATCTCTTGACCTTATGATCCACCCACCTCGGCCTCCCAAAGTGCTGGAATTACAGGCCTGAGCCACTGCGCCCAGCTACATCCTCTCTACTTTTTCACCCTCCTTCTTCGTTTTTTTATTCCTCTTCCTACTGCCATCTTCTTTCTTTCTTTTGCTTTATTTTTCCCTGATTGGCTTGCAGCACTGGGGGCTCCCTAGACCGAAGTTGCTGAGCCTGAGAATAATTATTCAGTATCTCATGGTACATAACAGTGCGAGGATTAAAGATGTGACCATGTGCGCACACAAGCATCACTATGCTTACGCTAAAGCTTTTCCTGTAAAAGAAAAACATTGAGGTGGGTGGGGGGCTAGGGGAGGGATAGCATTAGGAGAAATACCTAATGAAGATGGCAGGGCGATGGATGCAGCAAACCACCACCATGGTGCTTGTATACCTATGTAACAAACCTGCACGATCTGTACATGTACCCGAGAACTTACAGTATAATAAATAAATTTAAAACAACAACAACAACGAAAAACTTTGAAACCAGGTGTGATAGCTTATGCCTATAAGCCCAGCACTTGGGAAGGCCAAGGAGGGGGAATCACTTGAAGCTAGAAGTTTGAGACCAGCCTGGCCAAGATGGTGAAAAGCCATCTTTACTAAAAATACAAAAATTAGCCAGGTGTGTGATGCACGCCTGTAATCCCAGCTTCTTGAGAGGCTGAGGCATGAGAATCACTTGAACCTGGAAGGTGGAGGTTGCAGTGAGGTGAGATTGCGCCACTGCACTCCAGCCTGGGCAACACAGTGAGACTGTCAAAAAAAAAAAAAAAAAAAAATTGAGCTGGGTGCAGTGGCTCACGTCTGTAATCCTAGCACTTTGGGAGGCCGAGGCAGGTGGATCACAAGGTGAGGAGTTCGAGACCAGCCTGGCCAATATGGTGAAACTCTGTCTCTACTAAAAATACAAAAATTAGCCAGGCGTGGTGGCAGATACCTCTCATCCCAGTTCCTTGGGAGGCTGAGGCAGGAGAATCGCTTGAACCTAGGAGGAGGAGGTTGCAGTGAGTCAAGATTGCACCACTGCACTCCAGCCTGGTGACAGAGCGAGACTCCGTCTCAAAAACAAATAAACAAACAAATCTTTGAGGAAGGGTTGTTACCTTTAACTCTGTCACACAAGGCATTTGCCCCAGGTTTGGGAACAGTACATACTAAACCATGTTCTTTCCCTTCCTGGCAGGCCTCCTCTGTCTAAGCAGGCCTTCAAATTGTGTGTCAGTAAAGCTTATGAAACCAAGGGTGAAGGTGAGGATTAAAGGGCCAGGGGCTCCCTTTTGCCCAATTTACTTAAAATGAAGTATACTCCTTGAAAAGGAGTTCTCTGGGCCTCCCCCTGTCATCAGGCAACCGAGAGCCAGTGAACAGCCCAGAATTCACCAGTAGGTGGCAGCCACATCCCTCAGGGCCAGTCCTTTTTTTCATTAATTAATTTTTCCATAAGTTATTGGGGTACAGGTGGCATTTGGTTACATGAATAAATTCTTTAGTGGTGATTTGTGAGATTTTGGTGCACCCATTACCTGAGCAGTAGACACTGCACCCTATTTGTAGTCTTTTATCCCTTGCCCCTCTCCTGCTGTTCCCCACAAGTCCCCAAAGTCCATTGTATCATTCTTATGCCTTTGAGGATAGCTTAGCTATCCTCATAGCTTAGGTTCCACATATCAATGAGAACATGTGATGTTTGGTTTTCCATTCCTGAGTTACTTCATTTGGAATAATAGTCTCTAATCTCATCCAGTTTTTTTCCCATGCAAATGTTGTTAATTCATTCCTTTTTGTGGCTGAGTAGTATTCCATCATATATTTAAACCACAGCTTTTTTTTTTTTTTTTTTTTTTTTTTGGGGGGGACGGAGTTTTGCTCTTGTTACCTAGGCTGGAGTGCAATGGCGCGATCTCGGCTCACCGCAACCTCCGCCTCCTGGGTTCAGGCAATTCTCCTGCCTCAGCCTCCTGAGTAGCTGGGATTACAGGCACGCGCCACCATGCCCAGCTAATGTTTTGTATTTTTTAGTAGAGACGGAGTTTCACCATGTTGACCAGGATGGTCTCGATCTCTTGACCTCGTGATCCACCCGCCTCGGCCTCCCAAAGTGCTGGGATTACAGGCTTGAGCCACCGCGCCCGGCCCATACCACAGTTTCTTTATCCACTCATTGATTGATGGGCATTCGGATTGGTTCCACAATTTTGCAATTGTGAATTGTGCTGCTATAAACATGCATGTGCAAGTATCTTTTTCGTATTCATTGATTGATGGGCATTCGGATTGGTTCCACAATTTTGCAATTGTGAATTGTGCTGCTATAAACATGCATGTGCAAGTATCTTTTTCGTATAATGACTTATTTTCTCTGAGTAGATACCCAGTAGTGGGATTGCTGGATCAAATGGTAGTTCTTTTTTTTTTGAGATGGAGTTTTGCTCTTGTTGCTCAGGCTGGAGTGCAACGGCACGATCTTGTCTCACTGTAACCTCCACCTCCTGGGTTCAAGTGATTCTCCTGCCTCACAGCCTCCAGAGTAGCTGGGATTACAGGCATGTGCCACCATGCCTGGCTAATTTTGTATTTTTAGTAGAGACGGGGTTTCTCCATGTTGGTCAGGTTGGTCTCAAACTCTCGACCTCAGGTGATCCACCTGCCTCAGCCTCCCGCAGTGCTAGGATTATAGGCATGAGCCACTGCGCCCGGTGGTAGTTCTACTTTTAGTTCATTAAGGAATCTCCACACTGTTTTCTGTAGTAGCTGTACTAGTTTACATTCCCACCAGCAGTGTAGAAGTGTTCCCTGATCACTGCATCGCCGCCAAGATCTATTGTTTTTTGATTTTTTTGATTATGGCCATCCTTGCAGCAGTAAGATGGTATCACATTGTGATTTTGGTTTGCATTTCCTTGATTATTAGTGATGTTGAGCATTTTTTCATATGTTTGTTGGCCATTTGTATATCTTCTTTTGAGAACTGTCTATTCATGTCCTTTGCCCACTTTTTGATGGGATTGTTTTTTTCTTACTGATTTGTTGGAGTTCGTTTAGATTCTGGATATTTGTCTTTTGTCAGATGTATAGATTGTGAAGATTTTCTACCACTCTGTGGGTTGTCTGTTTACTCTGCTGTTTTTTTTTTTGTTTTTTTTTTTTTTTTCCTATGCAAAAGCTCTTTAGCTTAATTAAATCCAAAATATTCATCTTTGGTTTTTTTGCATTTTCTTTTAGGTTCTTGGTCATGAAATCCTTGCCTAAGCCAATGTCGAGAAAGGTTTTTCCAATGTTATCTTGTAGAATTTTTATAGTTTCAGGTCTTAGGTTTAAGTCCTTAATCCATCTTGAGTTGATTTTTTTTATAAGGTGAAAGATGAGGATCCAATTTCATTCTCCTACATGTGGCTAGCCGATTATCCCAGCACCATTTGTTGAAGAGGGTGTCCTTTCCCCACTTTATGTTTTTACTTTGTCAAAGATAAGTTGGCTATAAGTATTTGGGTTTATTTCTGGATTCTCTATTCTGTTCCATTGGTTTATGTGCCTATTTTTATACCAGTACAATGCTGTTTTGGTGACTGGCTTTATAGTATAGTTAGAAATCAGATAGTTAGATGCCTCCAGATTTGTTCTTTTTGCTTAGTCTTGGTTTGGCTCTGTGGGCTCTTTCTTGGTTCCATATGAATTTTAGAATTGTTTTTTTCTAATTCTGTGAAGAATGATCGTGGTATTTTGATGGGGATTGCATTGAATTTGTAGATTGCTTTTGGCAGTATGGTCATTTTCACAGTATTAATTCTACCCATCCATGTGTTTCTATTTGTTTGTCTTCTGTGATTTCTTTCAGCAGTATTTTGTAGTTTTCCATGTAGAGGTCTTTTGATTCCTTGGTTAGGTATATTCCTAAGTATTTTTTAAAATAAATTTCCCCATGTTTTTCAGAGCTTCCCTGGCTCTGGAGTTTGACACTGTTCAAGAAGAGAACTATAGCTGAGGATAGCTGTGGAATAACTAAAAAAACAGCACTGATACCCCTGCCCATATCACTGCCCTTCCCCAGTTAGAGGAGGCCTAAGAGGAGCATCACTTCTTCTCACTTTAGTCTTTAGTCACAACTTACAAGTGTGGGGAAAACAGGCACAGTTTTATTTTGTTTTGTTTTGTTTGAGACTGACTCTCACTCTGTCACCCAGGCTGGAGTGCAATGGCATGATTTCGGCTCACTGCAACCTCTGCCTCCCAGGTTCAAGTGATTCTCCTGCCTCAGCCTCCTACAGGCATGCAACCACTATGCCCAGCTAATTGTTGTATTTTTTTGTAGAGACGGGGTTTCACCATGTTGGGCAGGGTAGTCTCAAACTACTGACCTCAGGTGATCCGCCTGCCTCAGCCTCCCAAAGTGCTGGAATGACAGGCATGAACCACCGCACTCAGCTATTTTTTTTTTTTTTACCACTTTACTGTCCTTTCTCCCCCAGAATATATAAGCCCTGAACCAAGATAGGCCCTACCCCCCAAAAATGAAGAGGATTGGGATAATAGAAAACGTGTATGAAAGCCACCAGTATAAGCAGCTAATGCTGAGCATCTTGTCCATCAGTTATAGTTGGAATGCCATTGGCCAACAGAAAATAGGTGTGCCAGTAGAGCTAAGAGTTTTTTTTCAGCAGGGCGCGGTGGCTTACGCCTATAATCCCAGCACTTTGGGAGGCCGAGGCGAGTGGATCACGAGGTCAAGAGATCGAGACCATCCTGGTCAACATGGTGAAACCCTGTCTCTACTAAAAATATAAAAATTAGCTGGGCATGGTGGCGCACGCCTGTAGTCCCAGCTACTCAGGAGCCTGAGGCAGGAGAATTGCCTGGACCCAGGAGGTGGAGGTTGCGGTGAGCCGAGATCATTGCGCCATTGCACTCCAGCCTGGGGTAACGAGCGAAACTCAGTCTCAAAAATAGATAGACAAACTGAAAAAAGAAAAAAAAAAAAACAGGAGTTTATTTTCAAGGCTACAGCAACATCTCTCCCAGGTTACACAATGGATTCTCAATAATTTTACCTAACCAAAATTACTTAACATTTTGTTTAATTCAGATATTGGGTCCTCTGCTGAGACCTCCAAAGTATTCTCCCCTTTGCGGAGTCTTCTAATTCCTGTACTCTGCCTCCTGAACTATTAGCCTCTTCTGTGAAAGAGACTCTGGAGATATGTGGCAGGGGAGGATATTGATACCGTGGCCCCACACATCTTAATGCTCTAAATGTGGAGGGAGTAGCCTATGGAAGGTGCTCAGATAATTCCGATTGACTTCCTTCACCTCCTCCCCACTACTAGAATAGAGTGGACAGAACCTATGTCAGGCAGAACTAGATTTCAATCTCAGCTCTGCCATATTAACTGCGTAAGCCTAGATGAGTGATTTAATTTATCTGAGCCTTTTAAAATTGCAAATACAAGTTATAGCTCCCCATAGGATTATTGTGTAAGGCTGTAATGAGACAATGTATGTAATAAGATAATGTATACAAATGTTATTTCCCCCTCTTCCTTACCTCTCTGCTTCTCTCTCATCTCTCCTACCACCAAGGGCTATGACTGGAGAACTGATGAGGTGTTCAAAATGCCTGAAGGGGAAGAAGGGAAGGAAAAAATAATAACTACCCACTAGTTGATTTACAACACTGTGTTCCTAGTAAACAAATCCTCCTGCTTGAGGCTAGTGAAGGGGGACTGAAGGGACAAAAACTAAAGCTAAGCCATTTATATTTTATTCCTAAATCTTCCTTGTTTGCTTGGGGGTGGAGGTAGCTTTTTTATATTGCTGTCACAGCCTGGAGGAGCAATCATGGAATGGAAGGAAGTAGCCAAAAGCAGGCTCAAGCTTGGGTGTTTTTTTGTTCTCTGCCCTTGGGAGGGAGATGATCCTTGTGAATGAGTATGTCCTCTAGGAGAGCTGTGGTGTGAAATCAAGAGAAGCTGAGCCAGACCTTGGATGACCCTTCCTGCAGAAGCAGTCCAGCAATGCAGACAGGAATCCCTTCTCAAGTGGGCAGTCAAGGAGGGTTATGATCATGCTCCCCAGGAATTGTGTGTTCAGAAAAACTGCTTTGGGAAAAGCTGTATTTGGAATCACAGCAGACCCTGACCCTGAGTGTCCTCAGATTGCTCACAACAGCTGCACAGTTCTGAAAAAATGGCTAATGGGTCAGGGAACGCAGCAGGTCTCTCCTAATAGGAAATATTGCCTGTTTGTCAAAGAGATGTTAAATCTTCAAGCTGTCCCAGGCTTGGTCACCTACCTGCTCAGCAGTCTTGCTACTCGTGAAATTTCTTCTATGATTATTAACCTTATTGTTCCTTCCCTTTCCCTCCCCATCTCCGCACCCCTCCCTGCCTCTCTTTTCTCTTCCCTTTTCCACATGCCTCTCTGCTGGTCCACAGCCAGTCCCGGCTCTGCAGCCCTCTCCGCAGCCTGTTCAGTTCTCTCCAAGCTCCTGTCCCCAAGTCCTTCTGCCAGTCTCTCCGCCCCAGCAGTACAACATGGTATAAACTCCATTCCCCTTTTTGTCTTGTCCACGTGTGGCCTGTATCTGTGGGTATGTCGGGGTCAGTCTGTGATGGCCTTGTAAGCGTGTTGTGCTTTTGGAGGGCATGTTGAAAGCTATTTCTTCTTGATGGGCCAGCACAGGCTGAACTATACTCCATGTAATGGCCTCATCGCAGCACATCAGTAGATGCTTAAATGTAAGACAGAGGAACACTGTGTTCCCCCAAGTTTCAGCACAGAGAATGAAATTGGATGTTGGTATAACCTAGGCTCCTCATCTCTACTGTGTACATCCTAAATCTAATTTGCTCCCTAGGGATGTCTGAGAAATCCAGTTTCTTCTATACAGAATGGTTCTCTATAATTTCCTTTAAAAATAAAAACACAGGGGAGGGGTGATGGCTCACGCCTGGAATCCCAGCACTTTGGGAGGCCAAGGCAGGTGGATCATCTGAGGTCAGGAGTTTGAGACCAGCCTGGCCAACATGGTGAAACCTCATGTCTACCAAAAAATACAAAAATTAGCTGGATGTGGTGGCACACACCTGTAGTCCCAGCTACTTGGGAGGCTGAGGCAGGAGAATCATTTGAATCTGGGAGGCAGAGGTGGCAGTGAGCCAAGATCACACCTCTGCACTCCACCCTAGGCAACAGAGCAAGATTCCGTCCTCCCCCACCGCCCCAAAAAAATGCAGTTGCAGACTTCTCTGGTATCACTGGCAAAAACTTAAACTGTTCCCCTATTTTACCATGTCAGTTTATATTTTAAAAATCCTCTTCCACTGCATAGCACATGCTGTTTCAATTATTTGTACTCTATAAATCCTTTGAAGATCTGATTTGACTCATAGTTGATAACTTCCATCACTGTTGTAGGAGCCCTGAATTCCTTTTGCTCTGTCTTAACGTCTACTTTTCCACTAGAATCCCTTCCCTCCTCCTACCTCTTATTTCCATTTTGATTGTCCTGGAATATGGAGTTCAAAATAATCTGCAGTCTAGTTCACTTGTCATCTATTCCTTTGGTTTCTGCTAGTTTCTTTTGCAAAGAACTGCTCGTGTGTGTGTGTGTGTTTGAGTCAGTCAATTACTGTCCGGGGAGCAGAAGGAAAGAGGAAGCTAAGAAACTCTAACCTATCATACAAGTGAGAGATGAACACCATCACCCTTGCTGCTTAGGAAAGAGCTGAGAGAGAAGGTAATTACAGCCTGGCCAGTCAGTCTTATCCTCCAGCTTAGCCACTCACTCTGCTTTCCTTTTGGAGGTGAGAATTGGAAGTAGTTTCTGAAGGGCAGGAGGACTGTAGGCTAGTGTCAGAGAACCAAGGTGGAAATGACCTCCAGAGGGAGTAAGGAGATAAGCAGCAGGAGTGGGAGCCCCCAGTCTTGCTGCTGCATAGGCAGAGCTGTGAAGGCACATGAACCTAACTACCCATGATCCACTCAAGGTGTTATCTGGGTCCTTTATTATAAAAACTGGATTTATGGCAACATAGGGACCTTTTTATGGTTGGGGGCATGAGGAAGACAGGAAATGGAAAGACCCTTTAATCTATATCATTAACCCACTAGTTTGACATTTTTTTTCTATATACAGTAATTGTGTCATTGCTCCCATCTCCCCAGGACTTACCTTGATAACAATCATAGGCTGGGTGCAGTGGCTCACGCCTGTAATCCCAGCTCTTTGGGAGGCCAAGGCGGGCTGACCACTTGAGGTCAGGAGTTCAAGACCAGCTTGGCCAATATGGTGAAATCCTGTCTCTACTAAAAATACAAGAATTAGGCTGGGCACAGTGACTCATGCCTGTAATCTCAGCACTTTGGGAGGCCAAGGTGGGTGGATCACCTGAGGTCACAAGTTCAAGACCACCCTGGCCAACCCAACCTCTACTAAAAATATAAAAATTAGCCAGGCATGTTGGATCGTGCCTGTAATCCCAGATATATGGGAGGCTGAGGCAGAAGAATTGCTTGAACCTGGGAGGTGGAGGTTGCAGTGAGCTGAGATGGCACCATTGCACTCCAGCCTGGGCAACAAGAACCAAAACTCCATCTCAAAACAACAACAACAAGAATTAGCTGGGCGTGATGGCAGGAGCCTGTAATCCCAGTTACTCCAGAGGCTGAGGCACAAGAATTGGTTGAACCTGGGAGATGGAGGTTGCAGCGAGCTGGGATTGAGCCACTGCACTCTAGCCTAGGCAACAAAGTGAGACTGTGATTCCAGGGAAAAAAAAAAAAAAAAAAAAAAAAAAGCACACAGTTGTTACCTCATATATGATAGAGAGACTGGCTCTGGAGTTGGGCTTCAAACAGCTATTCAATTCATAGCAATTTAAAATACCATGTAACAGGCTTGGGGCTAAAAAGCACCTCTCGCAGCACAGAAGTAGGACTGTCTTATCCCACATTGTTTTAAAGAAGGTTGTAAAAAGCATTGCTATTTCTCCCTGTCTTTCTATGTTGAAGCCAAAGACATGAGGTTTGATACAGCCTCAGTCCTTGCATCTTCTGCTCTCTCAACAGGCAGATGACCTCAGCAACCCCTTTGGACAAATGAGCCTTAGTCGCCAAGGTTCTACTGAAGCGGCTGACCCATCTGCAGCTCTATTTCAGACCCCACTTATCTCCCAGCACCCTCAGCAGACTAGCTTCATCATGGCTTCCACGGGTCAGCCCCTCCCCACTTCCAACTATTCCACCTCTAGCCATGCACCACCTACTCAGCAAGTTCTGCCACCCCAGGGGTACATGCAGCCCCCTCAACAGGTATGCAGCTCCAGTTCCCAGCTTAAATCACTTTATTCAGTTTGTCTAGTATTATACCTTCTCTATTCCTCTAGTTTAGACATACCAGAGGGAATACCTCTCTCTACCTTGCACTTGAGAATTGTTCTAGCCAGAAAGTCTTCTTTCTATATAACATAAATCCTTGTTTTACTTAAAACTTGTATACCAGTCCTACAACTGTGGTCCAAAATATCTCCCCTAATATATTTCTGGTCATCAATCTTGAGGCATTTATAAGTAGTATGCCGATGTTGGGGCTGAATTTTAGAGACTTCTCACACATGTCTCCTCTCACCATAGATCCAGGTTTCTTACTATCCCCCTGGACAATATCCTAACTCCAACCAGCAATATCGACCTCTCTCTCACCCGGTGGCCTACAGCCCCCAACGTGGTCAACAGCTGCCTCAGCCATCCCAGCAGCCTGGTAAGAGAAACCACTTGTGTAAGAAGGCAGTGAACAGGGGAAGGGAAGAGTAGGAAAGAGAGAAGTGCCTTCTCCATTAAAATAAAGGTGGGTCTAGGGGCAGGAATGATTAGGGTCCTAAGAACAGACTTAGGATCTCCAGAAAAAGAAAGGTAAAATAGAATGGAGAAGGGAAATTACAGCTACAGTGTGACCTCCTAAACATTCATACAAATGTATTTTCTGCCTTTCCCATCTCTAGGTTTACAGCCCATGATGCCTAACCAGCAGCAGGCGGCTTACCAAGGCATGATTGGGGTCCAGCAGCCACAGAACCAGGGCCTGCTCAGCAGCCAGAGGAGCAGCATGGGGGGCCAGATGCAAGGCCTGGTGGTTCAATACACTCCACTGCCTTCTTACCAAGTGGGTACATTCTGCATTGGGAAGGATCACTCCAGTCTTTGGGATGAGGAAAAGGAGAGCCTCTCAGGGTCATGCATACTAGAAACTCCAATACTAAAATACTGTCTACTTTCCCCCAGAACTTTTAGTTTTTTTTTTTTTTCCCCATGACAGAAAGCCCATGGAGTTTGAGAACAGTCTTTAAATTGTTTGGTCTTTATACAACCATGCAATGGGTATATGCCCAGGAAAGTAGTAGCTAAAGAAAATTAGACTCTTTTCTTTATGTCAGATGCCTAAGGGTGGTATTTGGAGAAGGTAGAAATAGAGACAGCTCTGGAAACATTTTCTTTAGGCAGATGGGGAGAATAGGAGGAGGCTGTAAGGTAGGGAAGGAAGTTGTAATGCCCTAATCTAGTGATGACCAGGCTGTTTCTGGATGAGCTTAAATGCGATTATGAGTAGTTATTCTCTTTTCTTTCTCACCCAGGTTCCAGTGGGCAGTGACTCGCAAAATGTGGTCCAGCCGCCTTTCCAGCAACCCATGCTGGTCCCTGCGAGCCAGTCTGTGCAAGGAGGCCTCCCAGCAGCGGGGGTACCAGTGTACTATAGCATGATCCCACCTGCTCAGCAGAACGGTACAAGGTGAGGACTCCCAGAGAGCCTGGACATCTCCCATAGACCTTCAGCAATGGTTGCAACATGGTTTTGTTTCCACTGGCCTAAGAAAGGCAGGGGTAAAGATCCCAGTAGTTCCCTAAAGCAGGTAGACTATGAGGGAGTTCATTCTCCTTTTTTCTTTATTGACTTGCCGTTTGCAAAAGAAGTTATCAGCAAAAAAAAAAAAATTCCTGCTTCAGAGACTTATAATTTATGATTTCCCCATTTTTATTTTTCAAAACAATGGACTGAGAACTAGAGGATAGAGACTGCTCATCATTAAGAGAAGAAATTTTTTTGGACTGTGATGTGTCAGTTTTTCCATGTACCTCTGTTTTGTATCTATGGATGAAACTGATGATGTGTCTATTTCTATATCTATTTATATATACCTGAGTATAGTTCATAGCAAATAGAATTTTTAGTGGTAGGTGGCACCTTAGAAATCATCTAGTTCGGCCGGGCGCGGTGGCTCAAGCCTGTAATCCCAGCACTTTGGGAGGCCGAGGCGGGTGGATCACGAGGTCAAGAGATCGAGACCATCCTGGTCAACATGGTGAAACCCCGTCCCTACTAAAAATACAAAAACATTAGCTGGGCATGGTGGTGCATGCCTGTAATCTCAGCTACTCAGGAGGCTGAGGCAGGAGAATTGCCTGAACCCAGGAGGCGGAGGTTGTGGTGAGCCGAGATCGCGCCATTGCACTCCAGCCTGGGTAACATGAGAAACACTCTTTCTCAAAAAAAAAAAAAAAAAAAAAAGAAATCATCTAGTTCACTCCCCTTGTTTTATTTTTCTCTCGTTTTTAAATGAGAAAATTCCAGCTGGGACTGTTAAAAATTTTACCTAAATTCACGTAGCTAGTTAGACGCAGAGGTGGAACAAGAACTGGAGTCTGGGCAACTCTGTATGTTTCTGTGTGCCTGTCTCCTAGTGTATGTGCATTTACCTTTGTCTTTTTCTATGCATGTCTCCATGTTGTTTTGAGTTTTGTGGGGTTTTTTTTCTATTTGTTTTTATGTGACTATGTGACTGTATTTGTTTTTCGACTTTTTTTTTGTCTTTTTGTGGAGAACAGGGTCTCGCTATATTGCCCAGGCAGGTCTTGAACTCCTGGGCTCAAGCTATCCTCCCACCTCTGCCTCCCTAAGAGCTGGAATTACAGGCGTGAGCCATAGCATCCAACGAGTTTTTTTTTTTAGGTCAAAAATAATTAGCGTGTGTGTGTGTGTGTTTTAACCCATCTCTCTCTTGCACTCTGTGTCTGTGACAGTCCCTTTGTGTTTCTGTTGTGTTTCTTGGAATCTGTGTGTGTGCATATGTGCATGTATATGTGTCTGGTGTTTCCACAGTATTGGGAAGAGCATGTGTCACTAACATTCCATCTGTAGCAATGATTAGCAGCTTCCTAATTGAAAGATGATCAAGTACAAATATATATAATTAACTTTGAACTGATGAGTGATTTTAGAAATTGCATGGCAAATTGGTCTGGGAATGGCTTGAAACTGCCTCTGCTTCCCATAGGGGAGGACCAGGAAGCAGCAGCTGTTTGCCAGGAGCTGTGTTTGTCCCTCCACTGCTTCATCACTCCTCTCTTCTCTGTCTTCCCAGCCCTTCTGTAGGGTTTCTGCAGCCCCCTGGCTCTGAGCAGTACCAGATGCCTCAGTCTCCCTCTCCCTGTAGTCCACCACAGCTGCCACAGCAGTACTCAGGTAAGAGGATAAAGAATTAGGGGTCTTGGGCACTGGCAAGAGCAAACACTGCTGAAGCTCTATGCTCTAGAGCTGGGAAGGGCAAAAAGAGTTCAGGTATCAGGTCTATCCCCACTGTGACTCCATCACAAAGAAAAACCAAAGTCTTGGCTGCTGTTTCCAAGGCTGGTGTTTTCTTGAAGCTGACTTCTCAAGAAATGATGTTGGGACCAGGCACGGTGGCTCACACCTGTAATCCCAACACTTTGGGAGGCCCAGGCAGGCAGATCCTTTGAACTGAGGAGTTCGAGACCAGCCTGGGCAACATAGCAAGACCTCGACTCTACTGAAAAAAATTTTTTTAAAGGCTAAGTGGCTCACGCCTATAATCCCAGCACTTTGGGAAGCCAAGGTGGATCACTTGAGCCCAGGAGTTTGAGACCAGCCTGGCCAGCATGGCAAAACCTCATCTACTAAAAATACAAAAATTAGCCAGGCGTGGTGGTGCATGCTTGTCATCTGGTTACTTGGGAGGCTGAGGCATGAGAATCACTTGAACCTGGGAGGCAGAGGTTGCAGCTCATGCCATTGCACTCTAGCCTGGGCAACAGAGTGAGACTGTCTCAAAAACAAAACAAAACAACATTACAGTCGGACGCAGCGGCTCATGCTTGTAATACCAACACTTTGGGAGGCTGAGACAGATGGATCACCTGAGTTCAGGAGTTTGAGACCAGCCTGGCCAAAATGGTGAAACTCCACCCCTACTAAAAATACAAAAATTAGCTGGGCATGGTGGTGTGCACCTGTAATCCCAGCTACTCAAGTAGCCGAGGCATGAGAAATGCTTGAACCCAGGAGGCAGAGGTTGTTGTGAGCCTAGATCATGCCACTGTACAGCCTGGGCAACACAGGAAGATTCTACTTTAAAAAAAAAAAAAAAGGCCGGGCGCGGTGGCTCAAGCCTGTAATCCCAGCACTTTGGGAGGCCGAGGCGGGTGGATCACGAGGTCAAGAGATCGAGACCATCCTGGTCAACACGGTGAGACCCCGTCTCTACTAAAAAACTACAAAAAATTAGCTGGGCATGGTGGCGTGTGCCTGTAATCCCAGCTACTCAGGAGGCTGAGGCAGGAGAATTGCCTGAACCCAGGAGGCGGAGGTTGCGGTGAGCCGAGATCGTGCCATTGCACTCCGGCCTGGGTAACAAGAGCGAAACTCCGTCTCAAAAAAAAAAAAAAAAAAAGCCAAGCGTGGTGATGCGCCGCGTAGTCACAGCTACGCAGGAGTCTGAGGGGCATGATGGCTTGAACCTGGGAGGTTGAGGCTGTAAGGAGCTGGGATCGTGCCACTGCATTCTAGCCTGGATGGACTCAGACAAGCAGTGGGACCCTGTCTCTAGGGGGAAAAAATGACATTGGTTGCTTCAGCCCTGAAATCTATATCTCTGAATTCTTAGTTTTCTTTCTTTCTTTTCTTTTTTTTATTCTGAATCCAGCACTGTACTCACATGCCTTTGGGTCATGAAATGAAGACCTGTGTCTTCTGTACTTATCCTTCATATAGACAGCGTTTCTTTTCTCTTGGGAGTGTGAGGGAAGTTGATAAAATCCATTTTAACTTATAGCTTAGATTTGTTTAGCAGCTTTTAGTGTGTGCTCACATACATTGTAACATTTTAATTCTCATTATAACTTTGTGAGGAAGAAATTTAAAACTCAAAGAGATTAAATGACTTGCCTAAAGTCACAATCCTCAAACTTGAATTTGGGTCTTTTGACTTTCCACATCCCACACTGAATCTTCAACACATTTTCAACAGGCTTTTTTTACTCAATTTCTTTCTCTCCAGTGGAAAATAAATGGACATCATGTTAAACAGCTAAAGGCCCTCTTTGGAGAGGCCAGCCATTCCAAGTCAGTAAGTTTACGCCATGCAGCCCCTCACTGCCTTTGCCAAGAATTCCCCTAACACAGAAGTACAGCTGCCCTTGTTTATATTTCTTTCACCCTACCTTCAAATAGCCATACGCTGCAGTTAAAGAAACTTCAGGGGGCTGCGTGCAGTGGCGCACACCTGTAGTCCCAGCACTTTGGGAGGACAAGGCAGGAGAATTTCTTGAAGCCAGGAGTTGAAGACAATCATGGGCAACAAAGCAAGACCCTGTCTCTACAAAAAATTTAAAAATTAGCTGGGCACCGTGGCATGTGCTTTTAGTTCGTCCCCGCTACTCAAGAGGCTGAGGTAGGAGGCTTGCTTGATTCCAGGTGTTTGAGGCTGCAGTGAGCTATGATGGTGCCACTGCAACATGGTGATACTCTAATATCATGGAGAGCAAGACCCTGTCTCGCCAAAAAAAAAAAAAAAGAATCTAGAGGGAAGGAAGTCTTTTTTTTTTTTTTTTTTTAAGACAGCCTTGCTCTGTTGCCCAGGTTGGAGTGCAACCTCCGCCTTGCAGATTCAAGCAGTTCTCTTTCCTCCCTCAGCTTCCCAAGTAGGTAGGACTACACACCTGGCTAACTTCTGTTTTGTTTTTTTTCCTCTACCTCGGCCTCCCTCTGTATTTTTTTTTTTTAATAGAGGTGGGGTTTCACCATGTTGGCCAGTATGGTCTTAAACTCCTGACCTCAGGTGACCTGCCTGCCTCTGCCTCCAAAGTGCTAGGACTTTAGGTGTGAGCCACCGTGCCTGGCTGGAAAGGAAGTCTTTTTCTTTATTTTTTTGAGTTGGAGTCCTTTTATTTTTGAGACAGAGTCTTGTTCTGTTGCCCAGGCTGGAGTGCAGTGGCATGATCTCGGCTCACTGCAGCCTCCGCCTCCCGGGTTCAAGCAGTTCTCCTACCACAGCCTCCCAAGTAGCTAGGACTACAGGCATGCACTGCCATGCCTGACTAATTATTTATTTATTTATTTTTAAAGTAGAGATGGAGTTTCACCATGTTGGCCAGGATAGTCTTGATTTCCTGACCTCGTGATCCACCCACCTTAGCAGGAAGTGTTAATTTAGCCTCCAACCATCCCCTTTCCACTCTATTGTGGGAATGTCAGAGTGCCCTCTTCTGGTCAGAGGGAGATATTTTGTCAGTTTTTCCCGTTTAGAAATGGAGTATTTCCCTGTGGCTCACGCCTGTAATCCAAGCACTTTGGAGGCCAAGACGGGCGGATCACCTGAGGTCGGGAGTTCAAGACCAGCCTGACCAACATGGTGAAACCCCATCATCTTTATTCTAAAAAAAAAAATTTTTTTTTAAAGAAAAAGACCCTTATGGAGACCTGAGGCTGCAGAAAGCTGGTGGGTTTCATCAGGTGGTGAAAGAGTTGTGACTATCCAAGATTGTTTCATTTTTAAATCATAGAATAAAAATGAGCTTCTACACACACACACAAAAAGAAATGGAGTATTTCCATTTGAAGATTTTTTGCACCCTCACTATGTTGGATGCTGTGGAATAGATTCCAGAATTAATCTTACTCATTAGACATGATCAGTTCTTCCTTTAAGACTCATGCCTATGATCACATGGGAGGCCAAGGTGGGTGGATCACTTGAGGCCAGGAGTTGAAGACCAGCTAGCCTGGCCAACATGGCAAAACCCCTATCTCTACTAAAAATACAAAAATTAGTGGGACATGGAGGTGCACATCTGTAATCCCAGCTCCTCGGAAGGCTGAGGCAGGAGAATTGCTTGAACCCGGGAGGCAGAGGTTGCAGTGAGCCAAGATTGCACCACTTCACTCCAGCCTGGGCAACAGAGCGAGACTGTCTCAAAACAACAGCAACAAAAAGGAGCAATGACTTCTGCCTTCATAGAAGCTGAGGATTTTAATTCTAAAGTCCTTACCTTTTATTATGTTATTGGTCTCTCTGGCTGTTTATCCTAGTGTCCACCAGGGGCACTTGGCCTTAAAATTTACAGTGGGGTGGCCAGGCATGGTGGCTCACGCCTGTAATCCCAACACTTTGGGAGGCCGAGATGGTGGATTACCTGAGGTCAGGAGTTCAAGACCAGCCTGGCCAACATGGTGACACCCCATCTCTCTAAAAAATAATAATAATTTAAAAAATAATAAATTTCCAGTGGGGTATGGAAATTGCAGACCAGCTCCCAGAAGCACTGTAACCTGTGGTGGTGTTGGGTACCTCAGGGCATTTTTTTCCCCTGCATGTACATGTAGCTATACTTGTATGTGCATTTTTGTGTGTATCCTTTGTGGTATGTCCTTATATCTATTGGGTTTCTGCAGTTACATCTATTCATCTTTAAATACAAGGTCTTGGAACCATAAATCAAGTGAAAAGAATTTTTCATTACCTACTCTGACCCTCATACTAGGTTAATTTAAGTAAACTAAAACAACAGTTCTGGAAGTTGGCAACACTAGAAATCTGGACTAGGGTTAGAAGAAAGAGATCATTAATGTAGGCTTCCTAGCTACCCTGGTTGATCCTAGGCTTCCGACTGACCCCTTGTACTTTTCCTAGGTAGTGGGACCTTGTGTTCCACCCATATCATCTAAAATACCATATTCACTATATCATCGATTTTATAGGTCTTTAATCCCTGCTTGTGGAAATCTAAGAGGAGGTGGAAAAAGAGAAGTGCTTCTTCTGCCTTGTTTACCCTATATCAGAGAGATAGACAGCAGGCATAACCCACAGGGGCCCCTCTGTCACCTTCAGAGGACAATTACCCCCCTCCTCTCATGTAGCAACATGGTCACTTTTCCAAAAATAAAGGCAGGGATTAGGATTGGCTGTTCCTAGAACAAGTGTTCTGGTTTATTAATACATTTTTGTAGTTGCCCTGTTTACCCCCAGGCCTGAACTTTAATTCCTTCACTATAGTATGAGACATAACTCTAACCCCAGTAAAAACTTCTCCCATTAAAATGATGGGTTGCAGGTCCCTTGAGGTTTCTACAGGGATGCTTGTCTGGGGAAGATGTACACAGATGTGAAATGGCAGCGATACCCTTACAGAGACTCCCAACTCACAGTGACACAGCAGCATGAACAGGGTGACATGAATCCAGAAATAGCCTCTCACATATTTACTGACTTATTGTTTAGCTGAGGGGTTTCCAAATCTGAGACTACTCCTTTGTCTTCCATTTAGTGAAGATATCCCACTCCCCCACCAAATAAAGGAAAAAGACCAAGATAGATATTATTGGATTCTATCATCTTTTAATTTGGGAAAGAAGCCTGTGGATTTTATTTCTCTGAAGAGTCCTTTCCATAGATGTGATTTCTAGTGGTAAGAAGCCTTATCAGTCTTCTACCTCAGTGATTTAAAAAACAAAAAACAAAAACGAAAAACAGTTCTGCCAGACATAAATGTCCTCTGTTTGTATTTATGCGGTTTGCTCTGCCCAATCGACCTTTCTGCCCAGGTTTAATGATGCCACTTAAAAAGCCATTCATACGTCCTCTCTCCTTTCAGAGCTTTCAAGCTGAAATTGATTTCCTTATTCAACCTCCCTCTCCCCCTTCCCACCCGCTGCCAACCCACGTTCCTTCCCCCAACCTGATTATATGGAAGTGCGATCACTGGGCAGTGCATTTTTTTTTTTTTTTTATTGCCACGTCTATTAAGAAGTAGCGACAGTTTAGCTGCTAACAGATACCACCTGCTTTAGGCTCCAGGAAGAGAAGCATAAAAATCAGCTCATCAGTGGAGTAGTGCTCTGTGTCCTCAGCCAAGTGAAGGAACAATGCTTCAGGCCAGCAGGGGAGGACTCGGTATGGGGAGGAGCTCAGGACAGAGGCTGCTGCAACTAAAAACCCTGGCTTTGTTTTTGTTGCGATCAGAGATAATAATTTGAGGACTTTGTTCTCTTTCCCTCTCCCTGTGACCTCCCTAATAGGCTACCTGCTGGTATTAGAGCTTCCACTGCCTTGCTTATGCTTATTCCTACATACTCACCCCATCTCCACCTTTCCTGGCCTGGGGCACTAGGCTCAGATTATGAGCTACCTTCTAGTAAAACAATAGATTTAAATATTTTTACCTTGGACCCTCAGGTAGCAATGAGGTATTTGAAATAGGTCAATTGCAGTTTTGTTGGTAGAGGATGCTGAAGCAGGTGTGTGATTCCCCATTCTTAGGATGGGGAAATAAAATGCCCAGAAAAACTATAGTAAGGGGGGATTTGTTAAATGCATGACACTCCACAACTGTGCAATTTTTTTTTTTTTTTTTTTTTGAGACGGAGTTTCACTCATGTTACCCAGGCTGGAGTGCAATGGCGCGATCTCGGCTCACCGCAACCTCCGCCTCCTGGGTTCAGGCAATTCTCCTGCCACAGCCTCCTGAGTAGCTGGGATTACAGGCACGCACCACCATGCCCAGCTAATTTTTTTGTATTTTTAGTAGAGACGGGGTTTCACCATGTTGACCAGGATGGTCTCGATCTCTTGACCTCGTGATCCACCCGCCTCGGCCTCCCAAAGTGCTGGGATTACAGGCTTGAGCCACCGCGCCCGGCCAACTGTGCAATTTTCTTATGGCCCTACTACAACCCAAGCCCACGAATATTCTGTCCACCTTGGCAGAAGATGATGGGGATAACAACCTGTTGCATTGAGTATTTGTGCTCTCTGATTGGATGAACCCTAGAGGGTCAGGAGTACAAATTGGCTTGGGAATATGATATGACAGATGCTATCTCCTGAGCTTCTCTCTCAGACCTCCCACCATTTCTTTTTCTTTCTTTTGACTGATACTACCTGAGAAAAACAATCACACTCACTTCCCAGCATGACTGGTGCCCAGGGCAGAGGCTGCAACATTTCCCATCACAGGAAGCAATTTGATGACAGCAGCAGTGGCAGCCCTGGAGCATCAAGCCATGAAAGCAGCATTGCAGCAGCTTTTCAAGCTAGTAACCCCCAATTCCCATTTCTCCACCACCACCCACATGTGAACTCGGCCTCAACAGGAATATAGCCTGGGTAGTCAAGAGCAGACCCTCACTCTGGACAATCCCTTTTGGGGAAGCAGAGCTCCTGCCCGTCCCTCCCAGCAGAGACTGTCCATCAAACTGCTCAACCCTGATTTCTTACCTTGCTTTTCACCATGAAGATTTTTTTTTAGGGAGTTTCGCTCTGTCACCAGTCTTGCTCTGTCTACAGAGTGCAGTGCCGTGATCTTGGCTCACTGCAATCTCTGCCTCCCAGGTTCAAGCAGTTCTCCTGTCTCAGCCTCCCAAGTAGCTGGGACTACAGGTGCAAGCCACCACGCCCAGCTAATGTTTGTATTATCAGTAGATACCGGGTTTCACCATGTTAGCCAGGATGGCCTCCATCTCTTGACCTCGTGATCCGCCTGCCTCTGCCTCCCAAAGTGCTAGGATTACAAGCATGAGCCACCACGCCCGGCCTGTTCCTCCTTGTTAAGGCCTTTCCTTCTCCCACACTGTAAGAAGATGAGTCTGTCTATGGCTGTCAGTGACAAAATTTCAAGGTCGCATCCAGTCAGTCACCTGAACTCTGACCAGGATCTGACTTTCACCCCATTCCTGCTGGCATTGCCCTAATTTCAAACCTCTTCATTCTGTTTCAGCAGCCTTTTTTTTTTTTTTTTTTTTGAGACTGGGTCTCATTCCGTCACCCTGGCTAGAGTGCAATGGTGTAATCATGGCTCACAGCAGCCTCGACCTGCCAGGCTCAAGTGATCCTCTCACCTCAGCCTCCTGAGTTGCTGAGACTACAGGTGCATTTCACCATGCCCAGCTAATTTTTTTGTTTTGTTTTGTTTTTTTGTTTTTTTTTGTTTTTTTTGAGACGGAGTTTCGCTCTTGTTACCCAGGCTGGAGTGCAATGGCGCGATCTCGGCTCACCACAACCTCCGCCTCCTGGGTTCAGGCAATTCTCCTGCCTCAGCCTCCTGAGTAGCTGGGATTACAGGCATGTGCCACCATGCCCAGCTAATTTTTTGTATTTTTAGTAGAGACAGGGTTTCACCATGTTGACCAGGATGGTCTCGATCTCTTGACCTCGTGATCCACCCGCCTCGGCCTCCCAAAGTGCTGGGATTACAGGCTTGAGCCACCGCGCCCGGCCCACCCAGCTAATTTTTATATTTTCTGTAGAGACAGGGTTTCACCATGTTGCCCAGGCTAGTCTTGAACTCCTGGACTCCAACAGCCCACCTGCCTCAGCTTCCCGAAGTGCTGAGATTACAAGCATGAGCCACTGTGCCCGACCTTCAATAGCTTTCTAAATAGTCCTTCTTGCTGCTAATCTCTCTCTCCCTAGTGATCCTACAATCGGCCATTTGAGTTAGCTCTCCAAAGCACAAGTCTTCCAACAGCTACAGGATAAAGTTCAAACATCTTACCAGAATGTACTTCAAACTCTGACACCAACTATTTGTTTAATGTGTGACTCCTTAATAGACTGTCCATTCTGTCAGGGCAGGGGCAGCCTTGGTTTTTGTACCCTCAGTGCCCAACGTAGGAACCTAGCACATAGCAATGTTCAATCAATGTTTGTTTAAATAAAAGTGTCTCATTTCCTGCTTCCCCTATGTGGCCCCTGTGTCTTAGCACCTTGAATCATTTGTCATTTCCTGACTATGACATACATCTCCATGCAATTCCCTCTGCTTACAGTGTTTCCCAACTTACCCCGTTCTTGGCCAAGACGTACTTTCTGGGTCTGGCTTAGTGAAAATATGTGCATTTATCTTCTCCAGAACAACCAGAGGTCACTGGCTTATCTATAACCATTACCAGAAAAGCCTGCACAGGTCTGCAGCCCTTGCCCATGGTCCAGACCAGGACCCATACCATGCTCAGACATTTGAGCACTCTCACCTGGGCATTTGGTTATAGCCAGCATTGACAGATTGGAGTAGTTTTCTGCCAGGCATACCAAAGTACCCCTCACCAGGTGAAGGCCAGGGGAGCACTGGCATCTGGGGCTCATCTCCCTTCCACTCAAACTTCTACTGGTTTGAGAAGATGGAGTCAGAAGCCACATCAGCAGCCATCTCAGGTTCCTGGTAGGATGTAGCTTGAGTGACCCTGAGGCAATGGGTGGATTTGTTTGCTGCTTTCCCACTCAGGGCTAGCTGGAAGGTGAAAATACAGTTTGAATTTATAACCAACTGCTTTCTTCCTGCCCTTTAGGAGTGTCACCGTCTGGACCAGGTGTGGTGGTCATGCAGCTGAATGTCCCTAATGGACCCCAGCCACCCCAGAACCCATCCATGGTCCAGTGGAGTCATTGTAAATACTACAGCATGGACCAGCGGGGACAGAAGCCTGGAGACCTGTACAGTCCTGACAGCAGCCCCCAGGTGAGTGCTGCACCCAGCCTTGTCTTGGCAAGGAGACGACTGTATTCTTCCCAGGGAGCAATGTTTGCTGTTGACTGAGCAGCATCTTTTCCTGGGTGCTTTTTGGGGAGAAATACAAGAAATAGAGAGCATCCTCTTTTAAGGAACCTAATATCTAAGGTGGCAGATGGGATACACACTTGAAAATGCTCAGAGAACACTTAAATCAAAATGTGCCAGAAGTGGATATTAAAATAACATAAATGAGCCAGGCACCGTGGCTTACACCTGTAATCCCAGTACTTTGGGAGGCTGAGGCGGGCGGATCACTTGAGGTCAGGAGTTTGACATCAGTCCAGCCAACATGGTGAAACCCTGTCCCTACTAAAAATTTAAAAATTAGCCAGGCGTGGTGGTGGGTGCCTGTAATCCCAGCTACTTAGAAGTCTGAGGCAGGAGAATCACTTGAACCCAGGAGGCAGAAGTTGCAGTGAGCCAAGATTGCGCCACTGCACTCCAGCCTACCTGGGTGATAGAGCAAGACTCTGTCTCAAAAAAAATTAAATAGCATAAATGAATTATGGACTGAGGTAGCAGTTTGAAGGAAGAGTCTGACTTTGGCAGCATTCAGCAAGAGAACCTTATTTCCTGAGAGAGGTGAATTTTAAGCCAAGCCATAGGAATATCCAGAGGGTAACGTTTGATGTTCATGTGATGTGTGCTCCTCTTTTCCACAGGCCAACACACAAATGAGCAGCAGCCCTGTCACATCTCCTACCCAGTCTCCAGCACCCTCTCCTGTCACCAGCCTCAGCAGCGTCTGCACAGGACTCAGTCCCCTGCCTGTCCTCACACAGTTCCCCCGGCCTGGGGGTCCAGCACAGGGTATGGGGTTAAATTAGGGCTGGTGCTGTGGAATTTACCCTTCACGTCCCATTCCCAATTGCAGAGCTTGAAAGAGTAACAACAGGCAGGACACCAGTGTGGATGATCCAATTCTGGGAACTAACTCCTTTAACATCCCTCAGACACTTGCCCCTCTCTAGTGCTGTCCATGGTTAACTTCCTTTAGCCTTCTTTACATACTTAGTACTTATAACCAAGTAGGGTGAAAAGAGCTGGGGAAAATGAGTTCACTGAATTTTCTAATGACCAAAGAGTTTAACCTAACATTAGTACTGAGTCTGAGGGCTGGGAATGTGGGGCTTTTTAAGAAACAGTATGGTCTTAGAAAAGGAAACACTAAATTTGGTTTCAAAAGTTCCAGTCTCAGGCCGGGCGCGGTGGCTCAAGCCTGTAATCCCAGCACTTTGGGAGGCCGAGGCGGGTGGATCACGAGGTCAAGAGATCGAGACCATCCTGGTCAACATGGTGAAACCCCGTCTCTACTAAAAATACAAAAAATTAGCTGGGCATGGTGGTGCGTGCCTGTAATCCCAGCTACTCAGGAGGCTGAGGCAGGAGAATTGCCTGAACCCAGGAGGCGGAGGTTGTGGTGAGCCGAGATCGCGCCATTGCACTCCAGCCTGGGTAACAAGAGCGAAACTCCATCTCAAAAAAAAAAAAAAAAAAAGTTCCAGTCTCACCACTGATTAGCTTTGCAATGTTCAGCAAGTTACTTAAACTCAAAACTAGACCACAGTTCCTAGTCTATAAAATGGGGTTAAACTGCATTGGAACTGAATCAATTACAAAAAAATAAAATAAAATGGGATTAATCACAAATAAGATGGGAATTTTATCTGCTTTCTTCCCTAGCTATCATAAGCAGTATAAAAATGAGAGCATAGTTTAAAAACTTTAAATTGCTCTGAAATGTAATATTTATCAATAATAAGTAACGCTTAATGGTACTTAATATGTACCAGGCATTGCTATAAATGCTTTACCTGCCTTATATTTGTTTAACCTTTCCAACAACATTAACGAGGGAAAAAACATACACAACATCGTATTTTCAGTAACAGAGCCACTATTTTAACTTAGGCAGTCTGGTTCAAGTCTCTGCTCTTGTCTGCTATGCTCATTTTGCCTCACATGAGCCAGAAACTTGAACTCTGGGTTTAGGGTTTGGGAGAATCTATGTAAAAGACATCCGGGCACAGTGGCTCATGCCTGTAATCCAAACACTTTGGGAAGCCGAGGCAGGCGGATCACCTGAGGTCAGGAGTTTAAGACCAGCCTGGCCAACGTTGTGAAAGCCCATCTCTACTAAAAATACACAAAAAATAAAATAGCCACGCATGGTGGCACATGCTTGTAATCCCAGCTACTCAGGAAGTTGAGGCCGGAGAATCACTTCCTGGGAGGCAGAGGTTGCAGGGAGCCGAGATCGTGCCATTGCACTCCAGCCTGTGTGACAAGAGTGAAACTCTGTCTCAAAAAAGAAAAGATATAAAAGACATTAATAAGGGTAAGTTTCTTCTCTGATCATTTTCATAGTACTGTTGTCTACAGTGGATAGAGCCTTTCTTCAAGGATGATGGGACCTTGTAATCCCATTTGTCTGTGAGATACAGTTGAGAGCCAAAGGACTTAAGAAGAGAAACAACTTTTACATCAGTCACGTGGACATTCCCATGATAGAAAATTAGGAATAGTATGCATTGTTGCTATTTCCAAAGCCCCTTGAAGTCTCATAAAAATCGTACCATGAAGCTTAAGCTCCCAGAAAACCAATTGCTCTTACTCCCTAGGTGATGGGCGCTATTCCCTTTTGGGCCAGCCATTACAGTACAATCTGTCCATCTGCCCTCCCTTGCTCCATGGCCAGTCAACTTACACGGTGCACCAGGTAAGAGTGTCCACAAGCAACCATAGAGCTGTCAGACCCCTCTTCTTATTTAGATCCCTATCTCTAAGCTTCAGCCAGCTTGGTGTACAAGGGAAATAACACGGAATGAACAAAGCAGAAGGCTCGCCCTGCCTTCTGTACTCATGTCTCCCACCTGACCCCCGTGCCAAGGGGAGGGGCTCTTTGTTTCTCAGTCGCTGCTCCGTGGCCAACCTGCCTGCCTGGTGGGGTGGGGTCCTCTGGGTTGGGTGCTACTCCACCATCTCTCAGGCAGACATTGTGATGCAAGGTAATCAATGCTGTTTACATGGGATGAGAGTCATCTTTCAAATTTTGAAGGGACAGAGTGGATTGAAGCATGGAAACCGGGGCAAGAGACAAGCACTCAAATCTGCCTCCACTGACCTGGGTACAGCAGATGTTGGTGAGTCACAGGATGCTGAATCCCCAAGAGAAAGTGCCCACCTTTCCAGTCCTTCATTACCAGTCCAGGACGGGTGGGAAAAGCCAGCTTAGGATGGGGAGTGGAAATGGGACCCTTTGTGCTCAAAAGCAAGCAGGAACTGGAGAAGTGAAGTATCTCAGTCCTTACCAAGCCATCTCAGATTCTGAGGAAGATCATGGGAAAAACTGGGAATAACACAATTATTGCTTCTTTTTAATAAGAGTTTTCTAATTAGCGTCCTGTCCCTACTCTAGGACATCTACCTTTGATAGTCCTAGACCCAGTTTAGGAGAAGATTGGTAGAGAATATGGGGGAGGAACTCTCCTCCTGCAGGCCTCCCACTAGGTGAACAAGATCTGTCTTGGGATTTGGAGCAGTTTCCTAAACAAGGAAAGTAAGGGAAACTGACTTCCTGAGATGATAAGAAGGAAGAATCTATTTGAGCTAGCCTCTGAGTGGAAAGGGAACTAAGGAACATATTTCAGATTGATAAATTACTGTTAAAGAACATCAGTGGCCAGGCTCAGGGACTCACGCTTGTAATCCCAGCACTTTGGGAGGCTGAGGAGGGCAGATCATCTGACGTCGAGAGTTCAAACACCAGCCTGACCAACGTGGAGAAACCCTGTCTCTACTAAAAATGTTTAAAAAATAGCAGGGCGTGGTGGCGCATGACTGTAATCCCAGCCACTCAGGAGGCTGAGGCAGGAGAATCGCTTGAACCTGGAAGGCAGAGGTTGCTGTGAGCCGAGATCACGCCATTGTACTCCAGCCTGGGCAACAAGAGCATAACTCCTTCTCAAAACAAAAAACAAAAAAAACCCAGAACATCAGCAAAAGCCACATTTTCTTCATAGCAGTAGCACCCTGTGAGAGAACTGAGGTATAGGTTCTCAGCTCAGAAACCCAGGGTTCTGATTCCCAGTCCCTTCTTGCCTACATCTCTGGGCTAGGAGAAGAGAAATCTTTATTTGATTTTTCTCTTAGTTGCCCTCATCAGAGCTGGGATGGTGGGGAGGGGAAAAAAGGGCTAAGAGAGATAGGCCAGGCTTTTGGAGACATTGTGTACAGACTTGGTTAACTGGACACTTCTCTGTCAGGCAGCTGTCCAGTCCTTCCTGTCCCATACCTCTCACAATTATGTCCTCTCTCCTCCCCTTCCAGTCCTGGGTCGGGTGCTGGAGGTGACAGATCTCCCTGAGGGCATCACTCGTACCGAGGCGGACAAACTCTTCACACAGCTCGCCATGTCCGGCGCCAAGATCCAGTGGCTCAAGGATGCTCAGGGGCTGCCTGGAGGGGGTGGGGGGGACAACAGTGGGACTGCTGAGAATGGCCGCCACTCGGACCTCGCTGCCTTGTACACCATTGTGGCTGTGTTCCCCAGCCCCCTGGCTGCCCAAAATGCCTCCCTTCGTCTCAACAACTCCGTGAGTCGCTTCAAACTTCGAATGGCCAAAAAGAACTATGACCTGAGGATCCTGGAGCGAGCCAGCTCCCAATAAATGGAGGAGGGGAAGGGACTGTCACAGAAGGAACAGGGGCAGGGTGGAGGGGGTTGAAGGATCCTCACAGACCATGGACAGAGGCAGGAAGTAAGGAGACTGATGCTAAACTGGAGCCTAAGACAGTGATGAAGATGGAAACAGATGCCCACACTGGCATTGGACTCTTTCTTGCTCCCCTGCCATGGGTCCCCTCTTTTTCCCTGGTTGACCCCCCTTGCACCCCTCTTCTTCCCATCCTCTTTTTTTTTTTTTTGAGACGAGTTTCACTCTTGTTGCCCAAGCTGGAGTACGGTGGCACGTTCTTGGCTCGCTGCAAACTCTGCCTCATGGGTTCAAGTGATTCTCCTGCCTCAACCTCCCAAGTAGCTGGCACTACAGGCACACAGCACCATGCCCGGCTAATTTTTGTATTTTTAGTAGAGACGGGGTTTCACCATGTTGGCCAGGCTGGTCTCAAACTCCTGACCTCAGGTGATCCACCTGCCTTGGCCTCCCAAAGTGCTGGGATTACAGGTGTGAGCCACTGTGCTGGGCCCCCATCATCATCTATCATTTTTTAAATGTCTTCTCCCACCATAAAATTAATTTCTTTTATATATTTTTTTGTCAGGTAGAAATGGGAAAGTCCCACACTCTACTGTTCTCCTATTACCTTAACATCCCAAGCTTCCTTTCCTTTTTTTGGTCTTTATGAATATATTTATATGGACAGAATTAAGATAAACAAAATTGATTTCCCCATTCTCTCACTTCCCCATGTTGTCTTTTCAGACCCCACAGAGTTAAAACTTGGGATTCCCCCGACCTCCTCTCCCCAAACACTTGTATATTGTTTGTTTGAGGTTCGTGCCGCAGTAACTGACACAGTATTTAATTGCACATACAGATGTTTGCTGGGTATATTCACTGTAAATTTTATTTAATCTGGTTTTTGTTTGTTTGGGGATTATTTGGAGGGAGGTTGGTTTTGTTTTTAAATATAAAAAAAAAAATCTGTCACTGGACATCAGTCGCTGTTTTTCTGTATGGATAAAGGGTTGGAGGCCCTGGGTAGGTGTAGCCCTACAGCTGTTGGAGGTGTTTATTGTGGATTGAGATGGCTTTCCCTAGCATATGCACACTATTTTTAACACCATTCCCTCTGTCTCATCCTCTTCCCTGTACACGGTTCTGATAGATGGCTAAATCGCTAATGGGACCATGGTTTTAGGCTCTGCCATTTCTGCCACTATGGTTCATCGAGCATGTCACTTCTCAACGCTGGATTTGTGTCCTATCAGTAAAATAAGAGACTTGGACTGACTAGGTGACCTCTAAATTTCCTTCCGTACTATTAATTCTGTGGGACTCATTTAGGGCCCTTGTAGCTGAGCTGGGGAAGGAGGGGTGAGTGAGATCCAGAACTGGGTTGAGATGCTGACCTCATAACTGCCCATTTATTCTTTGTTGTTGTTGTTGTTGAGATGGTGTCTGACTCTGTCACCCAGGCTGGAGTGCAGTGGTAGATCCCAGCTCACTGCAACCACCTCCCATGCTTAAGCCATTCTTGTGCCTCAACCTCCTGAGTAGCTGGGATTACAGGCACAAGCCACCATGCCTGGCTTTATTTATATATTTATTTATTTATTTATGAGATGGAGTTTCACTCACGTTACCCAGGCTGGAGTGCAATGGCGCGATCTCGGCTCACCGCAACCTCCGCCTCCTGGGTTCAGGCAATTCTCCTTCCTCAGCCTCCTGAGTAGCTGGGATTACAGGCACGCACCACCATGCCCAGCTAATTTTTTGTATTTTTAGTAGAGATGGGGTTTCACCATGTTGACCAGGATGGTCTCGATCTCTTGACCTCGTGATCCACCCGCCTCGGCCTCCCAAAGTGCTGGGATTACAGGCTTGAGCCACTGCGCTCGGCCTATTTTTATTTATTATTTATTTATTTGTTTGGTTTGTATTTTTGGTAGAGACAGGGTTTCACCATGTTGCCCGGGTTGGTCTTGAACTCCTGACCTCGTGATTCACCTGCCTCGGCCTCCCAAAGTGTTGGGATTACAGGCATGAGCCACCACTCCCAGCCCAGCTCATCTTCTGTAAACCTTTCAGGGATGGAGAATGTAAGCCTTTCTTTAATCCTAAAACTGCAGGATTGGGTTTTACCTGTCAGGGACAAAAGCAGATGTTTCTTACAATAAAAGCTAAAGCAACTGAACTCAGTGCCAAGATGCTATATTATCCGAACATGCTCAGCAGACCTCGTCCTATGTGGCTGAAGAAAAGTGAAGAGCAGAAGTCATCCTGCCTGCAAGATGGAGCTTTTCCTCTATCTACAGCATCTAAAAGCAAGCCCTGTTGTTCTGCAGCCTGTCAGAGCAAGGCCATTAAAGAACCTGCAGAGTCAGAACCATCCTGCACCCCCTTTTCAAACTCACCCCTTAAAGAGAAAAAAGTAGTGGGTGAAAATGACAAAGCACGTTGCCCTGGAAATCCCTTGGGTCCAAGTAGCTGTATCCCTAACATGGTCGTACAGGAGCTTGTCTGATCCAGTCTCCAACACAATCCTTTATTTCTTACAGATAGAAAGGATAAAGTAGCACTGTGTTGTCACCTGTAAATTGCTCTCCCCTGAGATGGGAGTATCTCCTCTTTCATCCATGTCACAGCCCAAAGAATAGGAGAAGGGTGCACCCCTGTGAGATCAGAATGGCATCTATCTCTTTGATCCATCAGTTATAGACCGAGGCATCAAAGGTGGGAGATGGAATCGGAATCAAAAAGGTTTAGGAAGTGTGAGGCTTGGACATCCTACCTTTAAGAATTTGCAGTTCTCATGAGGAAGGAGACGTTACTTATAAATATTAAGAATTCCTTATGTGGCAGCTATAGCCTTCTGTCCAATGTAAACTGTCCCTTTTTAATGGCCCTGGTAATTCCCTTCACCCTGAGGACAAAATTTTAGAGGAAGGAGGTAGGGAGATGTCTCCGGAGGCTGCTGGAGCTAAAGCAATACTACATATTCTTCATTTTCTTTTTTCTTGAGACCAAGTCTTGCTCTGTTGCCAAGGCTAGAGTGCAGTGGCGAGATCTTGGCTCACTGCAACCTTTGCCTCCTGGGTTGAAGCAGTTCTCCTGCCTCAGCCTCCCAAGTACCTGGGATTACAGGTGCCCACCACCATGCCAAGCTAATTTTTCTACTTTTAGTAGAGATGAGGTTTCACCATGTTGGCCAGGCTGGTCTTGAACTCGTGATCTGCCCGCCTCAGCCTCCCAAAGTGCTGGGATTACAGGCATGAGCCACCATGCCCAACTATATTCTTCACTTACTTACAGGATAGCAAAGTACTTCTCCAATCACCAAAAGATAAAAAGCAATCTAGCGTAGCCAAGTCAATTCTAAGCAAAAAGAACAAAGCTGGAGGCATCACACTACCGGACTCAAACTATACTACAAGGCCACAGTAGTCAAAACAGCATGGTACTGGTAACAAAACAGATATATAGACCAATGGAACAGAACAGAGGCCTTGAAGGTAATGCCACACACCTAAAACCATCTGATTTTTGACAAACCTGAAAAAAGCAATGAGGAAACGATTCCCTGTTTAATAAATGCTATTGGGAAAACTGGCTAGCAGTGTTCAGAATGCAGAAACTGGACCCCTTCCTGACACCTTACACTAAAATTAACTCCAGATGGATTAAAGACTTAATTAAACATAAGACCTAACACCATAAAAACCCTAGAAGAAAACCTAGGCAAAACCATTCAGGACATAGGCATAGGAAAGGACTTCATGACTAAAACACCAAAAGCATTGGCAACAAAAGTCAAAATAGACAAACAGGATCTAATTAAACTCCAGAGCTTCTGCACAGCAAAAGAAACAATCATTAGAGTGAACCAGCAATCAACAGAATGGGAAAAAATTTTTGCAATCTACCCATCTGACAAAGGGCTAATATCCAGAATCTACAGAGAATTAAAACAGATTTACAAGAGAAAAACAAGCCCATTCAAAAGTGGGCAAAGCATGTGAACAGACACTTTACAAATGAAGACATACATGAGGCCAACAAACATATGAAAAAATGCTCATCATTACTGATCATCAGAGAAAAGCAAATCAAAACTACATTGAGATACCATCTCACGCCAGTTAGAATGGCGATCATTAAAAAGTCTGGAGACAACAGATGCGGGAGAGGATGTGGAGAAATAGGAACCCTTTTACACTGTTGGTGGGAGTGTAAATTAGTTCAACCATTGTGGAAGACAGTGTGGCAATTTCTCAAGGACCTGGAAATAGAAATTCCATTTGACCCAGCAATCCCATTACTGGGTATATATCCAAAGAATTATAAAGCATTCTATTGTAAGGATACATGCACATGAATGTTCATTGCAGCACTGTTTACAATAGCAAGACTTGGAACCAACCCAAATGCCCATCGATGATAGACTGGACAAGGAAAATGTGGCACATATACACCATGGAATACTATGCAGCCATAAACAATGAGTTTGTGTCCTTTGTAGGGACATGAACGAACCTGGAAACCATCATTCTCAGCAAACTGACACAAGAACAGAAAATCAAACACTGCATGTTCTCACTCATAGGTGGGTGTTGAATAATGAGAACACATGGACACAGGGAGGGGAGCATCACACACTGGGTTCTGTTGGGGGAAACTAGGGGAGGGACAGTGGGGAGTTGGGGAGGGATAACATGGGGAGAAATGCCAGATATAGGTGATGGGGAGGAAGGCAGAAAACCACATTGCTATGTATGTACCTATGCAACAATCTTGCATGTTCTTCACATGCACCCCAAAACCTAAAATGTAATAAAATATATATTTTTTAAAAAAATAAAAAGCAGTCTAGCTGGGCTTGGTGGCTCACACCTGTAATCCCAGCACTTTGGGATGCTGAGGCAGGTGGATCACCTGAGGACAGGGGTTCAAGACCAGCCTGGCCAACATGGTGAAACCCTGTCTCTACTAAAAATATAAGAATTAGCCAGGCATGGTGGTGGGCACCTGTAATCCCAGCTAGTGGGAAGGCTGAGGCAGAAGAATCGCTTGAACCCAGGAGGTGAAGATTGTAGTGAACCTGCCAGATCGCTTCATTGCACTCCAGCCTGGGCGACAAGAGCAAGACTCTGTCTTAAAAAAAAAAAAAAAAAAAAAGCAATCTAGTGTGGCTGATAGGAGAGCTCTGAGAGTTCAAATTAGTCTTTTTTTTTTTTACCCTGTCTCAAAAAATAAATGAAATATAATAATAAACTCCCCTTAAGTGAGCATGAACAGAAACTGTCCCTTCTTGAATTCAGCTGTTATTAACCTGTTGGCCATAGATGAAGAATCAAGGAACAGCAGCTCTGGGGGATGGGAGGAGTTAGGGTCCAGCCCTGCCCCAGACCTCTCAGTGTCCAATTTCTCTGTGTCAGCTGTGTTGCTCAGCTGTCTACTTTCCTCCAGCCCTGTCATTTCAGCCCCGACACCAACGCAAGAGGCTAGGAGGTCTACAAATAGCGTCTGGGTAGCTGGTGCGAACACAGAGGGTACTGGGGGGGCTTAGCCCCCAAGGAAGAGGACCAGTTTTTCCCTAGCACCACCATCAAGGCCTCGGGGTTCCCAGCTTACTCTACATACTGTGGACTGACTGACTTAGGGAATCCCAAACGTAAGTTACCTCTTCATCCTCTTTCCATTTCCACAGCTGCTCACCCCAGCTGCCCTGGCCAGTAATCTATTTAACTTCTTCATTTCTCTCCTTGTTGTGAATCATCTGGGTTTTAGGAGTCAAATTATTATTCTACTCTAGGATGAGTTAGGATTGGAGGGTGGGGTAAGGGTGGGGGTGGGGTGAAGGGAATGGAGTAGTAAGGGAAGGAAAGGCTCATATTACCCTGAAAACTTAAAATAGCTGAGCCCTGAAGCAGGCTGGGACAGAACTAGGCACAGTGCCCCTAGGGCTCAAGAAAGAAGTAGGGGAGGACAAATATCTCCAGTCCATCCTTCCTTGTGCACACACAAGGACACTCATTAAACCTCTTGAAGAGAGGAGAACTGGGAAGGTATGCATCACATACCTGTTGCCCACAGGTTCCCAGGAGAAACAAAGTACCTATAAGAAAATAACCTAAACCATTCAGCCTTGAACATTGTGTAAGGGCTGTAGACTCTGGGGTCACCCCTCAGGATGGAAGGATAAGTATCAGTTTGAGGAACTAACTGGGGATTTCTTCCGTTTGTTGGGCTTTTTTCATTTCTTTTTTTTTTTTTTTTTTTTGAGACAGAGTCTTGCTCTGTGACCCAGGCTGGAGTGCAGTGGCACAATCCCGGCTCACTGCAACCTTCACCTCCAGGTTCAAGCAATTCTCCTTCCTCAGCCTCTCAAGTAGCTGGGATTACAGGTGTCTGCCACCACACTCAGCTAATTTTTGAATATTTAGTAGAGATGGGGTTTCACCATGTTGGCCAGTCTGGTCTCAAACTCCTGACCCCTAATGATCCACCCACCTCAGCCTCCCAAAGTGCTGGGATTACAAGTGTGAGCCACCACACCCAGCCATGTTGGGCTCTTTTCTAGACCTCCATGAAATCTGTTAATAAACGCTGCCAAAGGATTTATATTTGGCCCAGAGCAGTGCCTTATGCCTGTAATCTCAACCCTTTGGGAGACTGAAATGGAAGGACTGCTTGAGCTAGTTCAGGACCAGCAACAAAGCAAGACCCTGCTTCTACAAAAAATAAAAATGTAGCCAGGTAGTGTACACTTTGTAGTCCCAGCTACTCAGGAAGCTGAGGTAGGGGGATCACTTCAGCCTGGGAGATCAAGGCTGCAGTGAGCCATGATCACGCCACTGCACTGCAGCCTGAGTGACAGAGTGAGACCTCATCTCAAAAAAAAAAAAATACATATATATATATGTGTGTATATATATA
>NW_022436942.1:19460387-19463397 GCF_009761245.1 Sapajus apella
TGTGTGTATATATATATATATATATATATATGTGTGTATATATATATATATATATATATATATGTATATATATAAAACCACATTTCTCCAAAAGCCTCCCCTTTGAGGACCACCCTACTGCAAGGGACAGAAATAAGGGAGAGAAGAATGAAAGGGATCAGATTTCATAGTGGGGTCCAACCTCTTGCAGGATGACAGAAAAGGAGGTGCTGGAGTCCCCTAAGCGCTCCTCCCCAGCAGAGACTCGGCAAAGTGGGGTGAGTCTGGGCCTCTGAACGCTGGGTGTGGGGGGCTGGGAAGCCATTACAGCTGAAGAAGAGTGCTTAAATTAATTGCATTTGTGTATGACTCATTTTTTACTGGCCACCTGCAGCCCCCCTAATCCTGGGGTACATTCCTTACCCCAAACTAGAAAACTGTCTAGTTTGCTCTAGTGTCCCCCTACCCTAGAGAGGGTGACAAGCCCTTTTAACACTGGGTTTCCTTCATTCCCTCCCTCAGCTACAGCGGCTGAAGCAATTACTCAGGAAGGGGTCTACAGGGACAAAAGACATGGAACTTCCCCCAGAGCCCCAGGCCAATGGGGAGGCAGTGGGAGCTGGGGGTGGGCCCATCTACTACATCTATGAGGAAGAGGAGGAGGAAGAGGAGGAGGAGGAGCCACCCCCAGAACCTCCTAAGCTTGTCAACGATAAGCCCCACAAATTCAAAGATCACTTCTTCAAGAAGCCAAAGTTCTGTGATGTCTGTGCCCGGATGATTGTTCGTGAGTCATGAAGGGAAGTGAAGAGAGTCTGATGTTGAAGGCAGGGGTTGGGGGAGAGGGTATAGGAGAGGAGTATTTGTAGCAGACGGGCTGTGGCTAGAGCTGGTGTAAGGCAGTGCTGTTAGAGATTGAGAGAATAGGGTCCTAGACAGAAAAGGGAGCCTAAGTATAGCAGCAGTGGTACAAAGGGAAAGGGCAATCTGGAACCTTGTCTGAATTTTCTCCCCCTCTCCCAAGTCAATAACAAGTTTGGGCTTCGCTGTAAGAACTGCAAAACCAACATCCATGAACACTGTCAGTCCTACGTGGAAATGCAGAGATGCTTCGGCAAGATCGTGAGTAGGCTTTGGGGAACAAGGTGTAGAAAGGAGGGGCCATGTGACCAGCTACCCCTTGCTGGTCCCTCCTCCATCCCATTCATTTCTCTTTTTCTTTCTCAGCCCATCTCTTTTTCTGAGAAAGGGTGATCACTTATGGGAGAGATGGGCTTCTAGTCCTTACCTTGCTACCTCTAATGCTTCCTCCTATTCCATCCTACAGCCACCTGGTTTCCGTCGGGCCTATAGTTCCCCACTCTACAGCAATCAGCAGTATGCTTGTGTCAAAGATCTCTGTAAGTGCCCTTTATGGAATGTGAGGGAATGGGCAAGCCTAGAGATGGTTTCATGCAGTCTCTTTTTTTTTTTTTTTTAAGTGAACAGCTCCTTGCTATAAGTTTCATGCCATATCTAGCTTTGGAAGCCAAATTCTGAAACAGAAACTTTCTATTTCCCATAATTCTCCCTCAACCTAATGTTTTTGTATCCATTTGGATCCAGAGGCCATATCCCCATTTTACAGCAGAGGGAGATAGGATTTAGTTGTAGCTACATACAGTTAGCAAGCGGTAGAGCCAAGACTGGAACCTTCAGTTGCTAGCTTCAAAATCTGTGCTCTTCATTTCTAAGCAAGAACAAGGATTCTAGACTGTCCTCATCCTTACTACAGAGTCATACCAGACTCAGGGCAAAGCCCAAAGGCTGTGGGTACCTTGGGCGTGTTCATAATTTGGCAACCTTAAAAGCATATTCATTGACAATTTGCTCAACATTTATTTGGAGGAGAGGCTTAACTCTGAGGAGCATGGGTGAAAAAGAACCTGTTGGTGGTAGCTCCTCAGCTTACACATGCCATTCAGCAGTACAAAACTCCAGTTAAGTGGCCATTCTGCTTAGAAGAATAGTGATTCTTAGCATGTCTCAACCCCAAGCAACAAAAGTTGTCTTTCCAATGTCATATAATGCTCTGCCTGGAAGGAGTTCTGATAAATGCTTTTCTCCCTCACATTACATTATCAGTGATGTTTTTAGAGCCCTTTATAGATTGGTGACCTAGGTATTACCCAGCGGACCCTTCCCTAGTCTTCCCCTGTGGCACCCCCACTCCCACACACATCTACTCAATCCCACCTCTTCCTTAAGAGATCTCTCTTTCCTCCAAGCCTTTCTCTGCCTCCCCATTAATGTCTTCTTTCTCCTCCCATTCCATTAGCTGCCGCCAGTCGCAATGACCCTGTGTTTGAAACCCTGCGCACTGGGGTGATCATGGCAAACAAGGAACGGAAGAAAGGACAGGCAGATAAGAAAAATGTGAGCGCTGTAACTCCCCACTGAGGTCCCTCCCAGAGATCCCACGGAGCAGGTCATTTTCCCATTTGGAAACCTGACAGAAGCAATGGATCATCTTCCCCTAAAATTGCACATAACCCGGCTGGGCGTGGTGGCTCATGCCTGTAATCCCAGCACTTTGGGAGGCCAAGGCAGGCAGATCACAAGGTCAGGAGATTGAGATCATCCTGCCATCGTGATGAAACCCTGTCTCTACTAAAAATACAAAAATGTAGCCGGACATGGTGGTGTGTGCCTGTAATCCCAGCTACTCGGGAGACTGAGGCAGGAGAATCACATGAACCTCGGAGGCGGAGGTTGCAGTGAGCTGAGATCATGTCACTGCACTCCAGCCTGGGTAACAGAGTAAGACTCTATCTCAAAACAAAAACAAAAAGCCGGGTGCAGTGGCTCACGCCTGTAATCCCAGCACTTTGGGAGGCCGAGGCGGGTGGATCACGAGGTCAAGAGATCGAGACCGTCCTGGTCAACATGGTGAAACCCCGTCTCTACCAAAAATACAAAACATTAGCTGGGCATGGTGGCGCGTTCCTGTAATCCCAGCTACTCAGGAGGCTGAGGCAGGAGAATTGCCTGA